>NC_047658.1:35629075-35989075 GCF_011762505.2 Arvicanthis niloticus | reverse complement strand
GTGAATACTGTTGCAATTGGAACTAAAGTAGCAGGAATTTTGGGCAGACACAAAGAGCAAACCCCAGCAATGTCAAGACAAAGGGGATTCTGATGTTGGGGCTCCCTCTGTAGTTGGGTCACACCATGCTCACCACCCTGGACAGCCACCCAGGGCAGCCTGGCAAACCTGGGACTCTCATGCAGCTACAGATCCCCTGCCGCAACAGGGGCTGCTGGATGACCTCACTCATGGCTCCCTGCATTTAGGCACATTTATCAAGCTCTAGGTTTTGGTTTTGGTTTTGGTTTTGGTTTTGTTTTTTGTTTTTTTTTTTCTCTTTTCTCCTTACAGGTATACAGATGCCTTGTAGGCAGCTTGTGCCTTAGGGGGAAATCAACACCCACACCTGCATAGAAACTGGCATGTTGTTGAGTTTTCTACCAGGGAGAGATGTAAGAAAGTCATTGAAAGCTGCCAAAGACACTGTCTGATGCTGGCACTATGATTTTTATTTGGGCTAAATCCTAGAAATTTCAGCCATGGCAGCCATGCAATTAGATATCTTACTCTTTGGCGTCACCTAATGGCTGAAGGTTTAAAAAGCAAGTCTGAAACATAAAGTTTGTTCTCTGATTTCCAGAGTTTCTAGACGAGGGTTGTTGAGCCTAACGGTTTTTCTCTGGATTTGCTTTGTAGCTGCTTTACCAAGCACTCGCCGGCTTTGCTGCCAGATGCTCAAAATGGCACAACCTAAAAGAAATTGTTGGCAAACGGCGTGCCAAATCTCATTCGCCTTTGCCCTTTGGCTCAGTAATCCAGGAAGCTATGGCATAAAAGATGTCAAACAGCACTATGATTTGTTGTAGTAAAAATGATTCAAAGATTCCCCTAAACTGATGAGGAGTCTGGTTGTGTGGCTTAGACATGCAGGAGAAGCCGATAACCTTGAGCCTCTGAGGCTTGGTCAAAGCTCTGTTCTATCTTCATGGGGGTCTGAGGCTGAGGAACCACCGCCATGGCAGCATAGCTAGCTATTGGATACAAGAGACAAGAGCAGTGTCAGGGCGTTTTCTACTCTTGCCTGACTGCTCAATATCAACTTTGTGTGCTGTAGTGTCTGGTTTGCACTCCTGCTGAGTGCCCAGCATGGCACTTGCTGCTGTGTGCTCACATACCTGTGTATGGACTTATGTTCTCGACTTGTGACCTACACTGTTGCATGCTTGCTATTGCTTGTTCAGTATCCTGTAGCCAACATCTGTGTCCAGTTTGTGGTCCTCTCAGGTGCCTGCCTTTTGTGATATCTGCGTTAAGGCCCATTCTGTTCCCAACTGTCACTCATCTCTGTGTGCATTGGCATCCAAAGCTCAGTTTCCTTTGTCACCTGCCAAACGCATATGCAGATGATGATTCTGGTACTGTCCTGTTGCCCTGTGCCTGTTGTAGGTGTCCCTCGAGGTATGCCAAGTGTAAGTTACTTAGATTTGCATTCCCAGAGCCATTGTGACTGCCTCAGCTTGATGAACAGTGTTGTGTGCTTGATAACTGTCATAGTTTGTGCTCGGTTGCGATGATAAACATCATTGCCAGAAACAACTCAGAGAGGAAAGGGTTTATTTCATCTTGATTCATTGTCAAGAGAAGTCAAAGTTTTGGATTCAAGGCAGGATCCTGAATGCAGGAACTGAAGCAGAGACCAGGGAGAAATACTCACCCTATCTTGCTTAGCTATCCTTCTTATACAGCCCAATTCCACTTGCCCAGTGTGTGTACCCTGTGTGTACAACCGTGTGTGTGTGTGTGTGTGTGTGTGTGTGTGTGTGTGTGTGCCATGCCCTAAGCTGTGTACCTTGTGGTGTTTTCAGGCTGTTTCCTGAGAAGTTTAGTCTCTATCTGTATGCCAGTGGTGAACACCTTCAGTTCTGACTGGGCAGCACTTAAGGTCACATCTGGCCTTTACCCAACCCTCTTCCCCCCCACCCCCAGTGAGCTCAGAAGCCTGTGGATATGTGTCTGGTATCAGTTTTTCATTTTTAACTTTTTCAAACAAGTACTTTTCCACTCCTTATACAGCCCATTAACTTAAAGTGGCGCATGCTGAGATGGTACAGAGGTCTGTCTTCACGGCTCTAGTCTTAGAACCACCCTTTAACCTTGTTGCCAGTGCAGGCCTTGTCTCCAGGGCCTTTGGGGAGACCTTGGCAGAGCAGGCTTCCCTCCCTCCTGCCATGCTCTCCCCTAAGGAGACTCAGTTTTCCCTCATAGGTCTCACACTGCTCTATGAAATCACCCTCCTCCCAGCTGGAGGACAAATTCCACTTCCACTCAACCCCCATCCCATCTCATCCTCAGCTCCTGTCCTTCTCTGACTGGGTCTCCCTTGTACAAGGGCTCAGACATGTTCTAGGAACCAAGGGACATTTGTTCTGGCAAAAGTCTGACATCTATATAAAACGGATCTGGAAGGCATTATGTGAAGTGAAAATTTTACACACACACACACACACACACACACACACACACACAAAACACCTCATGTTCTCTCTCTATAAAAAAAATTTTTTTAAAGTTTATCTCGACCTGTCTGGTGTTTATGGTTTGGAGCTCTTAAAGTAGAAGAGAGTAGAAAATCTAGAAGGATGAATGGCATTAGGGCGAGCTTGGATGGTGCAGGAAAAATAAGGCCCTGTGCCCAGTGAGGTGACAGTTCACAAGAGCACAGTTCATGTTCTAAGAAGAGCAAGGAACTTGAAGGGGAAAATGATAAGAAGGAAATGACATAAGTCTGAGCTTAGTCATTAAAATGTCACAGTGTATTAGAAATATGGACAATTATATGTTAATTGAAAAGGGAAATTAGAAAAATAAAAGCCACAATTTCAAGCCCCCATTCTGCATTTCAAGGTGGATGTCAGTCTGCTGACACGGAAGCCAGGGTAGTCCTGCTCCCATGAAGCTGAAGGTATGCTGGAGAGTTCCTCTCCTACTTCCTAGTGGGCCTGGGTTAGGGTTCAGACATCCTCTGCTCAACTTCATGGTTCTGCTTGTTGCAGTACCAGAGATAACCACGAGGTGGCAGAGCTGCCCCTCTATTTTAGGGCACTTGTCATAACTTGCTGGAAAAAGGAGCACCCTGATATAAAAGAACCTTCTGTAAGGATGAGGGGGTGTAATCAAGAAAAAGAGATGATATTCATGAAAAGCAGACTTTAAAAGTACAATCCAGTTATTTAAAAAGATACTCTTAAAAGCTCGTGCTTCCTGTAGATTGGGGCCACTCCAGAACATAATATTTAAACCAGGTGACTGAGTGTTTTAATTTGTAATGTCCCAGATTTGCTGTGTTTTCCCTGGGGTAGTCTGGAGCCTCTTATCATCAGACCTCTGCTCTGCCTTTGGCTATTGGAACAAGGGATGTGGAAGAACATGGCCAGCTATGACCTTTGGGGTTCTTCATGTAGCAGGAAGAACGGCCTTGTGCTTCCAATGGATCTTGATGGGATTCCGTTCAGGAAGTATGTTTACCATCTGTGTTCTCAGTGAGATCTTTGCTTATTCCTATTGTCTAGGCTGTTGTCCTGTCCTTGGTCCCCTCTGCATTTTGAAGTATTGTTTTTTCTTTTTTCTTCAAGTAACACTACTCTCTTCTTCTATTGGAGTTTTGTGTTTTCTATTGTGTTTTCTCCATTCTCTTGACTTAAAACCACAGGTTGGTGATGGGGACCTCAATTCTCTAGAATCCTGCAAGCATGGGAAACATGCCTTATCATCTTTGGCATCCTCTTCCTGCAGGTTAGTGCTTTTGCCTTCTAAGCAGATCTGAGAGCCAGGTAAAGGCATCAGCAATCATACTGGTGGCCTTTGATTTCGAGGTGGCTGTGCCATTCCCTCTCCGAAAGCCTCGTGAAGAGCAGATCATGTCCCTGGACTGTGCCAGCCAGGGCGAGCCTATACAATCCAAGGCGGTATAGCTTTGAGGATCAGAATTTTCACTTCTGCATTTTCTGATTTTGCTGAAAACAAAGAAATTCATAGAAGTCACAGATATTAGATGGGCACAGAGCCTATTTCCTAGGCTCTCGGGAATCAATTCTCGCACTCTCAGATGGACTACAGAGTTAAAATACATAAATATTAAGTAAATATTAAAATACGTAATATTAAAATATGTAACTACATGTTAGCACTTAGAAGGCAGAGTGGTAGGAGAATGCACAGCATGATATTTATGTGTGCAGAGTTTAGAAGAGGATACTAGTGAGATATGAGGTGGATAATAGTGATATTCAGGACAGAGGAAAGATTGCATCATCGAGAGTCCTGTCCCTGCTCCTGTGAGCATGGGATCTGCCTCCATGATATCTCTCTCAGTTTTGTGTTGAGTCTGTGCATGTGGAACCTTGGGGCCTTTCCCACCTTGTCTGCATACAATCACAGGATACCCTCTGTGTGATCTGCACTGGCCATATCCCTGTGAGGAAGGGCAGCATGAGTATGTAATCCCTTTGAGACTGTGCTGGCATAGGGATAGTGTGAGCCTTTAGGTAGATCTTGGTCTATCCCTTTGTACACAGGAATAGTTAGTTGCCTTTCCCACCCAGGCGTCAGCCAAGGATTGCCTTTAAATCTCATTTACTTTTCCTACAAATTGGTTCATAAATTAAATTGGTTCATAATTTAGTAAACTTTCAGTGATGAACTTTCAGGCTTAGTCACAGTTTTACTGCTATGAGAGGACACTATGACTAAGGCAACTCTTATAAAAGACAGCATTTAATTGGGGGATTATTTTTAGTTTCTTCATGGTGAGGAGCATAGTGGCAGGCAAGTGTGGTGCTGGAGAAGTAGCTTAGAGCTGCATCCTGACCCAGAGACTGAGGGCGAGACTCTGGGCTTGGCATGGGCTTTTGAAACCCAGCCCCAATGACACACTTCCTCCCACAAAGCCACACCTCCTAATCCTTTTAATCATTTCAAATAGTGCCACTTCCTGGTGAGTAAGCATTCAAATATATAAGCCTGTGGAGCCTATGTGAGCCATGCTTGTACAAACCACCACATAGAACTGTGGTAAATATCACCTTTTATCCTTTATCCTTGGCACACACTAATTCTTTTGTGAGTCATGTTTTCAGTTCTTTGTGCTATTGCCCTGCAAACTGCATACAAACCTCCCATGATGGTAGGTAGCCTATTCAGTAGTCAAAGAAGGGAGGAGTGTGAGTAGTAGGAAGAGTGTGGTATCTCTACCGGGTGTTCTGTACTTTGGAGCGACTTATGGGCTGGCAGATACACAGGGATGATTGTACTGTCTTGGCAACAACAGACACGGGTATTGTAGAGCTGCAAGCAGCTTTTGTGTTCAAGGATTGACTTGAATTTTCATTTAATTAATTTAGGGAATAGGTGTGGTTAGATTTTGGAAGTAGTAACTAGAGTCATATATCTTAAAGGAATCAGTAGAATTCTGATCACAGAAGGTTCACAGCACATTGGGGAGTAGAATTTCAAATCTTATGCATGTTTATGTATTCTTCTGAAGAAAGTAGGTAGGGGTAACTGCCAAAAGAAATGAAGATCGATAGGTGCAATGTAACAATTTGGTTCTCTGCATTGGTCTTGGTTAGGGGTAATGGGGAACAGAAAAAAATCATGAGTATAGAATGGACATTAGGTCATTCTTGGGGGGGGGGGGATTTCCAGAAGGCAGAGACAGGAAGCAGTGTGATAGCTCAGCACAGCAGAGTTGAGCCCAGGGATCCAGCTGCCTCTCCAATTTACTGTTGAACTTGGAATCATATAGTTGGTCACAGGCCTTCTTGCCTGAGATATCTTTTGCCCATAGGGGAAGGGCAAGAGTACCTTTTCACAACTGAATAACACTAATGGTAGTAATAACTTCTAATAGCTTCTCCTAGTCTGTCCTTAGGATGCAGTGTGCCAGCCTGAGGCTCATAATCTCATTAACTTGGAAGTAGTAGCTGTGGGCAGAGTGCTCCCTGTAAGCAATTACACAGTTTTATGGCATGACATTAATAGATACATTTGACAAACATTTACTTAGCACCATAGCCAGGTCAGATCACCCAGGGTTAGTGAGCACAGAAAAGCCCAGACTGATACGGGGATATACTGGATGTTGACCTATTCATTGTTCACTAATCCATTCCAGACGGAAACAAAAATTCACCCTGCCCCAAGGAAAGGGTGGAGCACAGGCTCTCTCTAGGCTGGTTTCTTAGTGTCTTTCTCAAACTCTGTTCTTGACAGTAGAGTGCTTATCTCAGAGAAACACTGGACCCCCAGAGGAACCTTGACAGTATTTCATAACCAGAGAAGAAATGCTGACAGCATCCCTGCTGCAAACCCACACAGGCAATCTTGGCCAGCTGCGCCTTTTACTGAACCACAGAGCAGTGCAGACAGAGTCATTAGGAAATTACAGGCTGAGGATTAGCTGAGAAAAGTCAGGAAATTGAATGAAGTCGGTGTAAGGGCAGCAGGAGGCATTTTTCAAGTTGTCTTCTCAGATAAACTTTGAATTATAGCCAGTGATTCTATATCAAAGAAATCTTACGTAGATCATGGGCACACAGCTGAGGAGGATGGAACTTTCTAGATATGGCCCCTTTCCAGCTTCATCTCTACTGTCTGTTTGTGATGGGCTCAGAGTCCAGGGGCATGGATCCAGCCAATCTGCTGTTGGGGGTTAGTCTGTTGTTATGTATACAAATGATAAATCCTGAACCCCAGGATCTGGTAGCCATCCAGAGCAGTGAATCTTCACGTTTGTTGTGTAACCCTTGCTCCTCAATTTAAAGTGATTAGTTAATTAAAAGCTAGAGCCTGTGATTGGGCAGTAGAGAGAGACAGGTGGGACCTGAGACTTGAGGGAGGGGTCTTGAGAGAGACCACGGAGGGGAGGTTAGTAGGGGGAGGAGAAGAAGAAAAGAAGATGGAGAGAGCAGGTGGTCTCTGTTAGACAGGATGGACCAGGAGCACATGGCTGAGAGAAGCGCATCCGGAGAACAGACTGATGGAACCAAAGCAGCCCGAGTAAGACTCAAAGAGCGAGTAGCAGGGCCATATGGCTTGGATATAGGGGAGAATAACACAGAACTGGCCCAATCTAGGCTTACAGCTTGTAAATAAAATACCAGGTTTTTGTGCCTTTTATATGGGCCAGCCAGAATAAATATTTCATCAACAATCTGTAGTAGGCAAAAATGATCCGCTAGATTTCTTAGATGATTGCAGGCTCCGGTATGCATGTCTACCACAAATGTCACTACAGAGGTGCCGATGGTGGACAATGCCCCACCCTAGTGCTTGGAATGGATGAGCTGGCTCCAAACTCCACTTTACCTAATGATGGAGTCTATGGCAAGGAACAGCACTGCCGCAGCAGCATGGATCACTCACCACTCGCCACAGGACACATGCCTGGCCTTGTCTGCCCTCCCTTGTTTGGGCGGCTGGACTCTATTTTGCCGTCTCTGACAGTGACAGAGTTGTTTTGTGGGAACTGGGGAGTATATCAGAGTGAGATCGAGCTTTGAGCACATGCCTCCTCAGTCTTGTCTAGGGCCTTCATTAATATCTCTGTTCCACATCGGAAGCTCCTGCTCCAGGGGCCTGAGCATACTTGACCTCACTCTGCTGGTCTGTATGTTTAATGCTCTGTCGTATATGGCCATGGCCTGGCCTCTTCCACTTACCATAGTCACTTCTCTCTTAGGATGTGTCAAACCTCCAGCCCCATGCTGCCCGTATGAGTAAAGCAGATGCCCATTCAATTTCCATGGCTTTGTACGAAGCCTCAGAAGAGCTTTGAAGACCTGTGTTGGGGAAGGGGCACCAAGCACTCCTATCCCTGTCCCTCTCCTATTAACTTCCTACTTGAGGCACTTGAGGGAGATTTGGGAATGCTGGACCTGCCAATCACTCGAGCGAACAATTCTCTGGGGAAGGTATCTTTATCAAGGAGTAATTTCACCCTTGTGACTCAATTTTGGTGGGTCATATGTGTCAATACTATTTTCTGTTTCTTCTAGTTTCCCCAGTTTTTAGATTATAGGTTTTCAAAGTATTACCTCAAGGTCTTCTAGATTCTACTGGAGAATGTTGTAACATCCTGCTCATCATCTGTGCATTTGTTAACTTGGGTCTTTTTTCTTTCTTTTCTTTAGTGTGTCTAGGGACTTATCAATTTTCTTTGCCTTTGCGAAGAACCAATTCCTTGCTTCATTGGTTCTTTTTATTGTATTTTGCTCGTCCGGTTTCATTCATTTGTGTCCTGATCTTTGTTATTTATTTTTGTTTTCTGCTTTTAGGTTTGGGTTGTTTTTATTTTTGTAAGACTCTGAGGTGCATCATTAAGTTATTTGAGATTTTTTCTGATAGTTTTAAAGACATGGCGTCATGTATTTAACAATGACCCTGAATTTACTATGCAGGCTAATCAAATTTAAGCTACTTGAATTCCTGATCTTGCTGCCTTTGTTTCCTCATTGCTGGGATGACAGGACTATCAACATACCTTTAAAACATGACATGGGTGGTATAATGGATGGAAAATATGAGACTTGTAGGCTTCCCTCACTTCCCTTGCTCCTGGTTAACCTCCAAATGTCCTTTATGTGCAGGTGGCATAATCCCCAGATGCTATTTCCAGGAAGGCACATTTGAGCTTGGATTCTCCTGAGTCCTCTAATGACTAGTGAATGAAGTCTCTTGTATACAAAGGGGGAATGATATAAGATACTTTAGGCTAAATTTAATAGCTAAGGAACTGTGCCATTCTGCTTAGAAAGGGGTTTTGTGATTACATACATTCACATGTATGTGTACATGTGTGTGTTGTGTGTGTGTGTGTGTGATGTGTTGTATGCCTGCTTCAATCATGCTGAAAGGAAGAAAGAAGGCTGGCACAAAAGGTTTTTTTTTGCTTTTCTGAATACTTACTAGCAGTGAAGTAACCTGCTAGGAAGAAGACAGAACCTCTGGAACATATATGCATAAGATATTTATTGTAGGAACTGGAACACGAGTCTGTGCAGAACAAGCAGCCCCTCTTGGCTTCTATAAGTTGTCTGTAAGTTAGAGATGTAGCTCAGAGTCCAAAGGCTTGGACATTTGGAACAGCCATGCAACAAAGCAGAAGACAGTGTCTGCTCATCTTGAGTAGAGGGAACAGGTTCTTCCCTCCAATGTTTGGTTCATTCAGGCCCTCAATGGATTGAATGATGTCTACACATACTGGAGAAAGCATCTTGCTTTATTCAGTTCCCCATTAGGATCTTCATCTCTTCTGAAGACACCCTCATGGCCACACCAAGAAATAATAAGTTGTCAGTTGCCTGGGTATTCCATAGCTCAGTCAGCATCTGTCATAGAGGATGACATTAGGACCAAGAGATTAGGAGGATGAGAGCTCATGATGACAACTTTCCTCCGGAAACCAGAGGGGTCTAGAAGTCTAGCAGAACATAGAAGTCATGATCCTCAAAATGATTAGGTCTTAAACTCTGCCTCCCAAGTCCTGCTGTTCTGAGTTGCTGCTGACTTGCAGGCATACAGCATCCACACCAGCCTCCCCCACTTTGCTGAGGTTGCAATTCCTCTGCTGCTCTCTGCCTAGATGAATTCTGCATGGGCTGCTGAGCGATGTGATTGGGGTTGCACTGATATGAGCATTCCTTCCAGTCTGCCAATGTGAGCTGAACAGATTCCAATTCTGTTACGGAAACTGGAGATAATTTGGAGTTCTATTGAATTGAGTCCTTTTCAGGAGCAAAGAACATTTAAGTAGATTAGGATTTGATATTCCTGGCCATTTGCTGTTGGATGGTGGAAGGACTGGAGGTAGTGAGTAGTTGAGTGGCTTCATAGCACGGAAAAATGGCTTGTTTCCGGCTCATCTGAAGTTCCATCGCTTCTGTAAAATGATTAAGCAAAGCATCAGTGAGTCACTGGCATATGTTCAAGGCAACAACACCCCTATATGAATGTATTACACCCCAGGTACTGGGTTGTCCTCTCAGGATATAAAGCCACAGGAGGCACGAACAGTAGGGTGCTCGTCATCTTCTGCATTATTACAATAAGCAAGACACCTGGTACTGTGGGAGCACTGAATAGAGGGCAATCAGTACTTTGAGAAGGTGCTTGGTATTAAGGAATGCTGTAGAGAGGTTGCTTTCGACCAAAGGCAGATCAGGTGGGGCCTGTGACAGAGAAACCAGTGACTTGAAGAAGGACAGGTAGGGGGACTCCAGGAGTGCTGTCTACTGCAGGGAGATGGGGGAGGGGGAGAGGAAGTGTTTTAGAATGACACTGATAACAGTGGGAGGTGGAAGGGCACGGGTTGCTGTCATCATGTAAGGGTTGGCAGTCATGCAGACAGTGTTGATAGAGCCTGTTGTGCCAGAGAAAAGGAAAGATGGCATGGAATGTTCTGGGGTGAACTGGAGGGAGAAAGTGAGAGAAGAAGGGATGGCACCAAAGGCTCAGGGCACAAGAGCCTCTCTCACAGAAATGGAAGATGGAGACTGGGGAGAAAACTTTAACACATTTGTTTAAAAGAGAACTTTGCATTTTAGGATAGTTAGAAAATACTGCAAAACAGAACTGAAAGCTCCTGGAAACTCGACCCCACTTTCCTAGTTGATAACATCTTATATGGGTATAGACCATAATCAAAGCCAAGGAAAGCACATTGATGTGTCACACAAACTTGGGCTTTATTCAAATCACTCACCAAGGTGCTCAAGGCTGAGTTGAAGTGTAACAGATGCAGAGGCAGCTCAGGCTCACAGATGCAGAAAGACACCATTGCTACTCTCCTCACCAAACGCTCTGTGCTTTGCCCTGCCTGCCCTTTGTTAGTGGATATTCTTTCCCATTCCCTCCAATGCCGTTTTATTTACTTATTTTCTTTGTACATTTTTCTCCTGCTAATAATGTAATTATACAGATTTGATGGTTTATTAAGAGAAAGGAGCAGAATCCTGAAACCACACACAGAATCTGCAAGAGACCCTCACATTGGGCTTCTATCGAAGGTTTATTCTTTGGGTAACTCATTAACCCCTTAGCTGCATGGATGAGTTTAGGCATGCATCCACTTGTGAAGGCCAAGCTCCAATACCATTTAAAGGTTCCATCTCTTGATACGGTACAGCAGGGGTGACACTACAGCGTGAGTTTCTGAGAGGAGAGACTATATTCAAACGATAGCACTGCTCGAAATCAGCATAAGTAATTCCAATTCAACCCTGCCTGGGCCTACACCCTTCCTTTTCTATTTTAAACAGTCCCCAGCCCTAATGGCTGTGGCAGTCTTGTAGTACCCTCTGTTTTTTACCCACCCCCTACTCTTTCCTGTGGATTTCTCTATGTACTAATATCTTAAGCTTTTTCTCCTCTTGTGGCTTAAGCCCAATATTCTCTTAATGCTGCTTGCTAGTAGATGCTAGAGTTGATGAAATGACCTGCTGGTTCCCAGTCACTGGATTCTCATTCCCATAGGCTCAGCCTCATTGCAGCTTTGGGGATAGGGAATCAATCACATCTCTCTTCCCCCAGCTTATACTTTGTAAGTCATACTTGTTTCCTGATAGCTCCTCTTCTATTCTATTTTACATGAGTTTGCCTTTTGCTTTCAGCCTGGAGAATAGCCCCTCCACCCCCTTTGGTGACCCAGTTAGCTTTTATGGTTATAAGTTTTATTCCCAATCTGCTATATCTGATGGGATTGACTCTTCTTCTCATATCCCTAAATCCCTCCATATCTGATGGGGTTGACTGTTTCCTCATATCCCCAAGCCAAGCATCAATAAGTTTTGACTTTTCCAAGCAAACACGCATTACTTCTCTCTGTTTCACCTGTATCCACTAACAATCCTTCCTGATTGCAAAAGTCTCCGTGATTACCTCCATTTTCTATGCATCCTACAGTCAGAGGTGGGGTAGGCACGCTTTTGCCATTGTAAGTCAAATGATGTCATTTCTTTGCTTAAGGCAACAGGCACTTCATCCATTGCTGGTGGGAGTGCAAAATGGTACACGACATGATTCAGGGCAAGTGGGAACATCTATCAAAATGAAAAATGCACCTGCCCCTTGACTCAGCAGTGCCTTCCAGGAATTTGTCTTCTGTACGCATTTGCACACATTCAAAATGATATATGTGCAAGCTTATTCTCAGTGGCATTGAAACAACTCAATCCCCCACCACCACCACCACCAAGAGAAAGTCAGATAAATAAGCTGTGGTGTAATAACAAACTAGAATACTGTGAACTAATAAAAACACCAAAATAAAAACAACCAAGATGCTCTCCAAATGTTGCTAGAAAAATACATGTAGAATATATGGCCATGGGAAAAGAAAGTGGAAAACAACATTTTATACTATGGTATATTTTATAGGAAAGAAAATAAGTGTGCTTGTTTGAGGGGGGATGGGTGGGCTGAGCAGACCAAAGCAGGGGAAAGAGACTTGTTACCGTTGAACATGTTTTGATTTAATGTTGGGCCTTGTTGAGTGAATTTTTAAAATCTGTGTGAAAATGGATGACTTGCTGAGATTCAGTGAGAGACTCTTATTGCATGGCTACAGTTTCTCTCATCTCTTCTTCTCTTCCAGGCCCTGGGAACATCCCAGGTGTCCAGCACATAGACATTTGCAGCTGCCACACAGCTAAATTTTCTCTCCAAGGAACAAGGCTGAATGAAGCTTTCTAGCCTGGATCTTTATACATTTTGTCTTATTTTTCATGGTCAAAGGTGAAAATTTTGCTAGGATATTTCTCAGTTTCTAAGCTTCAAACAGTTTTGCTTGATTTTCTGATATTGTTTTCTGATATTTTCCCATTCATCTTTCTTCTACATAAACCCCAGTTCAGATCCTATCTGTTCATACTGGGTTTTGTGCTTACTCTGTTTCAGGTACAAATTGCACCTTACAAGATTTCTCCCCATTTTCTCTGCCATTGTCTGTCATGTTGCCCTATCTGCCTATAGTTCCTTTATCTTTACTTGGTGCCTGTTACTTTTCATGTCCATATCTATACACATATTTTTAATCACTGCTTCTTTTTTCTTTTATTTTTTATACAATATACTTGGATTATGACTGTCCCTCCCCCGACTTCTCCCAGTTCTTCCCCACTTCTGCTTCCATCTGCGTCCATCCTTTCTGTCTCTCAGAAATAAAAATAAAATAAAAGATAAAGCAAAACCAAAAATTGGAATAGGACCAAACAAACAGAAGGAAAATGAGCCAAAGAGAAAGCTCGAGAAGCGTAGAGTCACACAGGAGGACCATCTTTGAGACCCAAGAACAAAACACAACCCATTCTTTGTACTGATCTTGTATTAGCCAAAGAACAGAAATGGTAGAACAAAATCATACTACAAAAGGGGGTTTATAGATTGCCTTACATGATATGGGCTGAGTAGTTCAACAATGGTTATTGGTTATCTCTGTGCTGAAGAAGCTAAGAAATTCACTGCTCAGATGACTGGCCTGCATGCCTCAGCAGTCCCAACGTAGTACTGAAGCCCCAGAGGATTTCTGGCAAGCCACTGATCTTCAGTCCATTTGGTCTTTAATGATCAGAGAGACACGGCTCAGGTGTTAGTGAAGGACAGCAACAGCAGAGACAACTGAGTACATGTATGTATCAGCAAGTAACAAAGGTGGGCAGGTTGAAACAAGCTAAGCTTTGTTCTCAGATGTCTTTATTATCTGGGCCACTGTCAGAAGGTGCTGCCCACTCTAGGTGAGTGGTGCCTTTCATCCTTACTGAATCCTTCTAGTAACTCCCCTCACAGGCTCACCTGGGATCATATCAAAATAGATGGTAAAGTCCTTTCAGGAATGCTTGACCTTTCACTACCCTGTAACTTATATATGACAATGCAGTCTTATGACACTTCACTATCAGTATTAACTCAAATGATACTACAATGTAAGACAAAAATAAAGGAAAAAATATGGATTTTGACCAATGTATATGTTACCTGAGCATACGCATGTCTTCACAAAATAGGAGAGAAACACTCCTGGCAGTTACAATTTTGGTTCTGCAACTTGTCACATGATTATAGCTGGTATTTATAACTACAATTTTGCTACTACTAACTTCATGTTTCCTCTACCCTCAGAAAATATCTCAGTAAGTCTTAGATCTTCATCTGGAAGGGTGATACACACCATCATTCCTGAAGGGTCTAGCCATTTATCATCCTGTCTGCATTAGGTTTTTGTAGTTTCCCATTGACTTGAAGTATACATTTCTTCCACACTGCAGGCACTCTCCATGTTTCTACTATAGAAAACTTTTTCAGTTTTTCAGTCAATTTACAAGATATATTTATTTATTTATTTATTTATTTATTTATTTGTTTTTTTCTTTGAAACCTTCATCAGCATTTTGTAATTTTCAGCACATAAGTCTCCTGTGGGTTTTACTTTTTTCTTTTTTTTCAATGCTGATTATTATTTTTTTTTTTAAAAAAAAGATTCATCTTTAAAATTTCACTGGATAGGAGGTACTTGAAAAAAGCAGTGTCCCCCTGGAAGTCTAGACAGCCAATCCTGATCTGCCTGTCTTAGCGTGATGACTCAGAGACGTTGGAGAAACCAGAATGTCTTAGCTTCAAGCTTAATGGGATGTTTGTTGTTTCTCTTCGTAGAAGCATTCTCCCATCTAGAACAAAGACTTCTAGGCTAGTGGAACATAAATCTGCAGGAATGTAAGGCAAAAGTTTGCTTGTATGTTACTAGAAATAATGATGAGTGGTAGGCACTATTTTTTTCCCACCCCTTTGACCCTGGGATCTATAAATTTTGGATATATCTGTAATAGTACCATATACTGGGCGCTGATTAAGAGCATATCCAGCCTTCCTTAGACCATGCCTCAGCACTCCAAACTTTTAGTTTGGGCTTAACTGTATTTAAAAGGCCAACCGACTCAATTCTTCCATCAAACCAGCTGCTGCAGGAGCATGGAGAATACCATAAGACCTGTGAATTGCATAAGGCCACTGCTGCACAGCTTTATCTTAAGTGGGTTCCCTGGTCAGAAGCAATGCTATGAAAAATGCCATAATAAGGCATTCTGTAAGTCCACAGATGGTAGTTTTAGAAGATGCATTAGGTTCAGGAAAAGCAGAAATATAACTGGAATAAATATCTATTCCAGTGAGGACAAAGTGCTCACTTTTCCTCACAAGAAGTAGTCCAATGTAGCCAACCAGCCACCAGGACATTGACTGATCATCTCAAGGAATGGTATCTCATTGGGGGTGCAGTGATGGTCTCCACTGATGACAAATTTTACATTCAGTAGTAACTACAGCCAGATCAATCTCAGTGATTAGAAGCCCCTGGTGTTGAGCCTATGAATCACTTCCATCCCATCTATTATGGTAACTTTTTAAGTGAGTCTATATGGAAATAACAAAATGGCCAGGAAAGGAGGATAATCATCCCTTAGACCGGCCATCTCATCTCTATGGTTGTTAAACTTTTCCTCTGATGAAGTCATCATTTGAGGAAGAGTTATAGTCTTTTGCCCATTTGAAGAGATATATTTCATATCCTTTCATGAATATCTTATCAGTTTTCCAATCATGTTTCTTTCATGTCCAAAACCATCTAGCCAAACCATTGGTTACAGTCCATGAATAAGTATATAACCGCACATCTGTCAATTTATCCTTCTCAGCAAAATGAACAACATTTGCACTGCTTAAACTTTTGTCCACTCTGAAGATTTCTCTTCACCACTGTCTTTCAGGGTTGTTCTAGAAAAAGTTTGTAATGCTTCAGGTATTCTGGTGATGCCTGTACATCATGTAGAGATATTTGTAAACTAGACTCTATTCTTCTTTCCTAAGTCTCAACCAATCATAAAGTATACCCTATGAGGCCATAGATACATGTTGAGGGCCAGGTAGCAGGAGTTATGACTTATAGATTATTTGTGAATTTTATATAACTCATTTCTGCCTTTAGGACATTCTGCCTTTAGGACTCAGGTCTGATAATATATTGAAATGTTCTGTTCAATAATAGACGGATGGCATGCATGTACACCTTTCTGACCTGTAGCCAGATAATATCTATCTCATGGTGGGTAGCTCTAGTTTCATGGTGTTTCCACTCAGGCCACCTAGGGGTCAAGAGTTATCTCTCAGAAGAAGAATAGTTACATTCAGATGACTGCTGAATCTAGCTTTAAAGTTCTAAGGGCATCCATTATGAGTGCTCCAAAAGCATCTATATCCATCACTCAAACTACAAGAACCGCTGGTTCTTCTGGGTAATTGTTGATACAACACAGCAGCCCAGCAGCCTGGAACTACAGAAGAGCCTTTGTCTATATCCATTCAATAGTATCCTGAAAGACAATAGTCTGTACCCTCAGAGTCTGTTCTGTACCCTATTCAATAGTTACATTTTTCTGGGTACTTGATATACAAGATAGAAAAAGAACCAAGTGATGAATGTGCTTTAACCATGGGCTTTTCCACCTGTGCTCCAGTTCCCAAATTTAATGACTCTGAGACTTATTATTTATGTATACCACAAGCTTTGGCTCATTCCCTGACTAGCTCATAATTCAAAAAACCCATTTAAATTAGTCAAAGTTCTGCCACATGGCTGGTTACCTATCCTCAGTTTCACTGGTCTATCTCCTCAGAGTTTGGGGCAAATCTCTATCCCAGACTTCCTCTCTCCTTACTGGACCTCCCATCTTCTATTTTTGACCCATACTTGAACCAACCAAGCAAACTGTTGGGACCTTATTTTGACTATGTCAATTGCAACATTAAATTCCAAATCTCTGTTCAATGGGCACATATCTAAAAGCTCAGTTTGATCTAGTTTTGTGTTCCTTTGTTACTTTATAAATGCTACAAGCAATCAACCAACAACATTATATTCCTTGCTTTTCCACAAATGTTCAAAGTTTTAAATAGGGAGTCACTAAATTTATTGTTCTTTACAAGGGGAGAATCAGTCTTAAATGCATTTATTTTGTGTGGTACTTTATGTAGTTTATCCCCATAGGTTATCAATGTTCTCTGTGATACATGGGGAGTCCTTAACTATTCTAGATTCAATAAAGTTGGAAAGACTGCTTCAGATATCACCAAACCCACTATATAAATCCAACCTTACAATTCTGTTTCTCTAGGACCATCTCCTACAATTTGTACTAGACAGGGTTTTCTAGAGGAACAGAACTAATAAAATAAGTACATACTGGAATGGTATTTACTAGACTTGCTCACAAAATATAGGCCAAATTATCCAACAATGACTGTATGCCAGGGAGACTAAAAACCTGAGAGATACTTAGTCTAATAAGTTTAATGTCACATCATTCTCTGAAGGCCAAGAGGTTCTAAGAGAATTTCTTGTCTTTAGTCTAAGTCAGGAGGTCAAAGAATCTGGGTTACAATGTCAGTGAATGATGTACCTGCAGAGGCAGCAATGAGGTAGATGCATGTATCAGCAATAATAAAAGGTGGATGTGTGAAACCCTGCATGGCTTTCTTCTTGGACTTCTTTATATCTGGGATTCTGCCAGAAGATGCTGTAGACTGCAGTGGAGGGTTATCTACCCACAGTAATTCTCCCAGAAACTTCTAGCTCACATTCTTATCTTTCAGAGCTCCAGACACTGGGCGCCAGGACTTTATTTCTGGCCTGTATGATTTGGTTTTCTGATAAGAATTTGTTGATATTCAGTCTGTTTCCCTACAGTTAATGTTTCTTTAGCTACTTTCAAGATTTTCATGGTAGTTTTCAAAACCTTGCACTACCCCCTCAGAAGCATGTCTCTTAACCCCAGACCCAATCAAGTTGATAACCAATATTAACCATCATACATTGCAAACAGGAGCCTTATTCAATTTACCAGCTCAGGTGACTTTGAAATTGTGGATGTTTGTGTTTTGTATCAAGATGGTATCTGCTTTGCTGGAACTTCTAAGTTTTCTCTGTTTTCTGGTTCTGCACGTGTAGGTTATCTTGTTGGTTAATTGTGCTGGTCAGGGCACGTATGTCCTTTCTTGTTTTCTGCCCAGTGGATATACAAGTCACAGGGTAGTGGTGCTGAGCTTTCCCCACGAGTCACTGTGGGTAACATTTAGGAGCATTGCACAGGACTTTCATTTTCTTTTCTCTCTTTCTTCCTTCCTTTCTTTCTTTCTTCCTTTCTTTCTTTCTTTCTTTCTTTCTTTCTTTCTTTCTTTCTTTCTTTCTTTCTTCCTTTATTCCTTGGTGTTCTTAGTCTTTTTTAAAAACTTTTTTATTTAATCTTTTTTTCACTAAAGATCTTATTCCCCTCCTGGTCTACTCTCTGACTGTTCCCCATTCCATACTTCCCCCACACCAGACCTCTAACACCCTGGGGCTTCCAGTCTCTTGAGGATTAGGTGCATATTCTCTGACTGAACCCAGACCCGGGTGTCCTCTGCTGTATATGTGTTGGGAGCCTCATAATAGCTGGTGTATGCTGCTTGGTTGGTGATCCAGTATCTGAGATATCTTAGGGGTCCAGGTTAATTAAGACTGCTGGTCCTTCTACAGGATCGCCTGCGGGGAGCCGATAGAAGGCAGATATCATCCTTGCAGCCATCTTGAGCCATATACCCTGATAAGAGATTTGATTACAATAGCCTACAACAGCTGAGCACACTCTGATAACATCTTGTTTTAGATACCCAGGATCTTCCCTTGGGTGTGTGAGACTTAAAGCTGTGATTTAGAGCTGAGACTTAAGAGCGTGACTTAGAGATCAGATTTAGAGACAAGGTCTAAGGGCATGACTTAAAGGTGCGACTTAGAGGCGTGGCTTAGAAGTGAGACATATAAAAGGAGAGAGGCAGACAGAAGAGTTCAGTACAACTTGGAACTAGGAATTAAGTTAGACAGTACAACTTGGAGTACAACTTGGAGTAGGAATTAGGCATTGAGGAAGAAGACACTTGGACTAGAGAACTCAGAAGAAATTATTATTAGGTATTAGGCACTTGGCACTTGGAGGGAGAACTTGGAATTAGACATTAGGCACTTAGCACTTGGAAGAAGTAACTTGGAACTTGGAGGCACTAGGGACTAGGAACTAGGGACTAGGAAATCAAGACTAGGGACTTGGAGAGAAGAGAGACTGAAGAATAAACAGAATTGAATCACACTCAGCCTGTCTCCATTCCTCGTCCTCACTCTCTCTCTTGATGAACCCCGACCTGCAGACCAGAGCAGCCTGAGGCAGTGCGGGCTCTGACAATTTAGCCCCCAAGGCTTTTGGCAGTGTGGGTTCCAACATTGACAGAATGGTCCGAGACATTTTGGACCCCAAACGTGGGGTAGAGCAGTTCTCAACATTTCTGGCACCCAACGTGGGGCAGCTCAGGCTGCAACAATTGCCCTCCTCCTCAGCTTTTTCCATGTTTTCCCTAATTTAGCCACAGGGCTCAGCAGCTTCTGTCCATTGGTTGGGTTTATAGTAAGTCCCTTTTTTCTTTCTTTGCATTTTCTTTCCATTTGACCAACCTATTCAATGTCATAATATCACTTCTCAGTTCTCATTTTAATAAGAACTTTGATCTGTAATATATATATATATATATATATATATATATATATATATATATGTATATGTATATATATCACACATACCCACACATACACACATGTACATCATATATACATACACATGCATACACACACATACATACATATATATATATATATATATATATATATATATATATATATATCCTATCCTCTTATATTCCTAGTACTTATCATCTGATATCAAACTGAGTTTTTTCTGATGGTGTTTACAGCCGAATCTTGCTTTAAAATACACTCTGTGAACCTTGGTCCTTTCATCAATGTGTGTGGCTTTCCTCCTCAGAAAGTAATTACTGACAATCCAGGGCCTGCAGCTTGATTTTCCTTC
Source organism: Arvicanthis niloticus (assembly GCF_011762505.2). Taxonomy (NCBI): domain Eukaryota; kingdom Metazoa; phylum Chordata; class Mammalia; order Rodentia; family Muridae; genus Arvicanthis; species Arvicanthis niloticus. The sequence goes on along the minus strand of NC_047658.1, from coordinate 35,969,099 downwards.
TTTAGTTTCTTTCCTCTGGTTTTTGCTCTTCTTTCTCTTTTCTTGGTCTCATGTGTCTTATTAGAATGCTTTAAATATTACATGATAGCTTGTTGTGGACCTGTTGAGTATCCTTTGGTGTGCTTCTCATTGGTATCTCTTTGGGATTTATGGCATATATATGGGATGTGGCACTGTCTCTTACTGTTACTATTTTCTACTCTGTATTAAGCATGGCAACACATCTTTCATGCCTCATTACCTTCTTCACATTTACATACCATTGTCTGAAGTTTTAAAAATTTCTACTTTAAGAAATAAATTGATTTATAAAATTCTTGTATAAAGGAAGGGCTAATATCCGATCTTCTATTTTTTTGGTTTTCTTCTTTTTTATTGGATATTTTATTTATTTATATTTCAGATGTCATCCCCTTTACCCATTTCCCCCCAGAAACCCTCTATGCCATCCCCCCTACTCCTTTTTGCTTTTATACCATTTAAACTACATGCAAGTATTAAAGACAGTTCTAGGTTGAGGAACTAGCAATTAAATAGATGCAAATAGTCAAGGAACAAACAAGACAATAAACATAAATAGACAAAAAACAAGCAAGGCAATAAACAAATTTCCATGAACACTCCTATGATCACTGTTTCTAAGGGCTTATCAGGATGACCAAAATATCTGAGCCTACTTCCCTGTCTTAGCCTAAAGTTGTTTTCCTGCCTTGAAACCTACTTGTTGCCGGGCAGTGGTGGCGCATGCCTTTAACCCCAAGCACTTGGGAGGCAGAGGCAGGTGGACTTCTGAGTTCAAGGCCAGCCTGGTCTACAGAGTGAATTCCAGGACAGCCAAGGCTATCCAGAGAAACCCTGTCTCAAACAAAACAAAACAAAACAAAACAAACAAACAAACAAACAAAACCTGCTTGTTTGTTTTAGCCTAACATTTAGATTCCTACCTGAACTTACTTCTTTGTTTTAGCCTAAGATTTAGATTCCTGCCTGGAATTACTTCTTTGTTTTAGCCTAAGGTTTAGATTCCTGCCCGAAATTACTTATTTGTTCTAGACTAATGTCAGATTCCTGCCTGAAGCCCATTTCCTTTTCCTTGGCCAATGTCATAGTCCTGCCAAGCAGCCTATTTCCTTGTCCTTGACCAATGTCAGATTTCTGCCAAACAGCCCCAAATGCTTTCCACATTTCCCCCCTTTTTAATTTTATATACAAGACTTAGCCTCTTAGGTCATTCTGCCAAGAATGCATTCCTTACCTGTTGTGAAATATGCATTATCAAAAGCAATGCATTTCTGTCTTAGGTTGGTAAGGCTCTGTGCAGAATCTTACCTGTCCTTGGCTTGCCAGTCTGTTAAATTAATAACTCTGCTTGGGGGTCCATTTTCAGTTTCAAGTCATGTACTTTGGATGCCAACATGTTGATGTTGTTAAAGACAAGCTTTAACATGATGGGCAGGGAAAAAAGTATTCCCAGGACAAAAAAGGCTAGCAAAATCAAGCTATATATGTGATTCTTGAAGCTTGACCAAAATGGAAATACTGACCTCAAGCTATGAATAATTTTATCAGCAGTATCTGCACAATCAAACCTCAGCAGAGCAGCATTCTTTAAATTCACATTCTCACTATGCAAAGTTAAAACATACAGAGAGGTGACAAAATTATGACAAATACACTACAAGTGTCTTTAAACTTTTTTCTAATTATAATGACTATCATTGTAAATTTTAGAAGTAACACAACTCCACTGGTATTTGGCATGATACTTGAGATGATGCCTTACTCTTAAATTCTAAACCTCCTTCCAATACTTTGAATAGGATAAAGAGCATCAAGCTGATGTTCCAAATGCCTATCTAATCCTCTTGTATACTCAACACATTAGTAAACATTTTTTTTGATAAATGATTAACAAAAGTAGCTGTCTTGACTTTTTGTATCAAAGCAGTTGAAGAAACAGTGGTGCTAGCAATTAATGTAATTAAAGCTATTATATCAGCAATAATCAAGCCCACTACCCTTTTGCTTCTGCTGCCTAACTCACTTCTTCCAGTACTTGCAAGCTTTTTTCAAAAAACCAAGGTTCTGTAATACTCAGGACAGTAAAACAAAAGCTGGTTGATATAGCTCCATAACAGAACTGCCAGGCTTTAACACACTAATACATTTAGAAAGTACACAATCAATGTAACTTACAATACATTCTGTGGAAGAAACAAAAGCAATTTTTAACTTGACAATTAAAAGAGCCCAACACATGTACTAATACCTGTTTGAAATCCAGATCCTGTCCCAACTTTTTCTCTTGCTAACATAACATCACAGAGAACTGCAACTAACTTCCAAATATGTTTCTGAAAATGTCCAGATCTAGTCTTCCAAATGAAGACTGTTATTCCCAATATTGGATTGATTTCTAGTCCAGTCTGTGATTGAGTCTAAATAGCTCGTCTCATTTAAGAAAAATATTTTTTTGATTCTCTGTCCCACAAGGTCTGAAAACTTGAGGCAAGGCAGCTTGTCCCATCTGGGATATAGGAAAGCAAAGGTGGGTCAGGAACACATGTCTAATACAGCTTCCCAGTCACCATTGTCAGGGCCATCTTCTTTTCTAGTACTCCAAACTTTTTCTGATATTTGTCATTTATTTTCTGTTTGTCTAACTTGCCTACATACTCTTTAGAATAGGCTACGTGCTCTCTCCATGCTCTCTCCTATTTCTCTGTTTCTATTTCTCTTCCTCCCTGAAGAAAAACCTCACTAGATTTGTATTCTCCCGTGAAATTTTTTTCCTTTTAGAACTTTACAAATGTCTACTTTATGTTTCTGGCCTCTATGATTTAAATTAATATTCAAATCTATTTTCCTTTTATTGTTTTACTTCTAGTTGCTAGACTTTCAGATTTGTTCTTTATCTGTAGTTTTCAAAAAAAAAATGTTTTTTTTTTTTTTTGTTTTTTTGAGACAAGGTCTCACTCTGTTCCACTGGCTGTCCTGGAACTCACTAAGTAGACTGACCAGGTTGGCCTCAAACTCACAGAGATGTATTTGTCTCTACCTAACAAGTGCTGGAATTAAAGGTGTGACATTAAATTCAGCTAGTTTTCAAAACTTTGATATTGTTATTATATTTATTTTTTCTCTGTGTCTTTGTCTGTCTCTGTCTATCTCTGACTCTCTGTCTCTGTCTCTCTCTCTCTCTCTCTCTCTTTCTGAGACATGGCTCATGTATCTCAGAACAGCCTAATAATTCTTAGAAGTCAGAGGATGGTTGAATTTCTAATCCTCCTGCTTCCATCTGCCAAGTTCTGGGATTACAGGTTTGTGACACCATACATAATTTCTATGAAACTGGATGGAAATTAGGCCTTTGTCAGGGTAAGTCTTCTAGTTATTGAATGGACTCCCATTTCCTATTATTATAGGCCTTGATATGATTTTTGTTTATTTTTCCTCTTTAATCCTAGAGGCACTGGAAAGTAGTGATTTCCATAAGTTTTAGAATTTCCAAGCTGTTATTTTTCTTCAAGTACCCTTTCCCCAATGGTGTCTGTCTCCTCTCTTGGGACTTTGATAATAACATTTTTGGGACTCATGTTATTACCTATAAAGCTCTGACCCTTGGTTTATTTTTGCAGTAAATTTTCACTCTTGCAGACAGGACAACTTTCACTGATGTGTTTTCACTGATTCAATTCTCTGATATTTTCCTTATTTTTCAACTCTGTATTCATTTGGTGACTTCTAGTTGCTTCTACTTCTTTGGTAAGCTTTTCTGCTTTCATTTCTTAATATACATTATATATTGTATAATGTATATATATATATATGTTATACATATATAAATTCTCATATATATGCAAATTTTATATATGAACACAATATATTTTGATACATAACTCCCGTTCTTTTTCAAACTTTTTCTAAATCTATCTCCTACCCTCATTGTCTGCCAACTCTGTGTTCTCCATCTTTTTATTTTTATTTTTTAATTTTTCAATTCTTTATTCTATCTTTGTTTAATTCCACCCATTGTATTAACGAATTTTGCTTTCTGACACTTTTGTACATGTATATAAAGCATTCCAGTTATTCTTTCTTTCCCATCTTCTATTTTTCTCCTAATCCTGACCGCTTCTCTCCTTCCTTCTCTTCTCCATGTTCATTACATTTTCTTTGGTGTGCTTCAGAACACCCTAGGTTAAGAACCATCCATCAGAGCCTGCTGTGTTCACAAGTGGGAGCACAACTGGGGACATTCCTCTTTCTCTCCTAGAACCTGGTGGTTGCCAATAACTCAGCAGTAAATGGAAGTGTCCTCTGAATTCATTTCTTGTCTTTAGTTTACTGTTAAGAGGGATAATGTATGAGTCCAAAGCCAGTAATGACAGCTGCTATGAATTCATGGTTATTAAGACCATACTTTGCACTCTTCTGCCCCTCCCTTGGTCCTTGTGGCTGGGGAGGACAAGTAGGTGGTCTGGTCCTGTGAAGACACCATATCTTGAGACATCCTAGAGAAGCCACTAAACTCAGAGCAGTGGGTAAGAACACTCTCCCAGTACCCTATGCTCCAGAGCTACAACTGGGAGCAGGGGGCATTCAGGACCCACCAGGCACACAAACCCTGCCCTGCAGAATACCACTCCCCTTCCACCCCTCACTTGGACCTTGTGGCTGGGGCAGACACCTAGTTGGTCTGCTCCTGTGAAGACGCCATACCCTGAGACATCCTAGAGGAGCCACTGCACTCAGAGCAGCAGACACCTAGCTGGTCTGCTCTTGTGAAGACACCAGATACTGAGACATTCTAGAGGAGACACTGCACCCAGAGCAGCTGACACCTAGCTGGTCTGCTACCATGGAGACACCAGATCCTGAGACATCCTAGTGGAGCCACTGCACTCAGAGCAGCTGGAGCTCAGGATCAGAGGATTACAGAGACATGTGGAACCTGAGGAGTTCTGACACAAGCAAGATAACTGGAAAGACAGGCTCCAGTCAGAGACAGTGAGTGCAGGTAGCACTAGAGTTAATCAGATGGTGAAAGGCAAGCACAAGAACATAAGCAACAGAAATCAAAGTTACTTGGCATCATCAGAACCCAGTTCTCCCACCATAGCAAGCCCTGGACACCCCATCACACCAGAAAAGCAGGATTCAGAATTAAAATCACTTCTCATGATGATTACAGAGGACTGTAAGAAGGACATAAATAACTCTCTTAAAGAAGTACAGGAGAACACATGGAAACAGGTAGAAACCCTTAAAGAGGAAACACAAAAATCCCTTAAAGAATTGCAAGAAAACACAACCAAACAGGTGAAGGAATTAAACAAAACCATCCAGGATCTAAAAATGGAAGTAGAAACAATAAAGAAATCTCAAAGGGAGACTACCCTGGAGATAAAAAACCCTAGGAAAGAGATCAGGAGTCATAGACACAAGTATCACCAACAGAATACAAGAGATAGAAGAGAGAATCTCATGTGCAGAAGATACCAAGGAAAACACTGACACAACTGTCAAAGAAAATGCAAAATGCAAAAAGCTCCTAACCCAAAACATCCTGGAAATCCAGGACACAATGAGAAGGTCAAACCTAAGGATAATAGGTATAGATGAGGGTGAAGATTCCCAAATTAAAGGGCCAGTAAATATCGTCAACAAAATATAGAGGAAAAACTTCCCTAACCTAAGGTAAGAGATGTCCATAAATATACAAGAAGCCTGAAGAACTCCAAATAGACTACACCAGAAAAGAAATACCTCCCATCACATAATAATCAAAACATCAAATGTACAAAACAAAGAAAAAATACTAAAAGGAGTAAGGCAAAAAGGTAAAGTAACATACAAATACAGACCTATAAGAATTACACCAGACTTCTCACTAGAGATTATAAAAGCCAGAAGATCCTGGACTGATATCATACAGACCCTAAGAAGACACAAATGCCAGCCCAGACTACTATACCCAGCAAAACTCTCTATCACTATTGATGGAGAAACCAAGATATTCCATGACAAAACCCAATTTACACAATATCTTCCCACAAATCCATCACTTCAAAGGATAACTGATGGAAAACTTCAACACAAGGAGGGAAACTACAACCTAGAAAAAGCAAGGAATTAATCTTCCAACAACCTCAAAAGAAGATACTTACATAAACATAATTCCACCTCCAATAACAAAAACAACAGGAAACAATAACCATTTGGCCTTAATATCTCTTAATATCAATGGACTCAATTCTTCAATAAAAAGACATAGACTATCAGACTGGATACATAAACAGGACCCAGAATTATGCTGCATGCAGTAAACTCATCTCTGTGAAGAAGACAGACGCTACCTTAGAGTAAAAGGATAAAAAACAATCTTCCAAGCAAATGGTCCCCAGGAAACAAGCTGGAGTAGCAATTCTAATATCAAATAAAATCGACTTTCAACCAAAAGTAATCAAAAAAGATAAGGAAGGACACTTCATAATCATTAAAGGAAAAATATACCAAGATGAACTCTCAATTCTGAACGTCTTTGCTCCAAATGCAAGGGCACCCACATACATAAAAGAAGCTTAACTAAAGCTCAAAGCATACATTGCACTTCACACAATAGTAGTGGGGGGTCTCAACACCCCACTCAGCAATGGACAGATCATGGAAACAAAAACTAAACCGAGACACAATGAAATTAACAGAAGTTATGAACCAAATGGATTTAACTGATATCTATAGAACATTTTATCTTAAAACAAAAGAATATACCTTTTTCTCAGCACCTCATGGTACCTTCTTCAAAATATAATTGGTCAAAAAAACAAGCCTCAACAGATACAAAAAGATTGAAATAATCTCTTGCATCCTGTCAGATCACCATGGACTAAGGCTGGTATTTCATAATGACAAAAACAATGGAAAGCGTATATACATGTGAAAACTGAACAGCGCTCTGCTCAATGATGACTTGGTCAAGGAAGAAATAAAGAAAGAAATTAAAGACTTTTTAGAATTTAATGAAAATGAGGACACATCATACCAAAACTTGTGGGACTTCCTGAAAGCAGTACTAAGAGGAAAATTCATAGCTCTAAGTGTCTACAAAAAGAAACTGGAGAGAGCATACACTAACAACTTGACAGCATACCTGAAAGCATTTGAACAAAAATAAGCAAATATACCCAAGTGGAGTAGACAGCAAAAATTAATCAAACTCAGGGCTAAAATCAACCAAGTAGAAACAGAAAGAAGTATACAAAATATCAACAAAACCAGGAGCTGGTTCTTTGAGAAAATCAACAAGATAGATAAACCCTTAGCCAGAATAATGAAAGGGCACAGAGACAATATCCAAATTAATAAAAATCAGAACTGAAAAGGGAGACATAACAACAGAAACTGAGGAAATTTAAAAAATCATCAGATCCTACTACAAAGGCTTATACTCAACAAAATTGGAAAATCTGGAAGAAGTGGACACTTTTCTAGACAGATACCAAGTAGCAAAATTAAAACAGGAGCAGATAAACCATATAAACAGTCGTATAACCCCTAAAGAAATAGAAGCAGTCATTGAAAGTCTCCCCACCAAAAAAAGTCCGGGGCCAGATGGTTTTTAGTGCAGAATTCTATCAGACCTTCCAGGAAGACCTAATACCAATCCACTTCAAACTATTCCACAGAATAGAAACAGAAGGAACAATACCCAATTCGTTCTATGAAGCTACAATCACACTCATACCTAAACCTCACAAATATCCAACAAAGAAAGAGAACTTCAGACCAATCTCTCTTATAAATATTGATGCAAAAATACTCAATAAAATTCTTGCAAACCGAATCCAACATCACATCAAAACAATTATCCATCAAGATCAAGTAGGCTTTATCCCAGGAATGCAGGGATGGTTCAATATTCGGAAATCCATCAATGTAATCCACTACATAAATAAACTCAAAGAAAAAACCACATGGTCATCTCACTAGACGCTGAGAAAGCATTTGACAAAATTCAACATCCCTTCATGTTAAAAGTCTTGGAAAGATAAGGAATTGAAGGCCCATACCTAAATATAGTAAAATCAATATACAGAAAACCAATAGCCAACATCAAACTAAATGGAGAGAAACTTGAAGTAATTCCACTAAGATCAGGGACTAGACAAGGCTGCCCACTCTCACCTTACCTATTCAATATAGTACTGGAAATCCTAGCCAGAGCAATTAGACAACAAAAAGAAGTCAAAGGGATACAAACAGGAAAGAAAGTAGTCAAACTTTCACTATTTGCAGATGATATGATAGTATACTTAAGTGACCCCAAAACTTCCACCAGAGAACTCCTAAACCTGATAAACAACTTCAGCAAAGTGGCTGGATATAAAATCAACTCAAACAGATCAGTAGCCTTCCTCTACTCAAGGGATAAACAGGCCAAGAAAGAAATTAGGGAAATGTCACTCTTCACAATAGTCACAAATAATATAAAATATCTTGGAGTGAATCTAACTAAGCAAGTGAAAGATCTGTATGACAAGAACTTAAGTCTTTGAAGAAAGAAATCGAAGAGGATCTCAGGAGATGGAAAGATCTCTCATGCTCCTGGATTGGCAGGATTAACTTAGTAAAAATGGCCATCTTGCCAAAAGAAATCTACAGACTCAGTGCAATCCCCATCAAAATTCCAAATCAATTCTTCATAGAGATAGAAAGAAAAATTTGGAATTAAAAAAAAAAAAAAAAAAAAACCAGGAGAGCGAGAACTATTCTCAACAAGAAAAGAACTTCTAGGAGAATTACCATCCCTGACCTCAAACTGCACTACAGTGCAGTAGTGATAAAAACTGCATGGTATTGGTACAGAGACAGGCAGGAAGATCAATGGAATAGAATTGAAGATCCAGAAATGAACCCATACACCTATGGTAACTTGATCTTTGACAAAGGAGCTAAAAGCATCCAGTGGAAAAAGGACAGCATTTTCAACAAATGTTGCTGGCTCAACTGGAGGTCAACATGCAGAAGGATGCAAATCAATCCATTCTTGTCCATTTGTACAAAGCTCAAGTCCAAGTAGATAAAGGACCTCCACATAAAACCAGATACACTGAAACTAATAGAAGAGAAGGTGGGGAAGACCCTCAAATACCTAGGCACAGGGGAAAAGTTCCTGAACAGAATACCAATGGCTTATGCTCTAAGATCAACAATTGACAAATGGGACCTCATAAAATTGCAAAGCTTCTGTAAGTCAAAGGACACTGTCAATAAGACAAAACGGCAACCAACAGATTGGGAAAAGATCATTACTAATCCTACATCCGATAGAGGGCTAATATCCAAGATATACAAAGAACTCAAAAAAAATTAGACTCCAGACAACCAAATAAACCTATTAGTAAATAGGGTGCAGAGCCAAAAAAAGGATTTCTCAACTGAGGAAACTCGAATCGCCGAGAAGCACCTTAAGAAATGCTCAACATCCTTAGTCATCAGGGAAATGCAAATCAAAACAGCCCTGAGATACCACCTCACACCAGTCAGAATGGCTAAGATAAAAAACTCAGGTGATAGTAGATGCTGGTGAGGATGCGGAGAAAGAGGAACACTCCTCCATTGTTGGTGGGGTTGCAAGTTGGTACAACCACCCTGGAAATCAGTCTGGTGGTTCCTCAGAAAATTGGACATAGCATTACCTGAGTACCCAGCTATACCACTCCTGGGCATATACCCAGAAGATGCTCCAACATATAACAAAGACAAATGCTCCACTATGTTCATAGCAGCCTTATTTATAATAGCCAGAAGCTGGAAAGAACCCAGATGTCTTTCAACAGAGGAATGGATACAAAAAATGTGGTACATTTACACAATGGAGAATTACTCAGCTGTTAAAATCAATGAATTTGAGAAATTCTTAGGTAAATGAATGGAACTAGAAATTATCATCCTGAGTGAGGTAACCCAATCACAAAAGAACACACAGGGTATTCACTCACTGATAATTGGATATTAGCCCAGAAGCTTGAAATACCCAAGACCACAGAGCACATGAAGCTCATGAAGAAGGAAGACCAAGTGTGGGTGCTTTGGTCCTTCTTAGAAGGAGTAACAAAATACTCAAGGGAGCAAATATGGAGACAAAGTGTAGGACAGAAACTGAAGGAGGGACCATCTGGAGACCATTCCATATTGGGTATCCATCCCATGTGCAGTCACCAAAGGTAGACACTGATGTGGATGTCAGGATTGCATGCTGACAAGAGCCTGATATAGCTGTCTCCTTAGAGGTCTGCCAGAATCTGACATATTCAGAGGCAGATGCTCACAGTTAACCATTGATCTTATCAAGGGGTTCCCAATGAAGGAGTTAAAGAGAAGAATAAAGCAGCTGAAAGGGTTTGTTGCCCCATGAGGAGAGCAACAATACCAACCAACCAGACCTCCCCAGGGTCTAAACCACCAGCCTGGGAGCACATAGGGAGGGACCCATGACTCCAGCTGTATATGTAGGGGAGGATGGCCTTGTCTGGCATAGGTGGGAGAGGAGATCTTTGGTCCCATGAAGGCTGGACACTGAGTCAGGGGGAATTGGAGGGTAGGGAAGTGGGAGTGGGGGGTAGGTGGAGGCACACCCTCATAGAAGCAGGAGGAAGGGGGATGGGATAGGGGGTTACTTGGAGGTGGGAATGGGGTAAGGGGATAAAATCTGAAATGTAAATATTCAACAACAAAAAAAGAAGACCATGCTTTGCTTAGAAAACAGAATGCCACACAACTTTTCTCTATCTCCCAGCTCTTTGTTATGGCTTTTAAAATCTTTTTGTTTTAACTTATTTATTTATTTATTAACTTTACATACCAATATCAGTCCCCCTTTCCTCCCAGTAATTACTCACACAGCTTCTTTTTCCATTTCATCATCCTCATCCTGCTTCCACTTTGAATATCTCATTGTTTCCAATTTGTGCTGCCTATATATAATCACAGGCATGGGGCCATCCATTAGAACATGGTTAACCTTGCATGGAACTCATCCTTAAAGAAAACTGATTCTTCTTCCCATAAGGCATCAGTGGTCGATAGCTATTTAGTTAGGAGTCAGGGCTTCTGAGATCCTCTCCCTCCATGCTGGAATTTTGATCTCTTGTAGACTACCTCAGCTGCTTTGAGTTCATGAGTATACAGATCCTGTCATAACCTGATGGTACTAATTTGGTCCAGTATTCCTCAATCTCTGGCTTTGACAATCTTTTTGCCCTTCTTTTATGATGGTCTCTGAACCTTGGTGGGAGACATGTGATGTAGACATCCTATCTGTGTCTTAGTATTATACAGCTGCTTATGTTTTGCACTTTGACCAATTGTAGGTTTCAGCACTGTCTTCCAGTGCCCAAGGGAAGTTCTCTAATGAGGTTTGAAAGCTGTACTAATCTATGGGTGCAGAGACACAAAATCAGAGTATAATTTGATGCTATGTAAATTTATCAAAATAATGGTAGTAGCTTTATCCTGGGGGTCTATAAGCCAACCAACCACAGATTCTTAGCCAAATTTGAAGTACTAGGAATGAGCTTCCTTAGGTGGAGCTGGCCCTAAATCTTGCATTTCAGACATAATCTTCCTGACCTTCACTGTGGAGAATTTATTTCAATCTCTGTCCCTCAGTACTCTGGATCAATCCCCATTCCTAACACTACAATTCCCTTCTTAATATGTTGGTTTAAGTGCATAAGAAGTCCAAAGTGGCAAGGGGGGGGTGGGCGGTGGGTCTGCGTTTCCAATTCAACGGAATTTTTGTTGCACCTCTAGTAGGAGCACTCCCCTCTCCATAGCAAAAACTTTTGGGTCAGCTGAAGTTAATGTTGCAGGAAAGGGAAATAAAATATGTCCATGGGCTGAGATTCCCTATTGATGTTATTCAAACTATCCAATATAGCATTTTTTTTCATTTGATCAAGCATTTCTCTGCTCATACAGAAGGAACAAAATATAGTAGGCTTATTATCTATTCCATTCCTGGAAATAATGCAATTGATTCTGCAGTACCCAATGTCCATATGTGTCATGCTACCATAAAGATTTCTTTGTACTATCATTCTCTATGATCCATCTGTCTTCTGAATGGGCCAAATAGGAGAATTAAAAGGAGATGTGGTGGGAACCAACCATCACTCCTGCATCATGAGTCCTTGATGATGGCACTAATTTCTATAGTTCCTTCAGGGATTTGATATTGTTTGATATTTGTTCACTCTTCTCCCTGATACAGACAACTACAACAGCTTTCACTTGGTCTTTTTGACTGTAGTAGCCCTTACTCCTTAGGTTGCACAGTCAATGTAAAAGTTCTGCCAACCTCTATGAATATCTTTTCAAATTACACATCCTGGAACTGTGGAAATAACCATAGGACAAGTTTGAGGGATCCACTACATCCACTGTAAATCAGACTTCAGCCAAAATTCCATCCATTAATCACCTGACTAAGTCATTAGCCTTTACTTTCTCTGAAGGGCCACAGTGCTTTGGGTATTCCCAGAATCACTGTCAGTTCAAAACTAGTAACCAACAGAACCTGGATATTCTAATTGTTTCTTTTCCCCCAGTGTACAGTTACCCTTGTAAAAGGCGATAGTTTTCCCTGAGAAAGGATGAGGGAAGCCTAACAGTAAAACTCTTAGGTATTTTAGCAAGGTCCTTCCTCAGGGAAACTTGGAGTTCCTGTCATTGAGGGGGTTCTGGGTCCACAAACTGACTAAAGTATAGATACTGGCTCATGGGTCAAACTTCTCTATTGCTACATTTCAGTGTAGAATTTCTTTTCATTTTTTCTTTTCTTTTTTTTTTGTTTTTTTTTTTTTTGTTTCTGCTTATATAGATGGAACAAAAATACAGTAGGCTTCTTATCCATTTCATTTCTGGAAACAGCATGATTGATTAGCCAGTGCCAAAGGTCTGTACAAGTCATGCCACTATAAAGATCACATTCCCTGTGTTGCTTGTTACAGGTCAGGCCATTATGGAAATTGCTTTGCCTGTGTTCTCCATTACAATAACTATGCTCACCCTGCCTTTGATGATTCAATACTGACACCTGGCTCCTGATTCTCTGGGTCCTAATTAAATTCATTACATTTAATTCATTCAATTGAACAGTAGTGTCTCCAACTCTAAGGTCTGCCACAAGAAGAACCACAAAGCACCTCAAATGTGCTGATGTCCTTGTCACCGGTTTATATCTTATAGCATTAGCAGGTATGTATTATTCTGGGACTTCTCACTGTGTAGGATTATGATTCACACAGTGAACACATTCAATTTCCCTGAGCCTTAAAACTCTTTCATTAACACTATGCCAAGGGATATTAAGCATCTCTAATTCCTTTTGAGTAGTCCATCTTTTGAGAGACGCTTCAGCCAACCAGTCAAACTTTTGATGTTCTATTACACCATGTGAGCTTCTGTATTAGTTCTTGGATCTCAACTGAACAGGCCCATATAGCCTGATATAGCTTTATAATCTTTCTACCACTAACCCACATCATTAAAATCCATTCTTACACATATTCCCCAGACTTCTGCTTGAATGAACTAGCAAAATCATTAATTTGGTTTGTGATGTAGTGTACATCCTCACAGACTACAATTTCTATCTCCCATCTAGGAGACTGCTTAGCCTTGAGTCTGGTTGTAGATCTAGAGGCAACTATTGGTGAGTATTGAGTGACATTAGTATTGTTTTGCCTGTAATCTCCTTCAAGGAAAGTCACTGCAAGTTTGGCAGACAATGAATGATGAATTTTCTCAGCCAAAGGCAGAGAGGGCAATTCTGTGGTGGTGGTGGGGTTGCATCCTCTGCTAAGGGTAGAGAGACTACTTCATCAGGTGAGATAAACTTTCAGTATCTAAGGCTTCAGAGTTCTTAGTCTCAGTAGTGTCCTCCAGCATATTTCCATCCCATGTTACAGGATTCTGTCTTTATCTATCAGTGTCCTTATTTTATCCACTGACATTCTCCAAGGCTGGGACTTAAATTTTGGCTGTAGTTAGTCAACATTGTAAATGAGAGCTTGGGTTTGATTTTCAGTAATTTCAGATCTATGGCTGCTAAAAAGAAGATTTTCTTTTGGGGCACACTTTAAAAACTTTAGATTATTTATATGAACCTGGAGCCAGTTATTTTTTTTTCCATTGAATTAATGCTTTTCCATTGTCAGTTTGAGTCTCTGGGAACAACTTGCCAGCACTGTGTTTTTCCTTATTTATCCACAAATTGTCAAAAGTTTTATACAGAGAGTTAATAAATTACTTGTTAGCCACAGCAAGCCCTTCAGATATTTCTAACCATAGGCTTTCAGTGTTCTTGATGCTAAAAGGGGACTCTTCAGTAGCTGTAGATGTAAGCAAATTGCAAAACATTTCCCAAATACTTACAATTCTGTTTCTCAAGAACTGCCTTCAGCAGTACAATCCATAATAGTCAGGGCTCTCTAAAGGAATAGAGTAGATAAAATATGTGTGTTATAAATATTATATATGCATATACACAATTGTATATGCCATCTTAATATATATTTATTTTAAAAAGATTTATTATTGGTCTGAATAGTCCAATAATGGCTGTCTCCTGATGAAAAGGCCAAGGATCTGATAACTGTTCAGTCCACAAGACTGGATGCCTCAACAGTCCTAATGTGATGCAGGAGTCCCTAGGGGGAGTTCCAAAGAGTTTCAGTCTTCAGACTATGTTGGAATTCTGAAGAATTATGTTCTAGTACCAATGAGTGAATGTCTCAGCAATATGACAGATGAACTTATGAAGACTAAGAACAATCAGGCAATACCCCAAAACTTTCTTCATTTACTTTTATGTGGGTTGCCACCACAAGGTATGACCCAGATTTAGAGTAGGTCTTCTGACCTCAAATGATCTGATCAAGAAAAATCTTTTACAGGTGTTCCCAGCTGTCAGATTTTAGTTGACTCTGAATGCTGTCAAGCTTATGGATTCAGTACAGAATTCTACTAGAAACTCAAATAATTAATACCAACACTACGCAAATTATTCTGCAAAATATAAAAGAAGGATGTCAATATTACACTGATACAGAAACCCATGTAAAAACACAACTGAAAGAAAATTGTAGGCAATCCATAATGGTCCTAGACACAAAAAATTTCAATAAAATACTTTCAAATTAAATTAAAGAACACATCTGAAAAAAACATTCACCATGATCAAATTGGCTTCATTCTAGGTATTCAGGGAGGGATGATTCTACATATATAAACTAATAAAGACAATTTGGCATGCAAATAGATGAGTTGACAGAAATCACATGATCATTTCCATTGATGCAGAAATAGTATGACAAAATTAACACCCCTTTATGATAAAATGCTAGAGATATTGGAGTTTTTTTTTTAAAAAAATCTTATGACACAACAAAGGTTTTACATAAAAATACAAGTCTTCCTCAGAGAAAACTCAATGCATTCCCACTCATAGCAGAAACAAGTACGTTTACTTTCAACACTCCTGCTCAATATAGTGCTAGACATTCTAGCAAGAGCAATAAGACAAGAGAAGAAGAATACAGGGAATATGATTTAGAATTGAGATGTCAAACTATCCTTGTTTTCAGATGACATTCTATATATGAGAAACCCCAAAGACTCTACCATAAAACCCCTAGAATTGGTGTTCACTTTCAGCAAAGTAGCAGGTTACAAATTTAACACACAAAATCAGTATCATTTCTACAAACCAAAGACAAATTTAAAAAAAAAAATTGGGGAAATGATCTCATTCCCAAGAATCTCGAAAAAAAAAAAAAAAGTGAAATAAAGTAACCAATGAAGCATGAAGCCTATTTAGTTAAAACTTTAAAACAGTGAAGAAACAAGTTAACTAAAACACCAGATAGAAAGCCCTCCCATGTACATGGACTGAGAGGACTGATTTTATTAAAAATATCACTGTACAAAAGGCAATCTAAGGATTCAATGCAATGCTTATCACCAGTCTTCACAGAAATAGAAAAAGTCTTGAAATTTATATGGAAGCACAAAAGATTCTAGACAGCCAAAACAATCTTGAACAACAAAAATACTGCTAGGGTATTACCATCTCTTGTTTCAACTTAGAAAACAAAGGAACAAACAATACCATAGTAGTTAGATAGCATTGTGGTGATCCAAAACTGCAATAGTTATCAATGTACTAGAATCAAGTTTCCATATATAAAACCACACACCCACAGGCACCCAAAGTTTGATGAAGATGACAAAACTATACTTTGGGAGGAGATATTATTTTTAACAAATGGAGCATGAAAACTGGGTGTCAACATTGTGGTAGGTTGAACAAAAATGGCAGCCATAGGATCACAGAGAGTGGCACTATTAGGAGGTGTGGCCTTGTTGAAGTAGATGTGGCCTTGGTAGAAGAAGTATGTTATTGTCGGGTGGGTGTGGCAGGATACTTATTCTGCTACATTGTATTCACAGTAGAGCTTGGTGATTAGGCAGTAGAAGAGGAGATGAAGCTGGGAGAGAAAAAAAGGAAGGGGAGGGAAGAAATAGAGGAAGGGGAGGAGAAGGAAGAGGCTATCAGCCATAGAGAACCATAAATGGGTCAAAAGCTGTCCTGGGTAACAACTTCTATCAAATAGATAGATAGTAATAGCTCTAATTGTGTGAGCATCTTATTGACTGAGCATTTCTAAATATATAAATCCTTTAGATAATCATTAAGCTTTAAGAGTCTTATTTCTACTGGGTACTGTGAGGATGGCAGATATTGTCTGGGGTTCAGCTGAGCTTTGTAGATGCAGCATGGGGGATTGGCAGAGTCATCCCCCATGCTGGCACCTAGTGGGTGCCAGGGCCTATGCATCTAGCTAGCCAGAGCCCCCAGTCAGAGCTAAGGAGCAGTGGGAACATGGTGTCTACCCAGGAACAAGCCGGACCAGGCACTGTTTTTTCTAAATATCTTCCCTACAGGTGGGCATCAAGGTTTCAAATGCTTAAACAAGGTCCAGTGTCTCTCTTCCTGCTTCCTGCCAACCCCAATGTAGACCTCACAGTCACTTCTCCAGCACCATGTCTGCCTGCATGCTGCTGTGCTTAAGGTCATGATGATGATGATAATGGACTGTAAGCCAGCCCCACTTAAATGTTTTTCTTTATAAGAGTTGCCATGGTTATGTTGCCTCTTCACAGCAATAGAAGCCCTAAGACAAACAGAAAAATAAATCCTGATTCTTATTTCTCTCCTGCATATAAACCAGTTACAACTGGATCCAAGACATCAATGTTTATCTGAAACTCTAAAGCTTCCAGAATAAAGAATATAATATCTACTCTCAGAAGTGGAGTTGTTGAATAGTACTCTGGTTACTCTAGAAATAGATCCAACAATCAACAAGGAAACCTCTATGGAATTAAAACCTGCACTGCAAAGGAAACTTTCTCAGGCTTTATAACCAGAAGAGAAATCTTTGCCAGCTATATATCTGACACAGGGTTAGTGCCTAAAATATTTTAGGAACTCAAAAAACTAAAAACTAGCAAAACAAACAGCCCAATTAAAGTGTGCTATGCAACTGAACAGAGAGTTCTAAGAAGAAAAAACACTAAGGCTAAGAGATATTTTTAAAAATGCTCACCACCCTTATCTACTCAGAAAATGCAAATTAAAATTACTTTGAGATTTCATCTAATCACAATCAAAATGTTTAGGATTAAGAAAACAAAAGAAATTAAATGTTGGTGAGAATGTAGGGAACAGAGAATATTTATACATTGTTGTTAATTTGGTGCAGAAACTATGGAAATCAGTATGGAAGTTCCTCAGAAAACTAGAAATAGATCTACTATATAACCCAACTATACTATTCTTGAGCATATTCCCAAAGGACCCCATGTCCTGCTACAGAAGTATACGTTCACTTATGGTCATTGAATTAAGATGAAGTAGGTAATTTAAGCAGACCCATAACAATCAATGAAATCAAGGTAGTAATAAAAAATACTCCCAACTCAAAAATGAAATTCCAGGTTCAGGTGATTTCAGTAGAGAATTCTACTAGACCTTCAAAGAAGAACTAACACCAGTATTCCTTAAGTTATTCTGTGAAATGAAAGAAAAATTTACATTCTTTTTATTGAGCCAGTAATACTCTGATTATAAAGCCAAAGACTCAACAACAACAAAAAGAATATAGCAGGCCATTATCTCTGATAACTATAAATGTAATAATTCTCAACAAAATACTTATGGATGAATTCAAGAACACATTATAAGGGTTATATACTATGATCAAGTCAGTTTCATTCTTGAGATACAGGGATATTTCAACATACATAAATCAATAAACGTAACCCGTCATATAATAGACTCAGGAACAGAAACCACATGACCATCTCATTAGATGTAGAAAGGCTTTTCACAAAAGAACAGCAATTATTCATGACAGAAGTCTTGGTGAGACTAGAGATACAAGAGACATATCTTATCATAACAAAGGCAATCTAGAACAAGTCCTCAGTTAACATCACAGTAAACAGAGAAGCTCAAAGCATTTTCACTAAAATTAGAAACAGGATAAGGATGCTCACCTCTCCATTCCTGTTTAGTGTAGTACTTGAAATCTTAGCTAGAACAATAAGACAGCCAAAGGAGATTAAGGGGATAGAAATAGGAGAGGAAGGATGAAAAGTTTTCAAATTTACAGATGATATGATTTTGTACATAAAAGACACAAAACACCCCATTAGAAAATGTTTACAGATGATAAATACATTTGGCAAAGTAGAATATAAATTTAACACAAAATCAGTACTTTCTGTAAATAAACAACAAGCATACTGAGAATGAAATAAGAGAATATCTCAAAAAAATGTCTTTAAAAGTAAAAACTGAAGGAAGTGAAAGATGTGTATAATACAAACTTTAATATGTTGAAGAAAGAACTTGATAAATATATGGGGAGATGAAAGACCTCCTAGGTCATGGATTGGTAGGATTAATATCATGAAAATGAGCATTTTACAAAAAGAAATTTATAAATTCAGCAAATCACTATGAAAATTCCAAAATATTCTTTACAGAAATTGAAAAATAATTTTCCTATGGAGACACATGTGCACACACCAAAGCAAAATGGAATAGTCACAACAATAATAAAACTGGAGATATCATGATTTCAGATTTTAAGTTATACTGCAGAGTCTAAAAACACATGGTCATGGCAAACAAACAAATGAAAACAGGCTGATGGAATAGAGTTGAACATATAAACTCACATTCCTTTAATCTGATTTTAACCACAAAAAGGCAAAAATACACATTAGATAAGTAAGATACAGCATCTTCAATAAATGATGCTGTTCAAATTGGATAACTACAGGTAGAAGAATGACACTAGATCTGTATCTTTCACCTCAAACAAACCTGAGCTCCTAATGAATGGAAGACCTTAACATAAAACCTGACACCCAAAGTCTGATAGAAAAGAAATTAGGGCATGTGCTTAAAATTATAGGCACAGAGAAGGACTTTCTGATCTCAAATACCACAAGCAGTAAGGTCAACTGTTGACAAATGGGTTTACATGCAACTAAAGTTTATATGCAGCAAAGCAGATGATTATTTGAGTAAAGAGACAGAATGCAGAATAGAAAAAAAAAAAGGCTTTGCTAGCCACAGGTCTGACAAAGGGTTATTATCTGAGTACATAAAAAACTTTTTTTGGAAAAAAGCCCTAAGAATCAAGAAAACAAACAATCCAATTAAAACTGGTATGGGAATTCAGTTCTCAAAAGATAAAACAAATGGTTAAAAAATATTTCTGGATAGCCGGAAGCTAGAAACAACTGGGATGTTTCCACAACAGAAGAATGGATACAGAAAATGTGGTTCATTTACACAATGTAATACTACTCAGCTATTAAGATATCATGAGTTTTGCAGGCAAATGGATGAAACTAGAAAATATCCTCAATGATGTAACTCAGATTTAAAAAGACATACATGGTATATACTCACCAATAACTGGATATTAGCCAAACAAAAGTACAAAATACTAAAGATATAGTCCACAGAACTCAAAAATGTCAGTAAGCTGAAGGGCCCAAGTGAGGATGTCTCTCTCCCACTCGGGAGGGAGACAAAAGCAACCACAAGTAGGGAGTGAGGGAAGGATCTGGGAAGGAAAGTGGGGAACTTAATCTGGTATTGCGTGAGGGAAAAGAACTGAAGCCCTGAGGGCCAGTAGAAAGAATAGAAACAGGTAATCTCAGGAGGTAGGAGGTGGGTTGGGGGGGACCCTCTAGTATGCAACAGAGACCTGGGAGGTGAGAGACGTCAGGACTCAAAGGAAGGGACCTTAGATGAAATGCCCAAAAGAGAAGAGAGGGAACTGGCAGAGTCCACCTCCAGCAGAAAGACAGGGCATCAAGAGGGGGTTGCCATCCCACAGCCAATACTCTGACCCATAATTCTTCCTGTCTGAAAGAACTGCAGGGATGGAAATGGAGAGGAGGCTGAAGAAAATAAGGTCCAGAGACAGGCCCAAAGTGGGATCCAGCTCAAAGTGAGGTACCAAGGCCTGACACTATTACTGAGGCTATGGAACACTCACAAAAAGGGACATATCATGACTGCCCTCCAAAAGACTCAACAAGCAACTGAAAGTCAGATGCATATATTTTCATCCAACCAATGGGCAGAAGCTGCTGACCCCTGTGGTTGAATTGGGGAAAGCTGGAAAAAGCCGAGGAGAAGGGTGACCCTGTAAGAGGACCAGCAGTCTCAGTTAACCCGGACCCCGAGATCTCTCAAACACTGGACCACCAACCCGGCAACACACACCAGCTGATATGAGGCCCCCAATACATATAGAGCAGAGGAAAGCTGGGTCTGGACACAGAGAAGATGCACCTAACCCTCAAGAGACTTGAGGCCCCAGGGAGTAGGGAGGTCTGGTAGGGTGGGTGTGAGTGCATCCTCTTGGAGACAGGAGTTGGGTGGGGTAATGGAGAGGAGGTATGGGATGTGGAATAGTTGGAGGGTGGACCGGGAGAGGGATAAAGTCTGAACATTAAAAAAAAAGATTAGAGAATAAATAAATTAAATAAATAAATAAATAAAATATTTTTTAAAAGCATTTCTTGGGGAAATCCAAATTAAAACTACTTGGTGTGGTGGATAGCCCTAGCCTCTTGTTGTCATGGTAACTCCACTCCTGGGAGGGGCTGCGAAGGAGGAGTGAATCTTGTAAACCTTCTGTCCAATCAAATTTGTTAAATAAAGGCTACAGCCAGTGATTGGGCAGTAGAAGAGGAGTGGGAGGAGCCAGAGGCAGGAAAAGGAGAAGACGAGGAGAGCCAAGAAAAGAGAAGAAGGAGGGCGGCGCGGAGTTGGCAGTTGGCCGAAGCTAGAGGGCAGTTGGTGGAGAGAGAGAAGACGAAGAAGACCTTGACCTAGGAAACCGCAAGTTGTTAAGAGCTCTCATAGCCGGGGAATAGTGTAGTTTAATGGTAAATCTGCCCAATCTAGGCATGCAGCATTCATTTGATACTTATTGACTTGTGTCGTTATTCTCTGGACTCCCTATGGGCAAAAGATTTACCGCAACAACTTGGAGATTTCATTTTTCCCCAGTCAGGATGACTAAGATAAAAAGAAAACCAAACAATGAAAAAGATAAAACAAACAAACATAAAACAGATGACAACAAATGGCAATAATTCAGGGAACTGGAAACATTTATTTATTGGTGATGGGCGATACTGATGCAAACTGATGCAGCAACTCCAGAAATTAGTGTGGATGTTCCCCAGAAAGCTGGACATAGAGCTACTACAAGAACCAGTTATACCACTTGGACATGTACCGAAAGGATGTTATGCAACTTATTAAAGAACTTACCCGCTTATTCATGTCCAACGCTGCTCTAATCATAATAATCTGAAATGGAAACAGCCCGATGCCCATCAACTGATAAATAGATAATGAAAATGTGGTACATTTAGACAATGAAATAAATATATTTAAAAAAAATAAAATTTGCAAGTAAATGAGTGTAACTTGAAACAGTCATTCTGAGTGAGGTAACTCAATACGATAAATATCACGTTAGATGTTAGATTTTAAGCTTTGGATATGTGTGTTTCATTTGGAATATCCATGAGGGTTATACAATAGTAAGGGACAATGCTGTAGGAGAGGATTATTCAAAGATGAGGAAATAAAATATAGTGTTGTAAAAGAGGATGGGGGAAATGGAACAGGAAGGTATTAAATGGAGTGGATGATGGAAGGTAGTGTAGAGGAGGGAACATGGGGAGGGATAACTAATATTAAAGCCCTTTGTAAAAGCAAGGTGGAACCCTTCTGTAGAAACATCCTAAAATATGTACATATATAAAGATGAAACAAATTGACTCACCCTATTTGGGGCATAATACTTCAACTAGACACCATTTGCCAAATAATAAGCCCAGTAGCAAAAATTGATTATCTCTTTTGGAGTTGTTGGCATATGGAGTAACAAGCATTACAGGTATCTTACAATGTTGTTGGTTACTACCCAGAACTTTACCATAAGGTCCTATTGTTGAAGAAACTACATATTCAAGTCATCAATCTGCTACAAGAACATAACACTTAAAAACAACTCCTAATGATGATGTATTACTATGCCCAAAGAGCACTGAATTGCTTGGTCCTCTTTAGAGTAGCCCCTTCTTTCAGTAGCTGCTGATTAACACAGACACAACTAATCAGCATACAGACAATAAGAGACGTTAAGCATGTTCAACCCTAAATGAGATGTTCATATCTCATCCCTCTTCTCAAGCTTAGGGATCTTAGAAGAAGAGAGGATGGCAAGACTTTAAGAGCCAGGGTTGCTAAATAACTTCAAAGAAATGATGCTATCTAAATGCATCATGGCAGATTACCATATCATCTCATAGAGTTTGTGATAACATGTGCAAGACCTGTGTGTCCAGGCCAGCTGGACAATCAAGTGGGACCCTTAGACCCTGTGAAGAGGACTGAGATGTGAGAGAAAATAAAATGGCACAGCACGTCAAGAAGTCTAGTCAAGCTGGCAAAATTTTTATTGTTCACACCAGTTATATACTCTAAAAACAGGATATGGGGAGGGGTAGGAAAGGAAAGAGGGGTTTGCAGGTGGAGGAAGCTAGCTGCAGCTGTGGGGTCTAACTAAGTTATTCTCACTAAGCCTTTCCCTTACCAGGGGTTCTAAAAACATCTATCTAGCAGGATGATGGCTAAATCTAAAAATCAGGAGGAAGGGTTACTAAGGTGGGTTGCTATGAGGTCTTTTTTGAAGTTCTGAGAACTGACAAGTGAATCATGGAAGGTAAGCAGAAAGAAGAATGGTAGATAGGAGAGCCAAAGGTGAGTGTTTGCCAAGAGTAAGGCCTTGCCATGGCTTCCCACACCTGTGTATGCTCAAGACATGCAAAATTGCAGCAAGACATACAAATTTGAGGCATGGAGAAAACAAAAGGTGCATATAAAGTCCCACCTCTAGCTGAGAAGCTAGTGACATCTAATTAGTGTGGGGAATAGGAAAGCCAGATTTTTGGGGGGAGGGGGAGAGAAAGGATTTTTTTTATTGGATATTTTATGTATTTACATTTCAAATGTTATCCCCTTTTCCAGTTTCCCCTCAGGAACTGCTCCTCCCCCTCCCCATGCTTCTATGGGGATTCTTCCCCTCCCACCCACCCACTCCCACTTCACTGCCCTGGCATTCCCCTACATTGGGGCATCAAGCCTTCACAGGACTAAGGGCTTCTCCTATTGATGCCAGACAGTGCCATCCTCTGTTACATATGCAGCTGGAGACATGAGTCCCTCCATGTGTACTCTTTGGTTTATGGTTTAGTCCCTGAAAGCTCTGGGGGGTCTAATTGGTTGATATTGTTGTTATTCCTGTGGGTCGCAAACCCCTTCAGCTCCTTCAGTTCTTTCTCTAACTCCTCCATTGGGGACTCCATGCTCAGTCCAGTGGTTGGCTGCAAGCATCTGCCTCTGTATTTGTCAGGCTCTGGCAGAGCCTCTCAGGAGACAGCTATATCAGGCTCCTGGCAGCAAGCACTTCTTGGCATCTGCAATATTGTCTGGGTTTGGCATCTGTATATAGGATGGACCCTCAGGTAGGGCAGTTTCTAGATGGCCTTTCCTTCAGTCTCTGCTCCACCCTTTGTCCTTGCATTTTATTTAGACAGGAGCCCTTCTGGTTTAAGAATTTGGAGATGAGTGGGTAGCCCCATCCCTCAACAGGGGGCCTTGCCTAGCCTCTGGATATGGTCTCTACAGGTTTTCCCTCCCTCTTGTTGGACATTTCTCATCTCTGTTGGGCCCTGGAAGCTTCTTGTTTTCCTGGCATCTGGGACTTGCTGGTAGCTACCTCTAGTTCCCCATCCCTCAGTGCTACACACCTCTGTTCAAATTTATCCCAGTCTCCTCTTATACCTGATCCTGCCCCTATTTTTTCTTCTCCCCCTCCCATCTTCCTCCCAAGTCCCTCCTACCCTCTATATCCCATGAGTATTTTGTTTGCCCTTCTAAGAAGGACTGAAGCCTCCACACTTTGGTCTTCCTTTTTCTTGAGCTTCATGTGGTCTGTGAATTGTATCTTGAGCTTTTGGGCTAATATCCACTTATGAGTGAGTGCATACCATGTGCGTTCTTTTGTGACTGGGTTGCCTCACTTAGGATGATATTTTCTAGTTCCATCCATTTGCCTAAAAATTTTATGAAGTCATTGTTTTTAATATCTGAATAGTACTTCATTGTGTAAATGTACCACATTTTCTGTACCCATTCCTCTGTTGAGGGACATCTGGGTTGTTTCCAGTGTCTGGCTACTATAAATAAGGCTGCTATGAACATAGTGGAGCATATGTCCTTGTTATAAGTTGAGGCATATTTTGGGTATATGCCCAGAAGTGGTATAGCTGGGTCCTCTGGTTGTACTATGTCCAATTTTCTGAGGAACCGCCAGACTGAGTGGTTGTAGTGACCATATTCCAGGGAAGGCATAATTTTTAAGAGTAGGTGGCCAACACAAACTGGACTTGGTGTGGGGATGAGAGGGAAAGAAGAAGGAGGATAGAGAGGGATAGAAGGAGAGAGGAAGAGAAAATAAATTTGGGTGTGTAGAAAGTTGGGGTGGATCTTGTAGGAGTTGGGAGAGTGGATGAATAAAATCAAAATAAATTGTATGACATTCTCCACGAATTAGTAAATGGATTATTAAAGCATTTAAAAACAACATGAAGTAGCTGTATTAATTTCAGACAATGCCAACCTCAGAACAAGGAAATGATAAAGCATAAAAAGAATAATATATCATTACAAAGGGTCTAATATATCTAATTTAAACTACATATTGCTTGCAACACTGTCAAAACACATGAAACAAAAGTTGACTAAACTTCAAGGAGTAAAAGATGAGTCTGCTATTCAAGCTGGAGACTATAATATTATGTTAGTAATGGACTCATCCAGCAGTGAGAAAATCAGTGAGGACAGAAATGAATTGAATGCCACCATCAATCAACTGCACCTAATCGACATTTATAGAATACTTCATTCAACAATAGCAGAATACACAGACTCCCAATTTTATATACTTACCTTTACCAAAATAGATCATATTCTGCAACCACAAAACATATTTAATGCATTTAAGATAACAAAACCAAAATTGTAACATGTCTATATTGGCTTTTTGTAAGGTTCACTCTAGTAATGAATCTAGACAGTGAGTATCATTGGTGAATTTAGAAACAGAAAAAGACAATAGTCTAGCTACAGTAATTATGAGAGGCCAAAGCACAACTTGCAGTGTTGTCAGACGGATTTTATCCCAGGCTGGCTGAGCCTCTGGATCCTGCTGTCCTTTTGTAGACTGTAGACCAAGCAGGGGATTGTATTGAGCTGCTCAATGCATTTGTAACCTACATAGGAAGAAACTCCACAGGCAGAGAAGCCCAGATTCTTTAATAGATCAATTATGAGAAAGAGAAGGTGGAACTCAAAGTTAGCTAAATAACAGTAATTTTAAAAAATAAACAGACTTTTAGTGTAGTGCTGAGTATGTGTACTTTGATGGCAAAACAAGAAAAAAATGCAAAGAAGCCCTTATTAAATCATCATGGCACATTATTCAATTAGAGGTATGTGCTTTGGTTGTGCTTTGGAAGAATTTTAAAAGGTTGCTTCAAAGTATTTTCCAGATGGCTGCTATGACAACTACATTTGACTTGTAATCATAGTTAACTTACCTGAACATTTGTTATGGCCTGGTTTTCTGTTTCATTTTTAAAAAAATTTAATCACACTGAAAACCAAGAAAATTAGATAGTGGGGAATATGTCGAGAAACTTGAAGGGAGGGAAGTGCATTAAGTGTGGAAACCAGGGCTCCCTTTTGTTCTCTTCTGGCCATAAGCAGGAGTAGCACTTCACAATCAGTTTCCCTGGTGTTTGGCTTCTTTGCTCAGCATTTGTTTACCACAAATGTCACATCAGGGAAGACAGAAATAGAATGGAACTAGTGAGCCAATGAAGTGTTCCTCCTAAGGTTAGGTGTACAGAGGCTAAACAAAGACCGTGGTTAGGCCAGGTTCACCTTCTCCCACTCCTGTGTGTTTTTGGGAGAAGATGGTAGGCACTAAAGTCATCTCTAGAATGGTCTCTTTTTTTTCAAGTGTTTTTGTTTGTTTCTTTGTTTGGTTGGTTTTGTTGGGATTTTTGTTTGTTTCTTTCCTTGCAATAGCCTGGCATTCCCTTCATATTGTTCAATGAATTTCTGTGGTTTTGTGTATTATTGTCTGTGTGTGTTAAAAATTGCCAAGTTGTGTGACATCAAAACTATCTTTTCATTAAATCTAAAAATCCCCGAGTCAATCAGAAAACATTATCTTATTCTATGTTTGCTGTCCAAATGCTTAACTATACAAATTATTTCCTAACAGAATACAGTATGTTTAAAAAGGACAAATGATTCCATATGTCCTGGTGGTGGCCATTTATTCAGTGAGATGGTATTCCAGAAGTTAAGCCTTGGAAGGAGCCTCATGTACTAGAGTCTTGCATGACAGATATACAGCCTTAACTAGTCATGGTCAAACACATCAACACTGCTCCTAGGCATAGATTTGATATCCATTGTATAGTAGGCATAGGTTCAGATTGATGCTTTCCATGTATAGGTCATCAAAACAGAACATCGTGCCATCAGAGAACTGCCAAACCATGGGATTTGAATGTCTATCAGTCATGGAAATGAAATCTGCAGTTATAATAAAATAGTAAACACTGTGTTTGGACACAAATCCTGGATTAGCATCTATAGAATATTAAAACCACAGTTGTTCTCTCTGGAAACATTGACTTTGATACAGACTTTCTGTGACTACACACTCTTAAGTTCTGAGAATTAAGAGACACAGTCATAATGCCTTAAAGATGAGAATTGTGGATGTTGGAGCACTCTGCTCATGCAAACTGAGGCTGAGAAGACCAAGAACATGTATGGTTAGGGCTGGAATATCCACTTATTTTAGGAAGTCCCATCAGGATTAATACATAAGATATTAACTTTAATATCAGCCACATATATTTTGCTTTTTATATGTTGTCATCCCCATTTTGGTTATTAGGACATCACACCCGAGTCTAATTTTTTATTAAAAATCAACTGGTAGATTTCATAGCCAGACTAACTGTGCATCTGTGTGTTCATGTAGACGTCTGTACATGTGTGTGAGTGTGTGCACATGTGTTTGTGTATCAAAGCTGAGATTTAACAATATTTTACTGCATGGTTTAATTGACTCACAATAACTGTACATATTAATATGGTAGAGTATGATATCGCAATACATGTATATAGTGTGTAATGAGCAGGTCAGGGTAATTAACATGCCTGTAACTTTATACTTTGGTGTTGAGAACATTCAACCACTTGTTAGCCCTTTTGAGATATCCATGTAATTGTTGTTAAGTATGGTTTTTCTGCAATACTAAAGAAATTCAAAAAAATTATTCCTTTTATCCAACTGTACTCTATACCTTCCTGTTACTCTTCCTTTTTCCATTGTTCATTTGTATCCTTCCAAAGTTATGGACATCATTGTTGTATTCTTTACTTTGTCAAAAGCTTATGGTAAGATCTGACACATAATAATGACAATAGGGGCAGTAGCAACTTAAGAATTTTTATCACTAGAACCTCTGTAGTCGAGACATGATAATACAAGTAGGCTTTATCTAAGTAACAAAGTTTAAAAAGAGTATTCTGTTGACTTATCTAGGATGAACAAATTCATGTAATATTACATAATAATACACTTTCCCTTTCAAATCTCAAGGCCAGAATGTATAGGAGCAGATCTATGACTGTGTATTAGAATTATCTGCTAATCTTCAACCATTTAGATCAGTAGTTCTCAATCTGTGTGTTATGATATCCTTGGGAGTTGCATATAAGATACCCTATGTATCAGAT
The DNA here is from genome assembly GCF_011762505.2 of Arvicanthis niloticus. Taxonomy (NCBI): domain Eukaryota; kingdom Metazoa; phylum Chordata; class Mammalia; order Rodentia; family Muridae; genus Arvicanthis; species Arvicanthis niloticus. Next base: position 35,940,529 of record NC_047658.1, on the reverse strand, counting down.
ATTTATGTTATGGTTCAAAACAATAACAAAATTATGGTTACGAAGTGGGAACAAAATGATGTTATAATTGGGGATCACCACAACATGAGCTACTGTATTAAAGGGTCACAGCATTAGAAAGGTTGAGAGTCACTAACTTAGACCATCAACCCTGAAGGGTTGTAACACCAGCACCTTCATTTTTTGAGATTATGACTGCCGTGTTAAGGAAGCTAAGGGAATTATAAGTTTATTCTTTCTTCATGGAAAGCAATGATTTTACATAACACTCAAACGAAAGACTCAGCTATCTAATTCAAATGTTTTCATTGATATGAGAACATCTGAGAAAAGGCTGGCTTGAATGCTTCCCCAAATCTTTTCATACTGAGAGAGAGAAAAGAAGGCACTGGAAGTTCAAGGCAGGATCCCCAGAGATGCATATTGCTTTCCTGGGATGTTATGGACTAGGCCTCAGGTCTTTTCTCACCTTGGTTTGATCTTGTGAACTAACAAGTTTCCTGCCTGTGTTTAAACCATTGCTGCAAGTTCTACAGTTGGCCAACTACCCAGTTTGTCCAAGATTCTCCCATATTCTGAGGTATATCCTCAGGGAAGCTTGCTTATGGACAGACTAAGATGGCTGATCATGGTATTTATAGTGGAAGAATTTTGGCTATTTTGTCTACTCTTTGAATTTCTTAGATTATACTTCATCCTCCCTGATAAGGCTTTTAAATGAACCAACCATTATGTGCCAAACCATGTGGGATTCTGAGGACATTCCCCACATGTGTTCTGGAATGACATTCTGGCCCCACATTTATATCTTGCTCACTCAATTTTCTTGCCTAATACAACTCAACATCCTAAATCTGTCACCTCATGTAAGAATGACACCACCAGCTTTTTCTTCCCAAGTTAGGTTAAGAGCACATGACCTCTCACATACTGCATGGCTCTTTGCTATAGATATCTGAACTGTTAATCAATGATTTAGCTTTCTGTTTTTACTCTTGAGTTTGTCTTTTTACCAGAAGCCAAAGACTATGTTACAAGAAGAACAGCAAGCCCACAATCCTTTGGGCTCTTTCTTTATGTAGCAAATTTTCTCATGGTTCCTCAAGTAAAAGCACTTCTCCACAGGCTGTTAACCTTACCTATTCTGGATGTGAATGCTGAGTATGGGACTGTTGGGCTGTGGCGTGAGTATGGGCGTGGGTCCTGTTGGGTTGAATTATGAGTCCTGCGTCTACTGTGGCTCAAGGAGGCAGAGGCACAGCAATTTGACTATGTTCACTCCACACGGCTGCAGCGCTGGGCAGACACTGGGCTGTGAGAAGCCACAGGGCTCAGCTCCAGGGGAGAGAACCCAGTCTGGGGCCCCACGGGGGCTGGAGCTCTTGGGTTGGGGATCCCTGGGCCAGGAGGTGGTTGGGAACTGAGTGGTATCAAGCCCCTGGGCTCTCAGGCGCTGTTGAGAGGCCCCTGAAGGGCAGAGATGGGGGGCATAAGGGCTGGATTGACCCACAGCCAAAGGGGGAAAAGCGCCAGCTGCGTCCCACGGGGAGGGGGCTCTTGGCCACTGCTACTTGCTTGACTGGGTCTCAGCTGGCTGGGCTCTCTTGAGTTGCTGGCCTCCATGGCTCATCTGTGGTGGTCCTCTGTGGGAGGTTAGAAGGCAGCTTGGTAGTTGAAGACCTTCTCCATGTTTCTTCACATTGGGCCCCAAAAAGGAGAGGTAGTCCATGGTCTTAAAATGTTTATTGTCATGGTGGAAAATGGATGAAGCTATACCCCATGTTCTCAGGGTGAGCCTGAGGTTAAATACCTTTTGCAAGGAGGAGGATCTAGGATGGAATGCTTAATTGGCTATGCCCTCTGACCTTTAGGTATCTCATGACTATGGAGATGTCTTGAGGCTCTGTGGCCTGTGTCATGCCCTCTACCTGTGCTACGTGACTGATGGCCACAAACCTCTCTTTGTAGAGGGCTGTGGCTATGTGAAAGCAGCCAGGGGTCCCAGGAGTAAGGCCAACCTCCTACCATCCCTGAGGGTCTCTGGGGTTCAAAGCCTGCTTTTCGAGGTACCCAGTTGCCTCTCACAGCCCACTGCCCCACATGGGATGTCCTAAGAACTAGGACTATATGGACTTCTTATCCAGGTTCAGCTGGAATCACTTAACTAGATCTAGCTTGACAAACCAGATCCTTTCTGCTGGGCTGCAGCTTGCCTTTGCTAACCAAAGGGCTACTTTCTGGCAAAACTTCCATTTTAAGTTTCAGAGAAATAGAGCCTACCTCATTCATTTGACATTCATAGCACCTGCTAAAGATAATTTTTCCATTACAGAACAGACATTAGGCCTCTAACTGTTGGGGTGATCACCTTGAGACCATTTCTAGCTCTTAGTTCATCAGCTATAGGCTAGGAGGGATCATGACCTAGATACCTATGCTGTGCCCTGAAAAAAGGGTATCAGGCACAGAAATTTATCTCACAAGTGATGAAAAATCCTTAAGATTAGAATATCTGATAAAAATGACAAAATCTCAGAATTGTATGGACCCAACCATTTATAAATATAGCTAATATGTTATATAAAATATGTCAGAAGTTGGGTTTAAAGTTGAGGTTGTTTTTACCAGTTGGCCTTGTGAAATTTGCACCATCTTTCTTGTGTGTAACATGTAGTGTAAAAAAACTTCATTTTTGAGACTGTCCTGAAAAATAATCTCTACAGCCCTCACTAACACCTGGAACACAATAGGGCCTTTTTAACTACTGATTTTCACCATGGGCTTAGGTACTTCACTTCGTTCTCCTGTCTCTTTGTCCTCAGTTGTCACAACTCACCATGATACAGCACAAGATGGGCTTTTCAATCAAGGATCATTTCTGCTTTGGATGGTGTAGAAGCTGCTTGCATTTGGGTCCCCAGCAGCCTTTCATCAATCTCAAGTCTCTTATGTAATACAAACACATGATCAGAAATTGTATACCTTAAACCTGAATCATCAATCTCACCACTAATGGGATATAGAAAAAAAAATGCCTTTCCCTGGAAGATCACTAAAAGGTCACAGTCTTGTTTTCCCCAGATAGATTTTCTGTCATATTAAATACTAATGTTCTGCTGGGAGGAGAGATTACTGTCCTTCTGAGAATAATAGGCATCTCTGTAGCTGTGCTACCCAGCTCTTTAGTTGGGCTGTGAGCCCCAAACGTTTGATGTCTTCTATCCTTCAGAACCACAGATGAACAAAAGTACACAGCACTCCATTTGTGGCAAAGTCACTCTTAGTGAAGTTTGTGGCAAAGTCACTCTTAGTTAATATAGTCCCATTTGGGTTATTTGTCTACACATCCATCCTTTATGTTAATTATCAATTTTGTCCTTTATCTATCATCTCATTTTACATTCTACCCCCCAACCTGATATTTAAGAGGTACAGGAATTACATCTAAGCTTTTCAAACTGTTTTACATTCATTAATATATACATGAGATAGACTTGTGTATGTATATTTGATATATAAAATAGTGTTTTATTTAACTAGTTACATATATATTAATATATGTAAATAAAATTTTATACTTTGGTATTGAGTTCTCCAATGTTGAATATCTACATATCATTGTTTATTTGAGTCAGAAAGGCCACCCAAGTTAACCTCAGATCTTTGATATCAAGTCTGTCTGTATTTCACTGTGACTTTGTTTATGGAATATGTACTGGAAACATCCCGTGATGTACACACACACATACACACACATATGGTGGGGGGAAGAGAGAGAGAGAGAGAGAGAGAGAGAGAGAGAGAGAGAGAGAGAGAGAGAGAGAGCGCTTTAGAGCTTTAGAGCTTTATTCTTTTAATCCTAAAATGGATTAAGGTTCTTATTTTTCCACGTTTACAATATTATTTCATATAATCAGACCTTCAGACTTTGGCAATTTGATGTTACTTTGTTAATATGCTGTTAAACATTGTATGACTTTTCTTATTGATATAGTCACGGAACTTTTTGTTCAGTTAGTAAGTGTTCTAAAGAATTTTCTTTTTTGCCTATCTCTCCTTTCATCTTATTGGACTACTGGATCTTGCTCATAATTTGCAGATATTTTTATGTTTAAATACAGAAAATAGCAATTCTCAATCTGTCATGCATCTATTCTACCAATTGTTTTTGAGATCATAATTCAAGTACAATATTTCTCTTTTCCTTTCATCCCTTCAAACCCTCATATACCTCATATACCATTGCCTGCTCTTCTTTAGATTCATGGCCTCTTTTTTTCTAATTGTCATTGCATGTATGTGTGTGTGTGTGTGTGTGTATGTATGTATGTATGCATATATGTATTCAGGTATACATACATTCCTAAATATGGTTATTTGATCCATATAATGTTACTTGTATTATGTTTTCAAGGATGACCATTTGGTAATTGATGAACTCTTCCCAGTGGAAGACCACCTCTCCCATTCCCAGCTTTCCTTGGTTCCTTATAGTTCTTGTGGAAGATTGAAACCTCCTTGGCATTTCTCTGTCCAGTTTAGTATTTCCATTGGTGTGAGTCTTGTTCAGATGACATTTGGACAATCATGCTGGCGAGCTTCTGATGCTACTAGGAGAACTAATATCACAACAAACTCCCTGATCCTCTGGTCTTAAAATACTTTCTAACCCCTCTTCTTCAGTATTTCCTGAGCCTTAGGTACGTGAATGTTTTGTAGATGTATCCACTGGAGCTGGGCTCTAACACTTCATTTTGATTGGTTGTGGTTTTCTACAATGGGCTTACTGTTGCAAAGAGAAGTTTCCTTCATGAGGGTGAACACTACATTTATCTGTGGGTATAAGGACAAAGGTTTATAGATTATTCTTATGGATTATGCTGGTTTAGTAAATTAGAGGTTGTAAGTTCTCCTTCAATAACCATGACTTCAATTACTCTGAGTAGTTAGCCAGTTTTCTAGCACCAGGCATGATTTCCCTCCCATTAAACAACTAGATTACCAATTAGAAAGGTACTAGTAACAACTAAGGTATGTGTGATACTATCACATTCTAAGGGTTATCATGCCATGCTGGTCTTCAAAGTCGTTCATAGGTGTCATAGCTGGGTAGGACTGTTGGTTTCCTCCATTCTTTGGAAGCTTGCATGGCACTCTCTGGTACCTAATCCTCACTGAGAGACATTCAAGTGAGTTTCTGCTAGGGGTCTCTGGTCCCTGTTTTTTAAGTACCTGGCTTCTTTAGCCATAGGGATATTACCCTTTACCAAGGACAACAGCAATAGGCTGTATACTTTGAGTGTCTTATAGACAGACTTGACTAACAAATAAAAAGGGGACATCTCATGTCTGGTGTTGATGTTTTTGTTAGGTGGTCCTAGATTAGAAAAGTTTATTAACTATATATGCATGTTTTGCATGGAAAAATGAGTATTTTGTTTTTATTTAGGTGAATGGTTAATAATGTGATTCTTTGGGGGAGTGGATTTCCAGATATCTCAGTTTTTATTTTACATCTCTCCCTTCTTTTTCATCCTCCTTCCATAAGAGTCTTCCTTTCCCATTTCTTCTATGCCATCACATGTACTTTACTATTCTCCTTTACCCTCCTCACAGCTTCTTCTGTGTTTATGTGTATCCCCTTCCCTAAAAAGACCCATTTTTTTCCATTTCCCTGATCAGATCACTTTCACTGTGTTATTCTCCTCTCAATTGCTTCCCAACCCTCTTATCCTGCTATCATTCTATTTTACTTTACTGGTTTCTGTAGTTACTACAGACTTGTTTCCATAGTTACTATGAGCTAACACCTAAAGATTTCAGGCTAGGAGCCTCCAATAAGAGAGAACAGGTCTGTCAGGGTTTGGGTTACTCAGTAGATGTTTGTCACTAAGTATGGTCTTCTCTAGTTTCATCCATTTGCCTGTAATGTTCATGATTTTTTTTTTTTTAGAGATGAATAGGATTGACTATTATATATGTACCACAATCCATATGTACCACTACTCATTCATTTGCTGTAGGGCATTTAGATTGTTTCCATTTCCTAACTATTGGAAACAGAGCATCAATAAACATGACAGAACATGGTTGTGGCATAAGAATTGAGTCTCTTGGGCATATTACAAGGAATTAGCTGAGTCATATGGAAAATTTGGGTTTTTTACCTTTTTTGTGAATATTCCATACTTATTTCAGTACTGACTGTACCAGTTTGCAGTTCCAGCAACAGATAGTGATTTCCCAACACTATGTCAGGCATCTTTGGTTGGTTGTTCCATTGCTCTTTGTCATTCTGATTAGGGTAAGATAAAATCTTAAAGTTGCTTTGATTTGCATTTCCATGCTTACCAGGGATGATGCACTTTTTTTCCTTCTTCTTCTTTTAAGAACCCTCTATTCAGGTCCCAGACCCCCCCCTTTTTAAGTGGGTTACTTGTTTTTTTTTTTTTTACTCTATTCTTTGAGTTCTTTGTATATTCTGTGTATTAATTCTCTGCCAGATGTACAGCTGGCAAAACTACTCTCCCATTCTGTGGGCCTCATCTTTACCCAGTGGATTGTTTCTTTAGGTGTGAATAAGCTTTTTAGTTGTATGAGGTCCCACTTGTCAATTGTTGATATTAGTTCTTGGGTAAATTGGAGTCTTGTTCAGCAAGTTTTGTCTTACCCCTGTATTATATAGGACACTGCCTCTGGTTTCTGCTAGCGGTTGCAATGTTTCAGGTTTAGCTCTTCCATCCATTTGCAATTTGCTCTAGTGAAAGGTGATAGGTATGGATCTAATTTAATTCTTTTTTTTTGTTTGTTTGTTTGTTTTTGTTTTGTTTTCGAGACAGGGTTTCTCTGTGTAGCCCTGGCTGTCCTGGAACTCACTCTGTAGACCAGACTGGCCTTGAACTCAGAAATCTGCCTGCCTCTGCCTCCCAAGTGCTGGGATTAAAGGCGTGCGCCACCACCGCCCGGCCTAATTTAATTCTATGTGTGACTATTGAGTTTCACAGCACCATTTGGTGAAGATGGGTTTTTTTTCCCCCATCTTATGTTTTTTGGCATCTCTATCAAATATTAAGTGGGTAAAGTTACTCATGTTTGGGTCTTCTCCATCAGACATTTAGTGGCTGAAGTGCTCATGTTTTGGTCTTCCATTTTGTTCTATTGATTTACATGTCTTTTTACCATATTGTTTTTATTACTATGGCTCTAAAATGTATCTTAAGATTTGGAATGGCAATCCCTCCAGCATCGTGTCTCCCTAAGATTTGGAGGGTACTATTTGGTACCTTTTGTGGTTCCATTAGGAAAGTTTTTCTTTCTGCTTTTATGTGAAGAATGAGATGGCAATTTTGATTTTGATCGGTATTTCATTTAATCTGTAAATAGTTTTTGGTAGAATGGTAATCTTCACAATGTTAATTCTACCAATTCATAAGCATGCAATGTCTTATCTCTTTTTCTGGTGTCTTTGTCTCTCTCTTTCTTCAGAGGCTTAATTTTTTTTATTGTAGAGGTCCTTCACTTAATTGATTAGGTCCCTTGCAATATTTTATACTTTAACACTATTATGAATTGGAGTGTGTCCATGATATCCTTTTCTGTAGGTTTGTTGGTGTTGTGCAGAAAAACTATTGATTTTTGTAAGTTGATTTTATATTCTGCCACATTTCTGGTTTGTTGTTTCTAGACGTTTTCTGAGACGTTTTGGGTTCTCTATTGTACAGTATCATATCATCTACAGATGGGGAATAGTTTGAATCTTTTCTCTATTTATATTTCTTTGATTTATTTCTCTTGCCATGTGCTTCACACATTGCTAGGAGCACATTATTTTAAAGGGTGGAAATGGTGGACATTCCTTCCTGTCTCATTCTTGCCTTCAGTGGGATTGCTTCAAACTTTTCTCTATTTAGCATGACGTTGGCCATGGGTTTCTTGAATATAACTTTTAGTCTATGTTTTCTTTATCCATACATTCTCTAGGACTTTTATTTTGAAGGTGTGTTAGATTTTTTTTTCAAAGGCTTTTCTGCATCTAGTAAGACGATCATGTGACTTTTTGTGGTTTAATAAATTAATTTAATTGAATTATCTTGAGCTATTCCTGTATTTAAGAAATAATGCCAATTTGTCAGAGTAGATAATCTTTTGATATATGTATGTATTCTGTTTGCATGTTATTGAATATTTTTCAGTCTATGTTCATTAGGGATAATGGCCTGTGGTTTTCTTTCTTTCTGATTTTGCTTTTGTGTTTTTATTGGGCTTAGTTATTAGAGTGATACTGGCTTTGTAGATAGAGTTTGGGATTGTTCCTTGTGTTTCTTTTTATTCATTTTTTTGTTTTTTGTTTTTTCTTAATTACAAAAGGATTGGCTATGGACCATCTTTGAATATTTGGTAGAATTCTGTGAATCAGTCTGGTTTTGGACATTTTTAGCTGAAAAACTTTTTATTACTATTTCAATTTCATTTGTTATGGGTCTGTTTATGTCATTGAATTCTTCTTGGTTTAATTTTGGTGATTTGGCTGCATCTCAGAATTCATCCATTTATTTTAAACTTTCGAGTTTAACAAAGTACAAGTTTTCAAAAATATTTCTGTAAAATATTCTGAACTTCTTTGGTCTCTAGTTCCCTGTTTGTTTCTCATTTTGTTAATTTGGGTCTTCTCTTTCTTGTGGTTAGTTGAGACAACGGTCTTTCAATTTTGTTTTATCTTCTCAAAATGGTTCTTAAAATAGTTGATTCTTTGAATTATTTTCTTTGTTTTTATTTAATTGATTCCTACTCTAATATTTATTACTTATTGCCATGGACTGGTTTGGGTTTGTCCTTTTCTTGCTTGCCTAGGTTTTGAGTTTTATCATTAAGCCACTTATTTGTGTTCTTTCTCTTTCTAATGTATGCATGTAAAGCTACAAATTATCCTTATAGGACTTTTAATACATCCTAGATGTTTTGTTATATTGCATTTTTATTTTCTTTTTTTTCCGGAAAGTTTTTAATTCGTTTTTTGATTTCTTCTTTGTCCCATTGATCATTCAGTAATGAGTTGCTTCACCTCCATGGGTTTGCATATTTACTAGATATTTTAATTTTTAAATGTCAACTTTAAGTTTTGTTTGGTCAAATAACATAAAGATGTATTTCAATCATTTTGAATTTGTAAAGAATTGAATTGGGACTGGCTTAAAGTTTTAGAGGTTTAGTCAATTATCATCATAGTGGGAACTATGGCAGCATCCAGGCAGACAGTTCTGGAGAAGGAGCTGAGAGTTGTACATCTTGATCCATAGACAGCAGAAGACTGTGCTCCAGTCTTTATGCTTGAGCATAAAAGACCTTAAAGCCCATACCCACAGTGATACACATCTCCTAAGAGTGCTACTTCCTATGGGCCAAGCCTTCAAATACATGAGTGTAGCCATACCTATTCAAATCACCACAGGGTGTTCTGGAGTATTCACCAGGCTAGACCTTGGAGGCAAATATGGGAAGTCTGGGTATGTAGAGGGGTGGTGGATATAGTGCAAAAGAAACTGTGGGTAAACGCAGGTAGGAGGTTTCTTGGTGGAAACCTAGAGGTTGACTACAGTGTAGGCCCAGGTTCCAGACTAGGCCAGGGCATTGTCTAGGGGACACAGGTTGGGTATGGCAGGTTGTAGAAAAATGAGTATGTAGTGTTCAGACTTATTTACCAGACCAGACTCCGGAGGAGTATGTGGAAGTCTGGGTATGGAGTAAGGTGGTCATGGCAGCCTTTATTTTTCTCTGGAAACAGAAATTGCCAGTTTTGAATGAGTTGAATCCATCCATTCTTCCCTTTAGTGTATGTGTTTTCATTCTTAGTTTAAAAAGATTTCTGTACTTGACTTCACAAAAGCATTTTGCCTCTTTTCCTATTAGCTAAGGTTTATTTTCCTTATAAAACTTTAATCTACCTTATACCTTAATTTTTGCATGTCCCTGTGTTTATTCAGTTTATTTGTCTAATACTATTTGCCAGGCAGATCCTCTATGGTATAATATAACCACTGTTATAGCCTATGATCTGAGCATGTATGTAGCTTTTGGGGGTAATCCAAACTATTTCATAGGTCTTATTTTCAAACAAATATTGATGGACATTTTTTTGGGAGAAGATCACTATATATCCTAGGCTGGCCTTAAACTCATGATTCTTCTACTTCAGCTCTGAGACCTGGGATTATAGGTCTGTACTACCATGCCCGGAATTATATGTTATTTTAAAGTAATCAAACTACCCCTTAAATTACTATCTTAAGCTGTGTTTCTACAATGCATTTAGCAAATTATGAACTTAAAATCTGTTGCTTTTTAATATAACACTTTAATTAAGCTTTTGAGAATTTGTACATATCTACTTACCTGAACCAGCAGGACTTAGAGTTATGAACAGCAAGATGTTGAGTGGGAGGACAAGGATGGGAAATAAAGAAGACAAATCAATAGCTGAGACGAGGAGGTTTTGCATAAGCTGGTGACTTATGCCAAGAAAGTTATTAAGAACGATAGCATTATATACACTATTTGCAGGGGCGAACCTAGCTATGGTTAGCAGAGAGCTAAACCAAACAGTGTTAGCAAAGAGAGCAGGAATACTCAGACACAGGTGCCTAAAACACCTGATAACCATAGCCTAGGGGGAAAGAGTTGGGTCCCCAGAAGCAGCAACCTTCACTCCTACAAAGGCACTGGCTTAAATGTTAGAACTTGGCTATTGCATTTGTGGACATCAAACTAAAGTTCCCTTTGTTTAGTTTTCACCAGAGCCTCTGAGAAAGTCTTAGATCTGTTTCTTTGGCTCCCCACAACATACAATGTATTTTGATCATATCCAGTCCCCACTTTTCCACCTAAATTCTCCCAGACACTCCTCCTATTTCTTTCCAATTTTATGTAATCTTTAATAGACCACTCATTCCTATTTTTGCTGTCAATATATTCATGTATGTGGGTTTATCCACTAGAGTGTGGCTGACCTTCCATGAACCATACCTTTAAAGAAAACTGACTCTCCATCTGTAAATAGCTGTGCTACCCAGCTCTCCAGCTTGGTTATGCACTTCAAATTTCTGATGGCTTTTATTCTTTAGAACCATAGATGAATAACAGTAACATAGCCCTTCTTTTGTGGCACAGTCACTGTTAATCAATACTAATTTGCATGTACCAATAACTTCTCAGGTAGGGGTGGGAGCTCATGAGCAACACCTGTCTCCATAATGGACCATAGACTGGCTTGATCTTGCACAGGCAGCCACAGACGTTGTGAGCTCATTAGTTTAAGAGTTTTGTTAGGACCAGAAGACATTTTTAGAGGATCTTGTCTTTCCCAACCACTGACTCCTATGATTGTTCAGCCTTACATTTTGTAATGGTCCTTTGTTTAGTAACTATGAACCCTTATAATCCATTTTTAAATGTTCTCTAAGACGACTGTAGAAACACCTCTCAGTTTGTAGAAAGAAACTGAATATATAGACTAATAGGCAGCAAGACAATTCCAAAATTAAACACACACACACACAAGTTAAAATGAGCTTTAAACAAGGTAAGTTTAATTTATATGTTAAATTCCTCTGAAATCAGAAAAAAAGGAAAAAAACCAAACTGTTCATGCAAAAGGATGAAGCAAAATTGATGATACCCACTAAGATATATTCAAGTATTCAGAAAGTGTGAGTAGAGAATGCAGTAGTTTCCAGAATGCCAAGCAGCTATGGGCAATAAAGTTAAAGAATGAAACAGAAGCTATTGCAACTACAGAATAAACATAGAATGTTGTTAAAGCTCATTGAAAAACAGACATTCTCAGAAATAAAAATATGTGTGAGAAAAAAATGTTTGATAATAATTGCAGAAGATAATGAGTTACTATTCTCACAGGAAGTGTCAAAAAAGCAAACAGATGAACTATACTGGGAAAATGATCAATTTACAAGTGGTCATTCTAAAATATGCAAAAAAATAAGAAAAGAAGGAAGAAAAAGAATCAATGCAGTATAAATATAACTGTGATAGGACACTGCTTACCACAGCATTGGGTTCAATACTGAAACACACACACACACACACACACACACACACACACACACACACCACAGAGTACCTAAAACCAGACATTCAATAATACTATAAAGATTGTTGGCTATTTTTAGCTTGAGTCTTAAGATTCAAAGGTTCTTATTTCACACCTGACACAATTTAAGAAAGGGAATCATCTAAAATTAACCACTGTGGTATTTTAGAATACTGAAGGAAAAGGCCATAATATGTACAAAAAAATATGATTCAAGAGATAAGTCATTAAAATGTACCCAGGTTAGAAACAATTCCTTCACAGTTCTAAAGAAAAGACACTTTCAATCTAGACTTCTATATAACTTATTCAATCTAAAATATATTTAGATATTAAAGTTTTGAAATGTCCATTTGATCCATGCAATGCTGTACATTCTTTCTAAGAATTATTTTTTCTACTAAAATTTAAGAGTGATAACAACAGCAAGCAAGAGCTACATAGAAGCTTGTGGGAGACCTAACATATTAATATGAGAGGCAAGAAGAGTATATAGGACAACGAGAAGAGTAAGTTATAGGATGGTGGTTAGATATCAAGATGAACTGATTATAGGAACCAGGGGAAGAGACTGGACAAAATTGCTAATGGCTTGGAAATCTTCTGAGCTTACCTTTCCCTCTAACTTAGAGGCAATACTTTCAATGTGTGGTATCTCCCAAAGGGCATGTGTTAAATGCTTGATTGTCAGCTTGTAGTTATTTTTTAAGATTCATTTTAATTCTTTTAAAAAAATTTTTTTTTAATTTTTTATTGCCTATTTTATTTATTTAAATTTCAAATATTCCCCCCTTTCCCTGTTTCTTCGCTACCCCTGGAAATACCCTATCTCATCCCCATTCTCCCTGCTTCTATGAGGGTGCTCCCCCAACCACCCAGCTGCTCCCACGCCTGCCTGTCCTGGAATTTCCCTAAACTGGCGCATTGAGCCTTCACAAGACCAAGGGCCTCTCCTCTCATTGATGCTTGACAAAGCCATCCTCTGCTACATATGCGGCTGGAGACCTGGGTTTCTCCATGTGTAGCCTTTGGTTGGTGGTTTAGTGCCTGGGAGATCTGGGGTTCGAGGGTGGTCTGGTTGGTTTATATTGTTGTTCTTCCTGTGGGTTGCAAACCCTTTCAGCTCCTTCAGTCCTTTCTCTAACTCCTCCATTGGGGACCCCATGCTCAGTCCAATGGTTGGCTGTGAGCATCTGCCTTTGTATTTCTCAGACTCTAGCAGAGCCTCTCAGGAGACAGCCATATCAGGCTCCTGTCAGCATGCACTTCTTGGCATCCACAATAGTGTCTGGGTTTGGTGTCTGTATATGGGATGGATCCCCAGGTGGGGCAGTGTCTGGATGGCTTTTCCTTCAGTCTACACTTTGTCTCTGTATTTCCTCCCTTGAGTATCTTGTTCCCTCTTCTAAGAAGGACTGAAGCATCCACACTTTGCTCTTCCTTCTTCTTGAACTTGATGTGGTATGTGAATTGTATATCTTGGGTATTCCAACCTTTTGGGCTAATATCCACTTATCAGTGAGTGCATACCATGTGACTGGTATGCCTTTTCTTTTGTGACTGGGTTGCCTCACTCAAGATGATATTTTCTAATTTCATCCATTTGCCTAAGAATTTCATCAATTCATTGTTTTTAATAGCTGATTAGTACTCCATTGTGTAAATGTACCACATTTTCTGTATCCATTTCTCTGTTGAAAGACATAACTTCAGCAAAGTGGCTGGATATAAAATTAAACAAATCAGCAGCGTTCCTCTACTCAAAGGATAAACAGGCTGAGAAAGAGATTAGGGAAATTACATCCTTCACAATAGTCACAAGTAATATAGAATACCTTGTTGTGACTCTAATCAAGCAAGTGAAAGATCTGTATGACAAAAACTTCAAGTCTCTGAAGAAAGAAATCAAAGATCTCAGAAGATGGAAAGATCTCCCATGCTCATGGATTGGCAGGATTAATACAGTAAAAAATGGCCATCTTGCCTAAAGCAATCTACAGATTCAATGCAATTCCCATCAAAATTCCAACTCAAGTCTTCATAGAGTTAGAAAGATCAATTTGCAAATTCATTTGGAATAACCAAAACCCCAGGAGAGCTAAAACTATTCTCAACAATAAAAAGACTTCTGGGTGAATCACCATTCCTGACCTCAAGCTGTACTACAGAGCAATAGTGATAAAAATTGCATGGTATTGGTACAGAAATAGGCAGGTAGATCAATGGAATAGAATTGAAGACCCAGAATTAACCCACACACTTATGGTCACTTGATCTTTGACAAAGGAGCTAAAACCATACAGTGGAAAAAGGACAGCATTTTCAACAAATGGTGCTAGTTCAACTGGACATGAACACGTAGATGAATGCAAATTGATCCATTCTTATCTCTTGCACAAAGTTCAAGTCCAAGTGGATCAAGGACCTCCACATAAAACCAGATACACTAAAAGTAATAGAAGGAAAAGTGGGGAAAAGCCCCAAACACATGCGTACAGGGGAAATTTTCCTGAACAGAACACCAATGGCTTATGCTCTAAGATCAACAATCGACAAACGGTACTTCATAAAATTGCATTTTTATTACTTTTATTTGTGTATATATAGCATTTTCTCTCTCTTTACTTCATGGCCCTGTGATGTGAATAGGCCTTTTTCCTCCATCATGTGAATTCTCTGCCAGTGGCCCAAAGCAATGAGGGAAAGTAACCACAATAGAACCCTCTGACACTAAGCCATAAAGCAGCTATCTCTTCTTTTTTTGCTGATTACCTAGGCTTTGTTGTTGTTATTTTGTCTTTCTTATTTGTCACAGCAATAGATAAAAGCTAAGATGAAAGTAAAGTACTTATTTGTAAATTTAAGAAGTTTTTCTTTTTCTTTTCAAATACTGTCTTTATTTTAATTTAATTTTATTTTTTTACATTTCAAATGTTGTCCCTCTTTCCAGTCTTTCCTCTATGAACCCCCCTTCCCATGCCTGTCCCTTTTGCATCTAAGATGGTGCTCCACCACCCTCCCACCCACTCCTGCCTCACTCCTCTAGCATTGATTCCTCCGGCATCAAGTCTCCACAGGACCAAGCTCTTCCCATTCCACTGATGTTACAAAAAAGTTTAATTTAACATTCGTGAATGATTGAGACTCACAAGCAACCATAGAGAATGTAAATCTAGGGTCTGGAGAGATGGCTCAGTGGTTAAAAGCAATGGCTGCTCTTCCAGAGGTCCTGAGTTCAATTCCCAGTAACCACATGGTGGCACACAACCATCTGTAATGGGATCTGATGCACTCTTCTGGTGTGTCTGAAGACAGCAATAGTGTACTCATATACATTAAATCAATAAATCTTTAAAAAGAGAGAGAATGTAAATCTAAAATATTAGATGATGTAGGAAGTTATATGAGAAAACTTAAAAATATCAAATTTGATACAAGAAAGAAAAAAGACCAGCAGTAAAATATTAAGACAATGGTCAAATTATCCTTCCACCCAATATGCCTCAGACCCAGACAGTGCTATGTGAGAAGATGCTGCTGCATTCCCAAGGAATTTGTTGTTCTGAGTTGGTACAATATGTTACAGAAAATAGAACTTGAAAATAAGCCTCCAAACTCATTTTATGAGTTAATAACCCTGGTGCCAAAACAGAACAAATAAATTACAAGCAGAGAAAATGACAAACTGATTTCATGGGTGAACATCACTCAGAAACCAGAGATGTAGTGTTAGCTAATTAAGCCCAATAGTGTAATTTAAAATTAATAAAACAGAATGACTATATAGGGCTTATCCCAAGAAACAAGAATACATTTGGGAAGATTCCCCATCAGGTTCTTTCTATATCAGGAAATATCCCAGTGCAATCTACAACCGAAGAGATAGAAGATATGCACTTGCTTTTCTCAGTATGTTCATTAAAATTACATTAAAAATTCAGTGTTACATGAATTTACAGCTCATGAAAAATAATCTATGGAACAAATTAGATAATCTAGCAAAATTACCAAATAGTCAAAGAAGTCATAAGAATAAATTGCATTCCTCCAAGCCAATAATAACCACTAAGAAAATATAATAGAAGATTCAGTTTATAGCAGACATGAAATTTGCAAATATTTAGGATAATCTACCAAAAATCATTTATGGAATTTTTATGTTCAAAAAAACTCTCTGTAGTGTGCCAGAGTGGGCAGATACCCAGGAGATACCCAGTGGGCCCCCACCTGCACAATGGAGAAAGAGAGTGGGCAGGGAGAAAGAATTGTGGGAAGAGCTGACTGGGAGGACAGCAGTAAGCAATACGTAAAGTGAATAAGTTTTAAAAAAAGAAAGAGTAGAATTGTGTAACATGACAAATCTACTTAGAATATATTCATTTTAATTGAGTTTATCTGGAAGTAGCAGAAAGTGGGGAAATGGAGTTTCCTAAGTTCAGATTGTACTTCTTAGCTGTGATTTTAAGGAAGTTATAGATTCATCCCTTGTTTATAAAAGAGGAAAAACAACACATAATATCAGCCTTATAAAACAATATGAGCCAAAGGAAAAAATTTCTCTAGTAAAGGACCTACTTTTTAAATTAATTTATTGGAATAAATTGTGTATTCACATAAAATGTAAAAATAATTTCTGCACATTCTTTGACAGCTCCCCTAACTGTGTTTCCATATACGGAGGAGACAGACAGACAGACAGACACACAGACACAGACACAGACACACACACACACACACACACACACATACCACTTATTTGATTTGATTTCACTGTTTTATGTCGACCTATATGCATCCATTTGTGTGCTTGTATGGACCCATGTATGCTCTTATACGGCCTGGTCATTTGTACAAGTGTAGGTCTCCATTTTAGCAACAAAGGCACAGAGCACCACCTACAGAGCCCTCAAGTTGTCCTTTTGTAGCCTTGCCATTCCATCTTCCCTGCCTATGACTCCTGCATTCCTAATCATTGGCAACCACTGGCCTGTCTCCTTGTTTTCATGATTAAGTGACTTAAAGGAAAAGATATCAGGGAAATTACTTAGAATTTCATCTCTAGAGGTTGTACTTTTGTGTAGTCAGCATAATTCCCTTGAGATCTGTCCAAATTGTTGTGTATTGATCAATAGATTAAAATAAAAAAAAAAAAAACCTTTAATGATCTGAATTGGTAGCATAGATGTGCCACATTTTATTTCACAATTTTCCCAGTGAAAGACAGTGGGGTTGTTTCCAGTATAGTGTTTTGCTCCAGTAGAACTATGAACACTGGTGTTCAGGTATTATAGGAACATGAGCTCTCATTTATTAGAAATAAATGTTTGCTGGCTGGTTTTTGTCAATTTGATACAGACATAGACTCACTGGAGAAAAGAGAGCCTCAGTTGAGAAAATGCCTCTGGGAGACTGGCTCAGAGACAAGCTAACCTGTGGGTTATTATTATTATTATTATTATTATTATTATTATTATTATTATTAATGGTTGGTGTGGAAGTGGGCAATGGTCCTGGATAAAACAAGCAAACAAACAAAATAATAAGAAGCACTCCTCCATGGCTTTTGCTTGATTATCTGCACTGACTTCCCTACATGACTGAGTGTGATCTAAGAGTCATCAGATGAAGCTCTCCAAGTTGCTTTCGGTCATGGTGTTTCATTGCAGCAACAGAAACTCTAATTTTAAAAAGATGTCTATGAGTGCAATTGCTGGTAATTACATGTGTTTCATTGTGATGCTAGAGATCAAGGCTAGGTCATAGTACATGCTGGGCCAGCATTTTACTAGTAAGTGATGCCCCAGCTACCATTTTCTTGTCTTGCTTGAGGAAGACACTTTAGAATATTCCCAGAATAATAGCAACTTTCATATTCCTGTCATCAATGAAGACAGCTTTAAAAAAATACAAATGCAATTAAATGTATGTTAACCAAACTGCAAACACAGCCTAGTATAGTGGTACACACCTTTAATCCCAGCACTCAGGATGCAGGTGCAGGCAGATCTCTGTGAGTTCAAGGCCAGCCTGGTTTACACAATGAGTTCCAGGCTAGCTAGGGCTACATAGTAAAATTATGCTTCAAAAACAAACAAGTAAAACTAACAAATTAATTAACAAAGAGTGGGAAAGGTACAAATGAAGAAGCACTTCCTGTCATGATGTCCTGTCATGAGCCCAAGGCAAGGGGACCAGGTGGCCATGGACAGAGACCTCTACAACAAAGCCAAAATAGCTCAGTATAATCTAATTATTTTAGCTGTTGTTATAACCACAACAATCAGCTCACTAACACAAATCTCAAATTCAAGCTGAGGCAGTATTAAAAGATTAATTTCAAAGTCTTATAGTCTAAATACATAGAAAAACAACAAAAGATAAATATAAACTTACAAACGTGCAGACAGGTTACAAGGCAGATAAAAGTACAGCTGGCTAAGAAACCTAGAAAAGCAGAAGCAGGAGATTCCATAGAAAACTCTGTTATCTGGAAAGATGGGTCATGATGAGCTTTCTGAGTCCCTGTTGAATCGAGTAAGCCTGGTAAATGATAATTGACATAGAATTCAATGTGTAGCCACAATAACTTTCATAGATTCTGGGAAGACTGAAATTCATGGAATTCTTGAAGTCTCGGTGCACAAAGAATCACTGATATCTCCCCACCCAAAGCATCTGTGGCTTCAGTATAGAGAATAATTGGTGTCTAGGGGTCTGAGGCTGTTGTGAGTGCCCTTGTGGTACAGGATGATGGTTTGTCTTTTATTGGTATCATCAAGTTCCTTTTGTAGGACTAAGAAAGAATTGTACATCTGGGAAAGACCCACAACCAAGATGCAAAGGAAGCAAAAGTAACATATATATGGGAGACCGTGAAAGTCAGAAGCAGAGAAATAGAAAGTGACAGATGCAAAGGAGGAAAAAATGGCCAACTATTACAGCAAGAGAACAGCTCCTATTGGGGATGGGAAGGGGCAGATCTAGGAGTTTACTCTAGGATTTGAGACTAGAAGTTTGAGTTCCCAGAGGTCCTTTTCTTTCCCAACACCCTCTCCATCCTGCTTGGTCCCAGCTGGGTATCCTCCCTTATCAGACCCTCCCTTCCCACTGGTGGTCTTTGTCTTTCCACTGTGTGCAACTGCAAAGCCATTCAGAAAGGAGCAGCAGACCACTGGTGCTGGGATCCTGGTCCTCTGTAGATTTTGCACTGCTCTTGAAGAAGTCCACATGACTTCTAACCTTGGGCTTCTTGTGGAGTCAGCATCTCCTGTCTAGTTTGGGGCCATGTGGCAACAAGCAATACTTGTTACAATACAGTGCTTACTTACCTGACACTGGGACTTGCATTGGGTATCAGCCCTCTTCTCTTTCTACCCCAAGTCGGCCCCAGCTTTGATTTCTGAGGTTTTTGCTACAGCCACTGTAAACACAGGCTTAGAAGCTATGGGCTGCTAAGGCCAGGAACCCAGCCACGGAGTACTCAACTGGGATTCTCCATTGCCAACTTGAGTAGACAAGTGCTTGCTCAATCAGTTCATTTCATAGATTGATACCAGATGCCTTTGAGAATGGAATGACACTATGCTTAATGCTGATAGAGGGTGGCGTCTTAGGGTATTGACCTGAAAGGTCCTGGGGATGGGTCCTTACGGGTAAATCTAGAAGGTTGTGGTAGAACTCAGTTGGAAGTGGAGATCCAGAGCACAGGATCATATGTGATGAAGCATGTGTACTTAAAGCATAGTATGTGAGTGAGGTAAGATCTGTGACATTAAGGGAGTGAGACTGTTGGAATAAAATCATAATTTAAAGAGTGTTGGGAGCTTTCCCTCTATGAGATGATGAGAAAAGGCAAGAAAAACATTCACAAAACAACAACAACCACAACAACCAACCTTCTTCAGGACTCACCATTTGCAGGACTCATCACTTGTATTAGCACGGCTGACGATTTTCTTGCCAGCTTTGTCTGTTGTGAGGTTTACACCTTGGAGAAGACCACTGGCTTGACTCAGGAGTTTGAGAATCTTCTTGTCAGGTGACTGAAGTACAGCCATTGTACCTCTTTCATCACAGCCTCATGAAGAACATCGGAAGTCAAGGTCAATGAAAATAACTCCCAATATCATAGTTGATACAAGTTTTGTTCTGTAGTGGGAAATTTTCCCCACAAGTTGGGAGGAGCTAAGGTGTGAGGAAGAAGGAGAGGAAGAGGAGGAGTAAGAGAGAAAGAGGAGAGGGGAGAGACAGAGATGTAGGAGGATGGAGAACCATGCTTGGACCGAGAGCAGTCCTTGGTAACAACTTATATCTAGGTTAGTTAATTGGTTAACACTTCTAATTATGTGAGCATCTTGTTAACTGAGCATTACCAAACACAAAAAGCCTTTGGTTAATTATTAATCATTAGAGTCTAATTTTATACCTAGTATCACATAGATGGTGGAATGATCTGGGCTCAGCCCAGCCTTTCGGAGAAATTGCGGAAGATTGGCAGAGCCATCTCCCACGCTGGCATCTTGTGGGTGGCAGGGCCAGTGTTTCTGGCTGGCTGTTCCTAGCTATGGCTCACATGTGGCCTCTGGCTGTGGAACATGGCAGCAGAGCTAAGCAGAGCTGTCACCACATAGTTGGCCCATCCAGTGGCCTTCCTTAAATATCTCCTTCAACATTGTTCTGTAAGATGAACTGTAACTATGGAACAGGCTGAACTAAACACCAGAATCCAAATATAATTCTTGATGGCAGTGGACAGAAGGGGCCCAGTCTCATTAGAAGGAAAACCGTCTGTCATCTTCCGACTTAGAATCTTGGACAGAAATGTAATCTCATTGGATTATGTTTTGTAGAAGTACCTATAGAAATAAAACAGGTATATTTACAGTTTAGATGAGCTTGCTGTCTTTGGCTGCAGGTAGACTCTCAGTGTTTAATTGAACCAAGGGCACATTGTCTTGTTTTGGGGCTATATTTTTCTTATCAAACAGAAAATCATTAGTGAGAAATAGTTGTCTTAATAACAATCTCATAATGTCTGTGGAATGTGATCCTTTGGACTGCTAAGAAAACATCAATAACGTTTAGTCCTTGGTTAAATTTTTCTGATAGATGTTGAATACCTCTCAGGTGGCCAGAAAGAATTACTTTGTACTGTCAAGGATTGAGTATTTGGTCCTCAAGGGCTTCTTTAGCCCTCCACTTACCAGTTGCTCAATCTATGTGAGAATAAGTCAAAGGTATTGCTTGACCATGGTATATGACATTTTAAGTGATCCCCTATATTCCCCTGTGACCTAGCTGACCTTGAAGGGCAGAAAGCAGCATTCTGTCCCTTTTAATCTTTTTGTTCATATTTGTATAGACTTCAAATGTGCCTATTCAACACTCAAATGGTCAGTCATACCAATCTATTACCTTTTGATTTTTCCTTTTAGATAAGGTTTCAGTATATATCCCTTGGTTGGCCTGGAAATTGATTGTAGACCAAGCTGGCCTCAAATTTATGGAGTTCCATGGGGCACTTTTAACTTCTATATAATGTTTAGATGAATCTTGGACAGAAACACTTTTAAATAAACTTTGGTTATATGTCCAGGCTTGTTCTTGTACATATATGCAAGTTTTTGTAATGCTTAGGAAGAGAAGACAAGTAACTCCATTGATTTAAGCTGTGCATCAATGTACTGAATATTTTTACATATATATATATATATATATATATATATATATATATATCACATTATGTAGGTCTTTGTTGCTGTGAAGAGACCTATTATAAAACAACTCTTATAAAAGAAAGCATTTAAATGGTACTGGCTTACAGTTTAGAGGTTTAGTTCATTTCTGTCATGGCAGGAAGCAATATTGGCATGTAGGCAGTGCTTGAGAAAGAGTAAGCTGAGAGTTTTACATCTGGATAAGCAGGCATCAGAAAGAGAGAGAGAGACTGAGAGATGGAGAGAGTGAGAGAGACAGAGAAAAAGAGAGAGAGAAAGAGAGAGAGAGAGACAGACAGACAGACAGACACCTGGCTTGAGCTTCTGAAACCACAAAGCCAATTCTAGTGACACACTTCCTCCAACAAGGTCATAGCTACTAAAGACCAAATGTTCTAATTCTTTCAAATAATGCCACTCCCTATGAGTCTATGGGGGCCACTTTTATTCAAACCACCACAATGTGTATGGATGTTTTTCCTACATATGTGTCTGTGCACATTATGCCTGTGGAGACCAGAAGAAGGTATAGGATATCTTTTGAACTGAACTTTTAGGTGGTTGTTACCTATCATACAGGTACTGGGAATTGAAATCAGGTTGTGGTACTTTGAATAGGAATGCTCATGAATTGGCAGGATTAGTATAGTAAAAATGACCATCTTGCTGAAAGCAATCTACAGATTCAATGCAATCTCCATCAAAATTCTAACTCAATTCTTCATAGGGTTAGAGAGAGCAATTTGAAAATTCATTTGGAATAACAAAAAATCCAAGAGAGTGAAAACTATTCTCAACAACAAAAGAACTTCTGGGGGAATCATCATCCCTGACCTAAAGCCATACTACAGAGCAATAGTGATAAAAAAAAAACAAAAAACTGCATGGTATTGGTACAGAGACAGGCAGAAGATCAATGGGATAGAATTGAAGACCCAGGAATGAACACACACACCTATGGTCACTTGATCTTTGACAAAGGAGCTAAAACCATACAGTGAAAAAAAGAAGACAGCATTTTCAGCAAATGGTACTGGTTCAACTGGTCAGTATGTAGAAGAATGCAAATTGGTCCATTCTTATCTCTTTGTACAAAGCTCAAGTCCAAGTGTATCAAGGATCTGCACATAAAACCAGATACACTGGAACTAATAGAAGAAAATGTGGGAAAGAGCCTTGAACACATGGGCACAGAGGAAAATCTCCTGAACAGAACACAAATGGCTTATGTTCTAACATCAGCAATTGACAATGGGACCTCATAAAGGCAAAGGGTGCTGTCAATAGGACAAAACAGCAACCAACAGATTGAGAAAAGATCTTTACCAATTCTACCTCTGATAGAGAGCTAATATCCAACATATACAAAGAACTCAAGAAGTTAGACTCCAAATAACCCTATGAAAAATGGGATACAGAGCTAAATAAATAATTCTCAACTGAGGAACATCAAATGGCCAAGAAGCACCTAAAGAAATGTTCAACATCTTTAGTCATTAGCCAAATGCAAAGCAAAACAACCCTAGATTCTACCTCACACCAGTCAGAATGGCTAAGATCAAAAACTCAGATGAGAGCAGATACTGGTGAGGATGTGGAGAAAGAGGAACACTCTTTTATGGTTGGTGGGATTATAAGCTGGTACAACTACTCTGGAAATCAGTCTGGCGGTTCCTCAGAAAATTGGATACAGTACTACCTGAGGATCCAGCTATACCACTAGGAGGCATATAATCAAAAGATGCTCCAACATATAACAAGGACATATGCTCCACTATGTTCATAGCAGCCTTATTTATAATAGCCAGAAGCTGGAAAGAACCCAGATGTCCTTCAACAGAGGAATGGATACAAAAAATGTGTTACATTTACACAATGGAATATTACTCAACTATTAAAAACAATGAATTCGAGAAATTCTTAGGCAAATGGATGGAACTAGAAATTATCATCCTGAGTGAGGTAACCCAATCACAAAAGAACACACATGGTATACGCTCACTGATAAGTGGACATTAGCCCAAAAGCGTGGAATACCCAAGACAAAATTCACACACCACATCAAGTTCAAGAAGAAGGAAGACCAAAGTGTGGATGCTTCAGTCCTTCTTAGAAGGAGGAACAAAATACTCAAGAGGGAAATATAGAGACAAAGTGTGGAGCAGAGACTGAAGGAAAAGCATCCCCACCCGGAGATCCATCCCATATACAGACACCAAACCCAGACACTATTGTGGATGCCAAGAAGTGCATGTTGACAGGAGCCTGGTATGGCTGTCTCCTGAGAGGCTCTGCCAGAGTCTAACAAATACAGAGGCAGATGCTCACAGCCAACCATTGGACTGAGCATGGGGTCCCCAATGGAGGAGTTAGAGAAAGGACTGAAGGAGCTGAAAGGGTTTGCAACCCACAGGAAGAATAACAATATCAGCTAACCAGACCACCCCCTCAACCCCAGAGCTCCCAGGGACTAAATTACCAACCAAAAAGTACACATGGAGGTTACCCATGGCTCCAGCTACATATGTAGCAGAGGATGGCCTTGTTGGGCATTAATGGGAGGAGAGGCCCTTGGTCCTGTGAAGACTTGATGCTCCAGTGTAGGGGAATGCCGGGGGGGTGGGGGGGGGGCAGGAGTAGGTAGGGGAGCACCCTCATAGAAGCAGGGGGAGAAGGATGGGATAGGGGGTTTCAGGTAGGGGGTACTGGGAATGGGGACATTTGAAATGTAAATAAATAAAATACCTAATAAAAATCATAGATTTGAAAGCTCAGTCACCAGGAAGTGGCACTGTTGGGAGATGTGACCCTTTTGGGGTAAGTGTGGCATTTTGGGGGAGGTGTGTCACTGGGAGTGGGCTTTGAAGTTTCAGAAGCCCAAGCCAGGTTCAAGGTCTCTTTCTTCCTGCTGCCTGTGGGTCCAGATCTTGCCTGTGACCTTGTTGGAGGAAGTGTGTCACTGGGGGTTGGTTTTAAGTTTTCAGAAGCTCAAGCCAGGTCCAGCGGCTCTCTCTATCTCTTTTCCTGCTGCCTGCTTATCCAGATGTAGAACTCCCAGAACCTTCTCCAGCACCATGTCTGCCTGCTAGCTGCCATAATGGCAATCGACTAAACCTCCAAACGTGTAAGCCAACCCCAGTTAAATATTTTCCTTATAAGTATTGCTGTGGTCATTGTGTCTCATCACAGCAATAGAAACACTAAGACACAGGTCCTTTGGAAGAGCAAATACTGCTCTTAACATTGAGCCGTCTCTCTAGCCCAAGTGTATTGAACTTTGACCACACAAACCTAAGTATCATATATACCATCACCAAGTCTCATCTTTTATTTTACTTGTTCACATTTCACCAGTCTGTATAAGCTGTCTAGTTCATCTTTCCATTCTGAAAATGTGCCGTCATCCTAATCCTCATACACAAATCCTTCTCAGTACAAATATTTCCATCTTTACATTTTTTTAACAGTGTCTTTCACCTACTGGTTTTCTTTGTTAATAGCATGAGGCATGAGGAATATTAATAATTAAATTTGCCATCTGTTATCAGAACTTTTTATCTACTGGAGGACTGACTGCCCATGGCCTCAATCGACAAGCCAAATTTCAACTTTAGCAGAGTTCATCCTGAGAATCAGTAAGTTTTTGAGGCTTGCTTATCAGTTATAGGTGAGAGGTTCACAGTGACCTTAATGCAGCCAACAAGAAAGTTTTCACTAAGTGAAAGCATAGATGATGGCTTTCTCATAGCTACACAATGGAGCCCTCTCTCCTTACCTGTCTTAGTTTGGTTTTAATTCCTGTGATAAAGACACTATGGTCAAAGGCAAATACTGCTCTTATTTGGGGAAGAAAGGGCCTATTTCATCATATAGTTTGTAGCCCATAATCCAGTGAAGTCAGGGTGGGAACTTAGAGGCAGGAAACAAAGCAGAAGCCATGAAGAACTTTTGCTTACTGGCTTTCTCCTTGTAGATTTTACAGCCTACTTTCTTAGAGCACTCAGCACCACCCACCAACTTGGAGGAGGACAACACATATTTAACCCTGTCAGGGTCCTGCTGTATCAATAATTGACTGAAGTAGAATAACATAGAAATGACCAGTTATCAGATAGGGATGTATTGATTTAATTAGTGATTTACTTTACTGCTTGTACTGCCTGTTTGCCAAGCATGACTTTACTTAGTCCCTGAAAAAAAAATGAGCCAGTGAAATAGATTAAACAATGGGAAGGAAGTTGCCCCTAATAACCTGCTAACAGCCATGTATCCTGCAAAATCTTGCTTGTTTGCTTCATCTTGTAGTTTTAGAGAATAAAATGAGAACCCAAATTTGACCCAATACTGGGGCCTTTAAGGAACAAGCCTGGTTTTGATCCACTGGTGACACCTTTCTTCCACTCTCATGAGTGTTAAGAATGTTTATTTCAAAAAGAGTCCTGAAAACCAATCAAGAGAACAGTTCACAGGACGCCACCCAGGGCGATCTGTTGAGGGCATTTTCTCAATTGAAGTTCTCTTTCCAAATGATTCTAGCTTGTGTCAAGGTGACATAAAAACAAGTCAGCATAATTGATCCCTTGTCAATGTGATACAGAAACACATCAATTACTCGTCTATCACTTTTCTATTCTCATTTGTCCCCAGGATGACATGTTAATATTAAAAGTCACAAGATGAAACATTCCAAACTTTAAATGCCCCCACAGAAGTTTACAATTTCAGACACTTTAAAAGTTCGATGTCTTTAAAACATCCAACGTCTTCTCAAAGTTTCTCTAAAATATACAGTCTCTCTTAAATTTCGAAAGTCTCATAAACTCCCAGTTCTTGCAAAATCGAATTACGTTAAGCACTTCCATAGTTCAAGAGGGACGAACAAGAGCACAGTCACAATCAAGTCTGAACAAAACCAAACTTCAGCAGTTTAAAGATCAGAGTCAGAGTCCTGAAACCAACTCATGATCCTATGGGCTGCAAAGGGATTCATTTCTCCAGCTCTATCATTTGCAGCACACAACAGCATGTCTCATAGGCTGGCTCCATTCCACAGCTGCTGCTGTCCTTGACAGTCATACCATGGTATTGGAATGCACTGGAACTGGGCTGAACCTTCACCAATAACCTCTCCTGGGTTCAAGATGCCAAGCTTCAGCTTCTATCTATAATTGAAGAATCCTGGGACTTCTACTTCAACAAAGACTGCACATCTACCAATGACCTCTGCTGGCCTTCCATAGCATAAAGCCTTGGCAGCTTTCCATGAACATTTCATGTCTTCAAAATCAGTAGCATATAGGAGATTTTTACACATTACCGAGTTTGGCTGCCAGCATGAGGTACAGCTTGGCCACCATCTGGACCACAGGTTCTATGTGCTGACTCTGAGAAAACACTCTCCAGAATATTTCAACTCAATAATGTTGGTCTCCTTTTAATCACTGCCAATTTCCCAGCTCCACATAACCAGTAACAATTGTTCCAGTAAAGCAAAGGTTTTATTTCAGTGGCGTTGATCTCTCCTTAATCACAGCTAACTCTTCAGCATCAACTGACAATACACTACAGATTCTTAATATAAAATATCATATAAATGGCCTCAGTAGAGTCTTTCCTTCCCTCAAAGCTTTACAAACCAGCCCCACCCCCCCATCTCTGCCCTACTCTCAATATGCTTGTTTTTCAAGATCCCATACAAGATCTGACAGGGACTGATATAAGATCGAAAGCATTTCTTCTCTTTTACAATATCCTGAGAGATAGGCATGTTTAAGAGGCCACCCAACGATTTCTTTTAACTTTATAATGCCAGGGGTGACAGTGAGCACCCATGATCAAACAGGATCCCCAGCTGTTTGAGAGCTTTATAGCCAGTCAGTTAGGCAGTCCCTGCAGATGGAGGCAGGCAAGATGGAAGCAAACAACAAAAAAAAATCCTTGATAAATACCCACACACATACATTATGCAAGAGATCAAGTTGTGTAAGAGGTTTATTTTCTCCACGGAAAGTGATTGATCAGGTGTCTGAGGGACTAATGTTTTCAGTGTTTTAAAAGGCAGCTGAATAGGAACTTCACGAAAATTTTAGAACTAGTTTGAGATGGAGGAGTATAAATATAGAGAAGTCTTAGGTAGGTTTGTCTTCTCTTACACACATTCCCTAGACTATTTGAAGGGGCAACTGGAGCCTACGACAAAGACCACTTAGTGTGGTCTGGTCTGCCCTGGAGAAGTTCATTTGGATGGCTTGGCTCTTAACACATCCTAATTTCCTTCCCTTTGTTTGTTTGTTTTTTTTTTTTTTTTCTGATAGAGAACAAGTTAGTGTGATGTAGTCTATACCAGGGACAGCTGGACTAAGTAGTGTGACCTCCACATTTACCTGTGACTCAGATCACCATTTTCTGATTTCTTTTGACTGGCTTTAACTGAGAGGTCCCGGGTTTCAGGAGTCTGGTACCTGGTCCATTACAGTTCCTCTTACAGCCCAAGTATCTTTAATTAACACCATACCTCAAAGCCAAAGATTTGCCTTCTCTTTTCCTTCTGATTTCTCTGGCTATGCGTGAATTGAGGACAGATTAAAGCGTTCTTCTCATGCATTTTGGAGTTTAGCTCGTTCTAGTTGTCCAGAAGGCAAACCAATGGGATCTCAAGGGAATCTTGGAGGTTTCCCTTCCCATTTGTAAAGCAAAACAAGACTGATGGAGAATTGCCTAATCCTTTACCAATCTCTCCTTTTAGCATCTGGGGAAGCAGCTTCTAGCCTTCGAGCGGGGAGGCCAGTGTGTCCTAAGATATCCCTGTGATTGGTTCCCAATTTGAGACTAATTTACACTTACTCATGCCTATGGCCTTGGCTCTTGACAATTCCATTCTTATCCCAGTTATTTCTGATGACTCCATTCCAGAAAGTACACCAATTCCCCTCCAATCTTATTTGAAAAATGGGCAGGTCAAAGTTGAGAAGCCCTTGCAATCTCACAGACAGAATTTTTTCTTTTTCTGGAAGCAATATGATGGCTAAGATCCTTTTATTTCAGATGATGCAAATGAAACTGACCCTTCATTTTATGCAGAGCTGAGTAGGGTACCAGAACATTTCAATAATAGCTTGAACTAGTGATAACTAATGAGAGAATACATGACTCTTAGCTTGGCTTAAGAGCAGGCTGAGGGGGATAGGGCAAATACATGTTTCTCCAAGGGAAATAGAAAGGGCAGAAACCACTTTTCATTGGGGTATCCATGATTGTATGTATATTATGTTAACCTATAAATTCATGTTACATATTGCCCATTCATGGTGGCTGACTTTCATTTAAAGAAGAGTATATAGATTGGAGAAACTTCTTAGACATCAGCTACATGTAAACTGGATCTAATTCCTTGTAATCTAGAGACTATGAAACACAGAAAAACAACAAAAGAAGCAAAATTCTAAAGTAACTCAGAAGGTGTTGGCATCAGTGTCTATAGTACCATAGTAGAAAGGAGTCAACAAAAGCTTCTTGCTATTGCAATAAACACCACAACCTAGGGCAACTTGGGGAGTAAATGGTTTATTTCATCTAACGTTAGCAGTTTCTGCACCTTTTACCTTACTGGAGTTCTTGAGATATGGCACATTCACTTCTTGAATGATCTCATTCTAGTGCAAATGTCTGTACAACCTCTTTGTCTCTATGATGCTTGGGTGACTTTCCTTATGGAAGTATGGGCAAGATCCATGAAAACTTCACTGTTAGGTGGTCTGCCTCCTGACATGGCGATCAGACCCACAAATCATCCCTTCTGAAATTCCCAAGTACAGATTGTCTTTGATTCTCACACTTCTTTCTCTTTTTTTTTTTTTTTTTTTTTTTTTTTAAATGAGATAGCTATTCTTTCCCTGGAATAAACTGCATGCAGCCTGGAGGCAATGGAGAAGCTCATCTGTGTCCTCTGCTGCTGACAGTTCCAAGTTCATGTTGCCCACAGCATCAAAGCTCACAATATGAAGGCCCTTGCAAAATATCAGAGCCACCAAAGCCACAAAGCCACAGCATGGCTCCAACCCCTTAAGAAGCACAACACTGAAGCCAAATAGACCACTGCCTCAAGAACTCCAGTAAGGTAAAAGGTGCAGAATGGAGGTGTGCCTCAGTGTTAGGACTTGTGTGAGATTCTCAGTTGGACTCCTTATACTTGAGAGGAACAAAAAATGAACTAATTCAGGCACAAAATTGTGGGTAGGTGAGTCGAAACGGAACACCCATCCCTAGAGGGACGAGTGACATTCATGGAGCTCAAGAGGTGGACAAATCTTTCATGTTCTGGAACACAGAAATTTGACAAGATTCACAGGGGAAACAACTGCTGAAAGAAGAGACTCTCTGGCCTATTGATCTGTCTGGAGGAGACTCTGACATCTTATGCCTGTGCCGCTTGCAATTGTGCAGAGAGCTCCAGGGATACACATTTTCTGAGTCAGGTTAGGATGAGCTTTCACATGATTCAGCTGTGTTAGAGTCCTTCACTTATCTCTAAGTAACCCTTCATTCAGCCTTCTGTATGGAACCTGAAGCTGAACTTTGATGTAGAATTATTTCTTTTATCTTCCTTTTATTCTCTATATTGTGTGAGTACATATATGTTCACATTTCCCCAGGAAAATTCTACAACTGTAGGTGACTATCACTCAAAGGGAGAGTCTTCTTTTGTATAACTAATGTTCTGCAGTTGCTGTCTAGATTTCTTTTTCATGTTCTCTCTCTCTCTCTCTCTCTCTCTCTCTCTCTCTCTCTCTGTATGTGTGTGTGTGTGTGTGTGTGTGTGTCCACGTGTGCACATACAAGTGTGTCTTTCAGTGCTATAGCCTGTGCATACTGGCAAGTACTCAACTACTGTGGAACTTCGGCAGGCTGAAATTTATTCTTAATACTTTATCTTTGAATTTGTTTAGTGACTTGATGGTTCAGTTCTGATGTAGTCCTCTGTTGTTTTTCCAGTATGAACTCTCAGACCCATCTCCTGCCCTCACTGCATCTGCCCAACCATGACATCCTCCCAGAAAGGAGGACCCGACACTAGGCAGCCTGGGATGGGATGTACACATGCAAGTGGATTAGGAGCTTGGATTGGTATTTAGAGCCTGTGGGGATCTATATGAATCTTCCTCTGAGAAAAGTGTAACACTGAACAGCAGAAAATCTATCCACCAAGACTTGACTTGTTGGCAGAGAGACCAGAGAAGGGAAGAAAAAGCTTATATTTTATTGTTTCTCTTATCTGAACAAGAATCCTGTGTTTTCATTTTGTACTTGGCCTCACAAGTACTGCAAGCCTGATAATGGTTACATTATGGAAATTTCAGCAGGCCAGGAAAGTGAAATGTGGGGTGGTGTGGCCAATGTACAGTGACATACATGTGTACGAATGTCACAATGAAACCCATTCTTCTGTATACTAACTAAAGTTAATACTAAAAGAATATTATTGTAAACCACCATTTGGAAAAACTTCAAAATAAGGTGAGAGTAGAGGGAGCTCAGTAGGTTGTGCTGGAGCAGAACAGAAGAGGTCCTCTCAAGTCTTGTAACAATGATCAACTTCCCTTCCAGGACAAAGCCACACCGAAGGGAAACTGTTGTGAACATCCTTCAAACTGAGGGGAACAAGGACAACAGGAACAGGGAGATAGAATGGATGCTGCTCTATGGCAGTGGTATGATCTGAAAAAGATTTGCCTCCTCCAGAACTCTTAGTGTTCAATGTCCTGTGTGTAGTATCAAGAGGGTAGGAATCTGGAGAAAAAGCTCAGTGGGTAAGAGTGATTGCTGCTTAAGCATGAAGACCTGAGTTGGGCTCTCCAGCACCACTGTAAAATATTGAGCATGGATGTGACTCCAGGGCTTTGGGACAGAGACAGGAGCATTACTTGGGCTTGCTAGCTACTCACCTAAATGGAGTAAGGAAGAAAATGGCACAGCATGACATCTCACAACCTACTCTAGCCATATACATGGGCAGTGCCTGACCCAACACATGTGACTAACACACACACACAGAGACACAGAGAGAGAGACAGAGAGACAGAGACAGATAAGGAGACAGGTACACACACAGAGAGACAGAGAGATCCAGAGACAGAGAAACAGAGAGAAATAGAGAGAAACAGACAGACACAGACAGGTTCAAAGAGAGAGAGAGTGCAGGGGTTAGGAGGAGGGGAATGGGAAAGGAGAAGGCAAGGAGAAAGAAATAGAGAAGTGAATCTGGTGGTGGTGCTAAGAGCGATGTTCTCTGTGAGGTGGGTGTGGTTTGATGTGGTCAGCAGGATAGAGCCCATAACTAAATGACAGTGGCTTAGTGAGAGGAGGGACAGTAGAAGGCATATGTGTTCATAAGTAAGTATGCACACATTTCCTGGCTCCACCTCAGAACTCTGCCAGCAAGCCAGCTATGCTTAGTTATAGAAAAGTGACCTTGGACCTGCAGAACTGTGAGCCACAGTAACCCTCTTTTCTTTATGAATCTCCCAGTCTATAATTGTCTCTAAGTTTGTTATAATAACAATAAAGTATGGACTAAGACAGGGCAGGAAGAGAGTCTGAATCATTCAGAAATCCAAATGTCAAAATTTCTATCTTGTCTCAAAAAAAAAAAAATAAAAACAGCTGTTGGCATTCCAATCAAAAGAAGGGCATCTGTGTTTGTGTCCGTGTGTGTGCCTGTGTGTGTTTATGTATGTGTGTATGTGTGCACTTGTGTATGTGTGTGCCTGTGTGTGTGCCTATGTGTGTGAGAGAGTGTGGGTGTGAGTATGTGTGTGTGCCTGTGTGTGAGTATGTATGAGTGAGTATGTGTGTGAGTGAGTGTGTGAGTGAAAGTGTGTGTATAGTTCTCCCTGGATCTTGTTGGCAGCTTTTGTCAGGGTGCTGTCTCTGCACTGAATGGTTGTGATAGGCAGTCAGGAGAATAAACTGTGTACGCGGCGAGAATGAGTTAGAACAACATGGAATTCGGTAGTCTGTACTTACATGGAGATCTCTGTCGAATTTTGACCTTTGTAATATTGGTGTCATGCAGAGTTAAATATATGCATAGGCAGACATTGAGAATGCTGAAGAAGTATTGGGGTAGATAGAGCATGGCTCCTACATACCAAGGCCTGTAAGCTTCACTCACTCCTTCCAAGAAGCTCCTCACGTTAATCAAAAGCTACGGTGAAAGGGTTCTGAGAAGCATAGTTTGGCCATGTCAGTTCGAGTCTATGAACCCCAACCCTTGCACTCCAGAACTTAAAGCCACACTTCCACAACAAATGTTTGAAAGAACCAATTTCAGATAGAGTCAATGATTGGAAAATATTAAGGCCATACCAAAAAAAAAAAAAAAAAAGATTTTCTTGTAGGAAAAATACAGTAAAAAGGATAAGAGAAAGGTAAGCAAAACTACAGATTTGAATTTTAAAGAGAGAATTAAAATAATCAACTGATGAAACCTATATCCTAGAACTCTAAATCTTTCTATTAAGGAAAGAGAAAAGATGAGATAACATAAATTAGGTGCCAGGACTCAGGGATGAGACATCTAAAAAGAACATCATTTTATAAATAGTGAAAGGATGAATACAAATAATCACAATATTACCCTCCTATGAAAAAATGCAGAAGAGAAAGATATTTTTAAAGAAGTTGTATCAAAGGAGTTGAAAGTTGATAATGTGAAAAACAGCTTCCTCTACTAGCTAAAACCAAGAAAGACAAAACCAAAAGCATACAGATAAAACAAAGGAATAAAAGAAATATCACAGATATACACATTAACAAGCCTTAAAGCTTTGAAACCCTAGAAAGAAGATTTCTGCACCCCTTGCAAATTCAACCCAGAGCTCTTTTAGGATATATGGCTGAAATGGCCAACTTTAAACTAAAAGAAAAAAAAATGCTCTTTGAGGATGCAGATTTTGAAAAAAAA
Organism: Arvicanthis niloticus; assembly: GCF_011762505.2. Taxonomy (NCBI): domain Eukaryota; kingdom Metazoa; phylum Chordata; class Mammalia; order Rodentia; family Muridae; genus Arvicanthis; species Arvicanthis niloticus. Next base: position 35,906,748 of record NC_047658.1, on the reverse strand, counting down.
AAAAAAACAAAGAATATAAAATAGAAAAGAAGGAAGGGGATTATATTACAATCAGTTCTTTCAAGAGCTGTACTTTGTGCCAGAAGAAAAATATATTTCAATATACTAGGTTTTTAAGTAAATGAGCCCAAGACTTTATGTCTGGGTGAAGTGACTTTCAAGTAGAGAGGGAACAATCAGTCAGCAGTATGCAGAAAACTTAGGGAACATTTTTCAGTAGCACTATCATATGGATGGATGGAGAATGAGCCTTAGACAATATTACCAGAGAAACATGGGTGTAAATACCAAAGGAGATTATTAAATGTGCCTTTCTCCCTGCAGAAGCTCAGAAGGCAGACAGCAGGCTGAGAGCACAGAATACAATGGCTAGATGCTTTGACGATGGACAGTTAAAGGGTTTCTTTGTTTGTTTTATTTTACAACAGAAGCAAAGCCAAGAACTAGTTTTATTGGGAAAAAGAGTGTCTTAAAGGTTCACCAGACCATCAATTCTGCCATGAAGTTGAATAAGGCTGCAGCAAAATATGCAACGGGTCTTTCTTCCCCAAACAAAATTTAAATTTAACTCAAATATATGTTCTTCTATCTCTAAGGTTGTGCTGATATTAGGGTTTGGCAATAAAGACCTTCAATTGGAGTGATTCTCAAACTTCTCAATGTTGCAACACTTTACTACAATTCTTCATGTTGTGGCAACCCCTAACAATAAAATTATTATTTTCATTGCTAATTCACACCCATACTTTTGCTACTGTTATGAACTGTAATGTAAATATCTGTGTTTTGTGATGGTCTTAGGCAACCTGAGTGAAGGGATCATTTGGGGTCTAGACCCACAGGTTGAAAACCTCTGTTCTATTGACTAGTTAAATTCTCTCTTTTCCTCCCTCCCCCTTCCTTCCTCCCTCCCTCCCTCCCTTGAGCCCTCCCTCTTTTCTCTCTCTCCCTCTCCTTCCCACACTCCCTGCCTCTCTCTCCCTCTCTCCCTCCGTCTGCCCCCCCAAGCATGCACGAATGTACACATGCATGTGTGTGTGTGTGTGTGTGTGTGTGTGTGTGTATGCATGCCATGGCTGAATGTGAGGATCACACAACTCGCTGGACTTGGTTCTCTGCTTTTACCCCGTGAGTCCCAGGGATGGAACTTAGGTTGTCACATGGAGCAAGGTAGCATGTGTTACCTTCTGATCCATCTCAACTCATTCCATGTCTTCTTTTCTCATTTTTTATTTATTATTTCATTTATTATTTTTTATACATTTTACCTTGATCATATTTCTTTCTCTTTCCAATTCCTCCACACCTCCATATCTTCTATGAAAAGGGGAACATGATCAGATATTTGGTGGGGGGTGTAGTGGGAAACAGGACTGAAGCCCTGAAGGCCAGCAGAAAGAATGAAAATAGGCAACTTCAGAAGGTTGGAGGGACCCTATAGAATGTACCAGAGACCTGGAAGGTGAGGGACTTTCAGAACTCAAAGGGAGAGACCTTAGATGAAATGCCCTACGGGTGTGTGTGTGTGTGTGTGTGTGTGTATTATTTTGGTTTTTGGTATTATTTGCTTACTAGTTTTTTATTTGCATTTTTGCTTATTTGGTTTTTAAGGTTGGAGGTTGTTTGTTTTGTTTGTTTATTTTTTATTATTCTTATTATTCTTATATCTTCCTTTACAGTCCAGCCACTATCTCCTTCCCAGTCTACTCCCCAACCACTCCCCATCCCATACCTCCTCCCCTGTCTTCAAGAGGATGTCCTCACCCCCCTCACCCGTAGCTCACCAGACCTCCTCACTCCCCAGGGCCTCAAGTCTCTCGAGGGTCAGGTGCATCTTCTCTCACTGAGGCCAGACCAGGCAGTCCTCTGCTGTATATGTGTTGAGGGCTTCATATCAGTTCACATATGCTGCTTGGTTGGTGGCTGAGTGTCCTAGAGATCTCTGAGGTCCAAGTTAGTTGAGATTGCTGGTCTTCCTATGGGGTTGCCCTCCTCCTCAGCTTCTTCCAGCCTTTCCCTAATTCAACTATAGGGGCCCCCAGCTTCTGTCCATTGGTTGGGTATAAGTATCTGCACCTAACTGTTTCAGCTGCTTGTTGGACCTCTCAGAGGGCAGCAGCCATGCCAGGCTCCCATCTGTAAGCACACCATAGCATCAGTAACAGTGTCAGGCCCTGGAGACTCCCGTTAAGCTGGATCCCTATCTGGACATGCCACTGGACCTCCTCTCCCTCAGGCTTTTCTCTGTGTTTGTCCCTGCAGTTCACCTAGACAGGAACAATTCTCGGTCAGAGTTTCTGACCATGGGATGACAACCCCATCCCTCCACTTGATGCCCTGTCCTTCCACTGGAGACCAACTCCACAATAACAACAAACAAAAAGGAAAAACAAATGAAACTAACCAAACAAACATGGAGTCCGTTTTGTGTTGGCTAACTCCTCCTAGACATGGGATCTGCCTTGGAGTGTGATTGATTAACCCAGTGGCACTCCATTGAAGAAAATTGATTATTTACTTTTCTACTACATATCGTTTACAAATAGATCCTTTGTTAGAGGTGATAATTTGTTCCCACTTCTTGTCTCCTTACTTGGAATTTGTCTGGTTTTAGTGTTTGCTGGTTTTGAGTTCCCTATCAAAGTCTCTATGCTTCATATGTGCATCAGTCCTGTCGTTCCTGGAAGACACTGGAAGAAAACTCCGGTATTCCTTCACCTCTGGTTCTGACCATTGTTACACCTTCCTTTCCACCTCAGTCTCAGCTCTTTAAGGGGAGGGGTGTGATAATGACTTCCCATTTAGGGCCAAGGGCTCAAAAGTTTTTCTCTCTCTCCACATTGTCCATTAATGGAAGATTTTGAAAGAGAGAGAGAGAGAGAGAGAGAGAATGGAATGTGATATTAAAAGGCAAATTTATAGGTACTTATACACTAAGGAATAGCATAAAGCTGTAAAGAAAAATGAAACCATTAACCTTTCAGGTAAATTGATGGAACAAGAAAAAATCATATTGAATGAGGCAACCCAGACCCAGAAAGACAGACATTGCATCTTTGTCTTATCAAAAGCTACATCCTCCAAATCTCCAGATGAGAACATAACCTGGAGTAACTGTAGAAAGTAGAAAAATACAAGTGGCTCCACTGCTGGCGTATAGGATAAGGGACCAACAGAAGGGGGGATAGCAGAGCACAAGTGATCTAAAGAGGAAAGTGGAGAAGAAGGAGTCTAACTAGGGAGAGGTGATAAGTACAGAATAAGGAGCGAGAACAGCAAAATTACAGCAAGGATATCTGAAAAGTCATACAGAATAATTCTACCAACTTTGTACCTACCTAAAATACATATAATACATGTAAGTCCATGATATATATATATGAAAATTTCTCATCTGGGCTGACAGTGCTCCTTCCAAAAACCAGACTATCTAAATCTCTTTTGAGTTGTTAGTCAGATTGTCCAAGAGATTCCCAAAACACTATAAGCTATTGCTATTACCCTTGGTTGCCCCCAGTTTGAGGTAGAAGGTAAGTCCCTATTGCTCAAGACATTGTGTACTTCAGACACAGAACCCTGGCCTGGAACTGATCTGAAAGCCTCCTCCCTGACAACTAGCATTTGTGGTACCAGAAGGCATCACCCACACATCCCAGAGGAGAGAAGAAACCATCAGTCTTACCCAGCTGTGATGCTTATACTCCACAACAATGATCAGTGTGGCTTGATAATCCAAGGGTGCACACATACCTTGGTGATAACCAACAACTCTCGAATTAGAGTTAAGACCCACTCAACAAGAGGGAAATCATGCCTAGTACTGGAAACCTAGCCAACTACCCAGTTCTAGTGAAGGAATAGACCTTGGAGAGGAACCTACAGTCACTAACATAATACCTATCTACATTCTAAATATTTGTTTTTATACCCTAAGATAAATGTAGCACTCACCCCTTATTAAGGAAACTCTCTTTGCAACAGAGACCCTTACAGAAAGCTATTCTTTTTGCAACAAACATAGATCTTTACAGAAAATTACATTCAATTAAAATGCAGGGTTATAGAGCCCAGTTCCAATTGATACATCCACAAAGCAAATCCCACACCTATGCCTCAGGGATCATTGCAGGGGAGGGGATAGAAACAGTCTAAGAGCCAGAGGATCAGGGAGTTTGCTGTGAGACTGTGTCTCCTAGGAATTTCTGAAGCCACACTTATAAAGTTTTTCTAACATGACTGCCTACACAAAAGCTGAACACGGACAACAGTAGACTTGCTAAAGTGGCTGGGGAAAGCCCAGGAGGCCTTAACCCCTACCCAAAGAACTACAGCCAACTAAGAAATGCCAAAAGCAGGAGAAATAGTCTTCCTCTGGAAAGAGCACACCTATTGTTTGTCCAGTAGCAAACTGTCAGCCCTGAAAATATTGTTGTCAGTAACATGCAGACTAAGCAGGTTGTGTGTTTGCATTCATGAATATATATGTCTACACATATATGCATAGTGAAAACAGAGGCCATAAGTTTAAAAGATAGCAAGAAGGTTTTAGAGGGAGAGAGGGGAAGGGGGGAAATGTTATAATTGTATTCTTAAAGTTAAGACAAATATTTAAAAGTACATTTAACACATGTATCAGTTGTTGTTCTGGCAATGTCACGGCTATTGCTATTCTGACTGAGCTCTGCTTGGAATGGGACATAAAGTCAATGAGCAGCATGTATTACTTCAATTTGATTATCCCATACCCTTTGAGAACCAGGAATTGCAGGAGCTGCAAATTTAAGATTGAAAAGTTTAAGTAGAAAGTCTTTGGCCCTGGATTTGATCTCATGAGATATTTCACCACAGTAAGATGGATATGTACATAGTTGAGATGATAGACACGGAGATAGGTAATCTTCAAACTATTCATGAAAGAGGTCTAAAAATAGCATTTACAGCCAGCTAAGGGAAACGCGAGTTTAAGAGAAATGACTAAAATGGCTGATTCCTGGTCTAAGGCCAGAAATGTACAAGATGAACAGATGAGCTCAGAATATCATCTTCTAGCAGAGAGCAAAGGCATGGACCAAAGGACCCTTTATAAAGGACCATGGAACTCACCAGAAGGGTCACTCACTCACCAGATACCAGGCAATGTGAAGAGCAGTAAAGATAATGACTGTAATCAAACAGACCACATAGGAACAAATACATGAGTTCATATTTATGTTTGTTCTACTGCAGATCTGCCAAGACAGGATTAAATATGCACAGGGTGGAGAAAATGACTATGTGTGAGAGAGTAGAGAGAGAACCACAGAGGTCTTGGAGAGTGCCCAGACTACCGTGTATGTCTGCATGTAAAGGAAGGTGGGATGGAAGCTTGGACTGGTGGGTCCTAGCCTGTCATGCAGAAAGGTTCATGGACACAGGAGGCCCTTGAGCCAAAACTGGCTTTAAAGACTCAACATCTTCCAGAAACTTGGAACAAGATACCAAATTTGCTGCCTCAACTCAACCAGGGAGATGCAGTTCATCAGTTGATAGCTTGAATTCTTGTTCAGCTATTACCTGGAATTGGAGATGTGCCTGTCCATGGACAGACGCACAGGATGTGAACACATGGACACACGGACACACACACACACACACACACACACACACACACACACACACACACACACACAAATTAGCCAGACAAATTAGCTAGACAGGATATTTGAAGTGGAAACTAGGTTTCATTGGAAAGTCAGTTATGTCAAATGATGGTTTGCTAGAGCACACAGGTGAAAGAATGTTTTGCTAAATCAGACACATGAAAGAATGTTTTCCTGAAGCAGACACAGGTGAAAGGCTATTTTGCTATAACAGACATGTGAAAGGATGCATGGTATTCAGAAGGAATATAAATATGACCCCACAGACAGTAGGAGCTCGAGAACTGGTTTGCTTTGCTCAGCTTCGCTATTCTTCATGAACAACACACATGTATTGGTCCACCTTACATTGCATTGCTAAACTCTGCTTGTGGTGATGCCATAGAGAGAAACTCACCAAAAAACTCAGGTTCCTGCCACTTCTTGCTGCTTCCACAGCCTCAGGTTGGTTGGTGAGCCTTGTGGTTTCTTCTGGATTGAACTGCCCTTGCTGGTTCATGTGTGGTGACTGCCAAGTGGACTGGACTTCAGCTGCTGGTTATGTGTGGTATCTGTTGAGAGAACTGATTGGCAGCAGCTGATGTGTATTTAGCTTTTGCTACTGAACTAAACTGCTGATATCCTGACAACGAAGATTGGACCCACCCCCCAAAGAACTATTTCTAAACAGGTCTACTTCCCCTGTGTCCTAATAGCTTTTCTCTTCCACTACCCCGGTGGGTAGTGGGCTAGAGGAGAGGTTGAACATTTATTTAAAGTTGGAAAAATTTATTCCTAAAGATATTAATTAATAAGTTCATTGTTTTGAAGTCTTGTGAATTGAAGGAACATCATCCTTGCTTTTTTCTATGTGAACTACTGATTAGAGTCTAAGTAGCAGATGTGGGCATATATTTAAAAGAAGGAATTATGAAATCGAAGTCATCATCACTATTTTAGTGTGTACAAATTAAAAATCTAAACACTGCCAACCAGAACCTATGGCTACTGGTCAAAAAAAGACAGATAAGTAGATCTGTGCCTCCTGACAATGAATTCAACAGCAGTCATGAAGCAACCTTTCTCTCTGAGGGAAATTTGAATCAGATCAAGTTGAAAGATTCAGCTTCTGATTTTAAGCAAACCTAGAGGCCAAAACTGTACCAAAGGAATGCAGTTTACAAAATCTTCACTCCATAGACATTGCCAACAGGAAACATTCAGGTTAAAAAGGTATGATGAGATAGAAGAAGCATATAAAAAAACCACCCTAAGCTGCAGTACAGTTTGGGGCCCTTCGACTAAGAAATAAATACTAATGAAAATGGGTAGAACCCCCATAAAAACCCAGAGTAGAAGTCACTTTTGTGAGGCCAGGTCGAGCCACCTGGGGCTTCTTTCACACCCTATATCATTTGGGTTTAATCTTAAAAGGACATTTACTTTGTCATACCTCTTCAAGTAGAACATTTGATGTGAATAATTGTTTTTGTATGTTCTTCACCATAAAAATTTGCATAATGAATGGAAAATAGACATTCATAGACATATAACAAGGAGGAATTTGCCATAGAAAGGTATTCACTAATACTAATCCTATAACTCGAGCCCCAGGAAATCCAATATCTTTTGACCTCTGTGGGTACCTGCAGTCATGTGCGTGTAATGGCACACACACACACACACACACACACACATTAAAAGTGAAATGAATCTTCTGAAAATACTTTAATCAGAGATGACTGATGACTGGCCTGATTGGTCCACAATGCCTACAGCAAGCTGATCAGCAGTTTAAGGGCTGCAGGTCTGTGTAGTTAAGAATAGTGGCAAAGGGAGTTTGTGGGAACTTGCTGGCTGCATATAATCTGACTGACAATAAAATGCAGCTGATTTCATGTGCTAACTTGTCTCCTTGCTGTTATCACTCATCATGTTGAAAGCAGAATTCACTGTAAAGAGGAGAAGGGGGACTCGGGAGCTGAGTCTGGACAGGTAAGGGTTCCTGGAAGCTGGCGTGGAATAAGCACCGCTCTCCTTCACAGTCTTCACAAATCATCGGAAAACTTCATATTGCTAGGTGAGAAAAGAAATTTGGGGCTAGAGATGGCTAGGGACTTAGGAGCACTCTGCTCTTGCAGAGGAATCATGGTTCAGTCTCATGCACTTACGTGATGACTCACAACCATCTGTAACTCTACTTCTGGGAAATGTGATGCTTCATCTGGCCTCTAAGGATACCAGGTATGTATGTAGTGAATGTGCAAGCCAAACGCTCATAAATATAAAAACAGATTTAAAAAAAAACAAAGACATAACCAATATTATCATAATAGATGCTTACCAACACTCTATTTTCACTCATTTTTAAGAAATGTAAAAATTTCTACCTGAACGAGAGGAAAGTTTCTTTTTAAATTGAAAACAATTGTGTGGTGTTTGTACATGTGCCCATAGATATGTGCACGTGAGTGTGGGGGGGGGGGGCAAGAGAGATGAAGTTGATGTCAGATTTTTTTTCACTACTGTCTACCTTATTTTTTGATACAGGATTACACTGAACCTGGAACTCATTAATTTGGCTAGGCTGGCAAGCCAGTGAGGTCCAGGCATCCCCTGTCGGTGCATCTCTCACCCCAGCACTGAGGTGGTACATGCATGCCACTGTGGCTGAATTTTACATGGATGCTGGAGACCCAAACTCAGATTTTTACAAATGCACAACAGACTCTTGACTGACTATTTAACAAGTCCAAGGTCATGAAAGGCTTGTGGTAAAAAAAAAAAAAATGTTCATTTGAAAGAAAATGAAAGAAAGAAAGATGAAAGGAGGAAGGAGAAAGAGAGAGAGAGAGAGAGAGAGAGAGAGAGAGAGAGAACTGAACTGAAGCACAGCAACAAGAAACTATAGGAAATATTCCTATTTCATTGCTGGATTGAACCATGATTCTCCCAGATGAGGGCCCAAGTTCTGTAACTGCTGAATGTCATCTTATTGGAAGCAGAGTCTTTAAAAATGTAATCAAGTTAAGAGAAAGACACTTTGGTGGGTCCTAGTACAACATGGTTTGTATTAGAAGCAGAGATGGGATGATATACCCACAAGTCAAAGGACACCAAGGACTGCTAGCCACTAACAGTAGCTAGGAACAGGAGAGATACCACCCAGAGTCCCACACGGAGTAGACTGGTGTGGTGATTTCATGTTTTAAGAATTCACAACTATGAAAAAATTAAGATTGTATGTTTTAAATATTCTGTAGTCTACTAAAGAAGACCAAAGAAATGAAGATGGTGAATTACTAAAGTCCTGCCTGAGATGGGAAAGAAAAAACACTGTGCTACCATTTCTACTCAACTGAATATGATGATCCTAGGTCATTTCAGAGTCTTCAAAAGGAGCCAAGAAATGGAGTGAAGAGCAGGAATAATCTATGTAGAGCAGAAGAACAATCTACTGAAAGAATCTATCAAAATTAACTGGGGAATCTAGAGCTTCAGAGAATATATGACAAACGTACAAAAACAAATGCACTTCTGAAATGCAGCATTTATAAATGAAAATTAAATCTGTTACTAAGATGACATTGAAAGACAGTAACTATTGATGAATAATTCTTATGAAGGTTTTTCTAAAATACTTACACTGAAAACTACAACAAATCCTTGAGAGAAACAGGGAAGAGCTATTTAAATGGAAGAAAGCATCATGTTTATGGATTAGAGAGCTCATTGTTTCAAGGGCATCAATCATACATCAGTTAGTCCACAAATTCAATAGAATTCCAGGAAAAGTATTGAGAAATGAGTCAGATGATACTAACATTAATCTAAAGGAAGGTCTACAGAAACACTGAAGTAACTAGGCTGAAAAACTCATACCACCAGACATGAAATTCTATTTTAATGAGTGTTATAGACTGTCATCTGATACACAAATGTGACATGGCAATAAGGGGAAGAATATTCTCTCGCATTACATGAACTGGGTGGATGGAATACCAACAGAAAACAATAAATCTCTATTCATAATAACAGTTTATAAAATGCATAAAATTAATTATAGATGAGTGAGAAATCCCAGTGTGAAAAGTAAAATCCTGGGGAAGGCAAAGAGGTTTGAAACTGGAGAGAAAAGTGCAGACGTATTAGGAAGTGCTGATAAATTGCTCTACACTAAGAGGATCCACTTATCAGAAGATACCTTTAATGTTAAATTCCAAGGAGAACTCTGTGAGGTCAGGGGCATAAGATGGAAATATGCCTCTCTGAAAACATGAAGAACCCCACACTCAGTTAATATGAATAAGTATACAACTTTATCCTTTTTTTTTAATTAGTTTTATTTTTAACATTCACACTTACTGTTTAAATAAAATGTGGCAACATGCTACTGTACAGTTTACCACAATGTAGTTATAGCACACATGATGATAACTGGAAATTATTAAGTGTCCAGGAGTTCAGTAGTAACCACACTAGATGACCAAAGATAGGATGTGTGACACAATCCATGGAGCAACCACCTAGCAAATGCTGTAAAAATGAAGCATTAAAAACTAAAGGAAAACATCTATAATTTTAAAATTTTACATTAATTTGTATTTAGTGTGTGTGTGCATGAGAGAGAGTGAGAGAGCGAGAGAGCGAGCAAGAGAGAGAGAGAGAGAGAGAGAGAGAGAGAGAGAGAGTACCTGTATGAGGTCAAAGCAAAAGTTGCAGGAATACATTCTCTCCTTCCACATGTGGGTGGGTCCTTGGGTCTTCAAACATGATGACACGTGCTCCTGCAAACTGAGCCATCTCACTGACCCAAGCTTATGAAATTTTGATTACCAACAATGACAGAAGACAGTACAGTAGGAATAGATGAACAAAAACATATTGGACAAGTAGAGAATAGATATCAGAATGATCAACTTAGGGAGACCAATGATGCAATGAATTTTAGTTGGCTGAGCAGTAAATAATATTGAAATAGTCAGAGCAGAAGAAACCAGCTGTATTTGATCTCCCAGGCATACTTTAAACAGGAAGTCATGAGTTTCAGATAGAAGTAAATTTCAATAAGATGTGCTGTGCAATCAGGAGCCTTGAGACAGGTGGTGCTGCTTTACCAATATTAAAGAGAATACAAACCTGGGAGTAATATCAGAATTAGAGGACTATTTTCTAAAATAAGATAGGCTAGTTCACCAGTGCAACACACACACACACAATTAAAAACCTTTGAAGCAAAACTTGCAGAACTAAGAACCAACATCAAAGATAGTTCCTTGGATTTTAAAGCCTAAGCAGAGAACTGAATACGTAGTGAACTCTGTGGGCCTGTCTAACTGACATTTTATAGGACACTTGAGTCCAACGACTTCAGAATACATATTTTTTCTTTTTCAAGTACATATGGGATGTTTTCCAAGGCAGAACATTTACCATATATCAGATCCAAAACCGAGTCAATACAGTTAAAAGGATTGAAATAAAAAAAGGATGCGTGATGGCCTCGAAGATTTAAGTCAGAAGTATACAAGAATCATAATACGGAAAAGAATCAATTAGTTGAAAACAAAGTAGCACAAGGAGATTAGAAAATGCTTTTGATTTTCAGGGAATGAATATGAAACATGAAAATTAGTTGGTGACATGGAGGCAGTTCTCGATGGAAATTTGTATTTTTCATTACATTTTAAAGGAAATCTAAGCTCAATGATCTCAGTGTATTCATTAAGAACTGTGTAAGAAGAGCAAATTAAATCTATAGTATGTATAAACACGAGATGAAAACCAATAAAAGAAAAAGGTGAGAAAATTAACAAAGAAAAACGTTATCTGGGAAGATCAATAAGTCTGATAAACCCTATGGAATATAATTAAGAACAGAAATGAGGAAACAAATTACTAGCTGCAGGAATGAAAAGGAGTTGTTACTACACGGCTGGCAGACAGAAGGATGGCATCAAAGTGACACTGTAGTACTATGCCACAAATATATTATCATTTAAATAAAACAGGTGCAATTCACAAAATGCCACAGGTTGTAAAACCTTTCCAGGATGAAATAGAAGCTCTGAACTGTTCTATAGCTGTTAAACTTTATTCTTCACTTGAGAAACAACAGTAACAACAACAAGGCCACCCATAAATGTAGGCCCTGTGAGAGACCACCAGGATATACAAGACTGGTGGTCTGATAAAGTTAGAAGGAGAGAACTGACCTTAGTCCTCTGACCAAATCTACATGCAGCATGGAATGTGTCATACAAATATATCATATACCAACAGAAATAATTTCCAAAGTTTTATAAAGAAAACTCAAGGTGTATAACTTCATTTGTCAATTGTATCAATGTTCAAAGAAGAAATATCTTCTACAACCGATTTGAGAATATTGAGGAGTTGGGACTGTTTCCCAGTTTACTCTATAATTATTTATTATTATTCTTGACCAGAATTAGATAGTGAAATTCTCAGAGGTAAAAATTATACAGCACTCTGTTACAAATAGAAATAGATGGAAAAAAAAACCCTTAAAATCCAGTGGAAAAGTAGTAGGACTCAAATTTATGATCAAGGGGTCTTGTGGTTTGATGTTTCTTGTTGTTGTTTCATCAACACTGGGAAGTTTCCAGGATTTGTTTTTGGATGTTTCTTTTGTCTAACATTGTCTCTCTGCTAAATGAAAGCACCCTGTATCCCTAAAAGACCCAGAAAAGATGGTATTCATCCAGGAGAGCCAATCCAATTCTCCTACCTAAGGTAGATGAGAAATACATCCTGGCAATGTTAGGCCAAAGGGGACATCAGCATTGCCTATTATGATCAATATATTTGATCGTTTTACACATTCTGATTTTACAGGCTTCGAACAATCATCCTATGGTCTCAAATTGTTGGACTTCTGTCTTAGAGTTTTTGTTGCTATTAAGAGACACATGATTACAGCAACTCTAATAAAGGAAAACATTTAATTGGGGCTGGTTTACCATCCAGAGGTTTAGTCCACTGTCATCAAGGCAGGAAGCATGGTGGCATGCAGGCAGACATGGTGCTACAGAGGTAGCTGAGAGTTCTACATTTGGATTGGCAAGGCAGCAGGAAGAGAAAGACCCTGGACCTGGCTTGACCTTCTGAAACCTTATAGCCCATCTCTAGTGACACACCTCTTCCAATGAGGCCACACCTACTCCAACTAGGCCACACCTCCTAATAATGTCACTCCCTATGAGCCTATGGGGGCCATTTTTATTCAAACCACCCTAAGCATCTTTCTTGATTAGTTTGTTGTAAAGATGGCTTTAAGGCTGTTGACTGTGGACCCTTTTCTGTGTTGTCTGTTCACTTGGATGCTTTTTATTTTTCCTTTAAAAAAAATTATCTTGTTATTTAACATGTATATGTGTTATGTCTGCATGCCTGTCTATGCACTGGATGTGATCCTGAAGAGGCAAGACCAAGGCATCAGATTCCCCTGGAGCTCGAGTTACTGACAGACTTGAAGTGTCATGTGAATTTTGGAAATTGAATGTGGGTCCTCTGGAACAACAGCCAGTGCTCTTAAATGCTGAGCCACCCCTCCAGCCTTGCTTTTCACTTTGCAATTTGAATTTACTGTGATTTTCCCACACAGAGTCCTGGGTGGGAAGCTGTAAAGTTTCACCCTGCCCCCACAACATACACACACTTGAATATAAACAGCGCAGGCACTTGATATCTGGATCTGCTCTAAGCCTGCTGATGCACTGTGGGTAGTTACAGGATTATCCTCTCCCTTTCCATAGCTCAAGCAGAAAACATCGTTCTCTTTCCTGGGACACAATAGAGACTTTCTAGTCTCTTGCATGAAAGGGGATTTTGTTTTAGTCTGTGGATTTATGAAGATCTCTTCATCCCTGCTTCCTATCTCTCTCATAGGCACAAGGTCCAGTTTCCTTGGACTGCCTTAAAAGTCTAGACTTCCATCCTTGAGTCTGCCCTTGCTCTGCCTTTCCTTAGGCTGTGGCGGCAAGATCAGTTTGTGGAGTGGTGTGTAGGGTTTGTTTCCAGTTGTCTTTATAAACTTGGATACATTGTTTTCCTGTTTTGTCTGTTTACCTTTTCTTTATGCTGAGATGGGATTAAGCAGGGAGCCTACATATGTGAGTAGGCTCTACTCTCAGATTATTTTGCACTGCACAGATGAAAGTAACCTGGTCTCATTGAGAACACTAGGGGCTCTCAGTCCTTCTTATTGGTAACAGGCACACTTAACATCTCAGAACCAAGGAGCAGCCCAGTTACTGGACTGTTTGCAGATCCTCCAGGTGTCTGCCCAAGCACTGGGCATAAACAGGTATTGATTGAACAGTTGACCCACCCAAAGATGATTATTTTCTGGGTTGCTGATATTATAGGGCATAGTATTAGTTTGAGGCTTTTAAAAGTGGCTTACCAACTCAGTAAGGATGTAGTCTTGGTTTCTGTTCCTAGTCGGCCACACTCAGGAGAAGTGGGTTTTCTAGGCTTATCCCTCTGTAGTGCTAGCCAGGGCTCTTAGGCACTTTCAGACTAATAGAAGAGCAAGCCCTTCTATCCCACCACCAGTGCAGATGGTTTCCTGCTTCTAGCTGATGTTATGTGTTGAGTTTTCTTCTCTCCTATCTTCCTGGCAGTTAATGCTTTATAGCTCATTCTTTCACCAAGTGCCTACTTTGTGATGTTCCTGCTGTTGGAGATGGGATGTGGAGTACCCAAGAGTCAGTTGTACACCCATCTGTTTGCCAGATGCCTCTGCCTGCTGTCCCCTTCCCATGTGGAATACTGGTTCTCCTTTGACAGGAGCCCTGGTCAGTTATCTTTTTTATCTTTTTTTTTTTTTTTTTTTTTTTTTTTTTTTTTTTTTTTTTTTTTTTTTAATGAACCTTCTCCAAAAACAGTTTTTTCCCCTTTGCTCTTAACCTGCAGCTGTCAAACCTTATACCAACTCTTTATACTCCTATCAGATGTAATGAAGTCTGTGGGACAACAGGCCAGAATCCTCTAACAGAATTCAGAGTAGTCTTAAGGTGCACATTGTGTACTTCTGGGGACAAATGGGACACATCCTAACTCACTTCTGACTGCTCTCATCAGTATCATCTTCCCAGAAGGGCAGCAAGAAAGATGGCCCTGGACCAGGATCTCTGTGGCTGGTCTCCCTCAACCCCTCCTTGTTCATTTTCTATTCTTTGAATCAAAAAGCCTACAGAATCAAGGGCTTGTCATTCCAGCAAGGGATTGGAGTTAATGTCTCAATTTTCTGAATCTGCTTCAAAAGAATGACTACATCAGGCTCTCTGCTGATCTAGTATGGTATATCACACCATACATTTCCCTAGCTTGGCTCTTCCATAGAAAGTTTTAGGAAGGACCTGGTCACTGAAAACATCAGGTCTTGAAGGTTTACTCCTGCGTGGTCTCCGTCGTCTGGCTGGAGAAACTTCCTAAGGGTGCGACGCAGATTCTGGCACCAAAGGGAGTCCTGGAGGACTGGGTCTGGAAATTGTTACTGTTGTGAGTAAGGCACACAATTGATAGCAGGAGCAAGTAGCCCGGGGTCAGAGGCCATCAACTAGCTGCGCAGGGATGCAGTTCCTAGGGCGGCCACGGAGCTGCGCGGCCCAGCGAGCGCTCGCGAGGCGGGGGCGCGCTGTCACGTGTGGGGGCGCGCGGTGGCTGCGGGCGCGCGCAGCGCTTTAAAGGCGCGGAGGCGGCTGGAGCGGCAGCTCGGCCGGGGCGGACGGCGGGACGCGGCGGCGGCTCCGGCGACATGTGCGGCGGGCGGGGAGGCATCTGGCTGGCTCTGGCCGCGGCGCTGCTGCACGGTAACCGCAGCGCGGCTCTGGCCGTACTCCCTACGGCGGGCTCTGGGGAGCAGGCTCCGGCGGGCGGACAGGAGGGCGAACAGGCGGGCAGGCGGTCGGGTGGTCCCGGGTTGCGGCCGGGTGGCGGGGCTGAGCTGCTCTGGGGCTGGGTGGCGGCCGCGCTCTGAGGCCCGCTGGGCGCTCTGCTTCCTAAGTGTCCCTGCAAGGCGAGTTCCAGAGGAGGCTGTACAAGGAGCTGGTCAAGAACTACAACCCGCTGGAGAGGCCGGTGGCCAACGACTCGCAGCCGCTCACCGTGTACTTCTCCCTGAGCCTCCTGCAAATCATGGATGTGGTGAGTCTGGCGCGGCGCTTGGGCTACACACCCTCCTGTCCTGGACAAGGTTGCGCTTCAGGCAGGACCCCCAGCCACCTGTGCATGGGTACTTGGGTCGCGCCTTTCTTTCAGCTAGAAACTCCCGGCCAAAGTGTCCCAAGCTGGGAGTCAGTACCAGAAACAGGCTTCCTTCATCACTTTCAGTCTCCCTTAGAGAGAAAACTAGTGCAGTTCTGCGCCCAGAATAGTTTAGGCACTAACAAGCTTTCCTCTTTAGTGACTGCGTAGTGCCTTGGTGGGAGCCTGGCTTTTCGGCTGCCAATCTGTCTGGGTAGAAGGCCAAGTGTAGGTGTTTAGAAGCGTTCCCATTAGGGAGATAGACACTGTTTTTATTTTGTGGAGAGGAAAGTTTGCTTGTGATCCTTCTTGGAGGATTCCAGGCAGCTGATAGCAGTCCCCTGGACCCCTTGCAGCAAGCCACGGGATGCAGGTGCCACGCCCCTGCAGTATCTGTGACAGCTTTTTTTTTCTGCCAGCTGGGCTACTTTTGCGATTTTTCATAGGTGTTTTCCAAACGGTGCCAATACTTAGAAAGTGTTCCAGTGTCTTTTCTCTACAAGGCTTGTGGTGGGTAAGGCTGGAGCAAAGGGGTGTTTGTGTTCATCAGGAGGGACTACTATGAGAGCAAAGAGGTGCCAAAGGAACTTTGGTAAAGTGGCACGGCAGGCGATACTTCTACCTTCACTCTTGTGCTGTTCCTTTTAGTCTAGTTAGTTTTCATGATGAATAGCCTCTAACCTCATAGTATACCCGTTAAATCTGCATCTCCTCCCATGACAGAATCCTACTTTATTAAGTGTGTGCAGTGTGGGGAGATTTATCTTCAGATGTGTAGAAGACAGCTGCTGTCGTGTGGACAGTTGTTTTCTAAGTTTAGAGAGCACAAACTACAGGAAAGGAAGAAGAAATCTTGTTGGTTTTGAGTCTGAGTGACAGACAGTGAGGAGGAGATTCTACCATGGAGCAGAGCATAGGTCAGAGAAGTAGGGGGTGGGGGGCAGTAAAGGAGAGGAGGTGCAAAGGCTTCTGAGCATCTGTGGTAGTGAAGAACTACAGAACTGTTCAGTTAGGTAGCAGAGACATTGTTCTTGTTGCTTCTGACTTTGCTGGTGTCTGGGTGGTTGACTTTGGGAAGTTTCATAAACATAAACATCTCGAGCTTTGGCTTCCGAGCTAACAGAATGAACACTTGCATACTTCACTGGCCCCATGGTGAACTAAAAACAATAAGGATGACTTCAAGATTCCTCAAAGCCAACTACATAATTATAGTTATTTTCATGCAAAATGTACTCAAGGAAGGGTTGTGTAGCCAAGCCAATGTGTTCCATAAAAGTCACACAGTAAGAAGACTTCTGTCCCTACTTGCCCAGGGTCTGCTTTGGCCAGCCTGCCTCAGCCCTGACGGGTGTGCTTCATGGCAGCCTCTGGCTGGGTAGTAAGCTTTATGGTGTAGGGTCTAGTCAGCTGCAGAGCTTGTGTGAAGAAAAAGAGCAGGCTTTGTAGCCTATTGAAAAGGAAAAGACTTATGAAATCTGGTTACTATGTTAATAAGGGTTGCTGACTTAATATGTTAATAAGGGTTGCTGACTTGGAGAAGTTAAGTTGTAAGCTAGGATTAATGATGTGGAAAATCTTAGTTATATTATACAACTGTAGAAAATTAAAAACAACAAATCATAAACCTTTAATTCATTGCTGTATCAGGAAAAAAAAACATGTGAAGGGGGTCATGAGCAGAAGTCAAGGGGAGGGTGAGGTTTGGGGAAATCTCAGTCTCCCCTTGGTCTCAGCTCTAGCTTTGAACATACTGAGCTTCCCACTAGGCAATGCTGCATGTTTGTGGAGTGGCCTTGAGAAAGCTACTTAACTTTTCTCAGCCCTGCTCTCTCATGTGTAAAATGAGAACAATCATATCCACTTCACAGGTTTTGAGAGGATTAAAAAAGAGAAGTTCTTGCCACACGCTGATAATTTGCTGAAAGCTTACTCCATCTTAATTATGTAGTGACTTCATTCAGAGGTCAAGAAGTCTATTCCTAGAGAGGTATGGTCACCTGCCCAAGGATGCCCAAAGATTACAGGCAGTCTGCTGAGGAAAATTCAAATGGAGTGAGTTTGCATGCCCTTTGCCTATCATAAGCTTTTTTGACTCGGTAACTTATTTTTGTAGAACAGATCCAGCTTAATCTACTTAAACTGGATACATTGTAGCTGATTGAATGTGTCTGTCCTAAGATCCCGGGTGAGAAGGAGATTTCTACATCAGGCACAAGGAAATATGCAAGCATTTGTATTCTAATCACGTTTAGCTCTGCCCCATTTTGAAACAAAGCCAGGTCTTTCTTACTGAAATCTCAGCACTCTGGACAGAGACACCAGCTCTTGTGAGGGTTATGAGTTGCAGTCTTCTCATGTAGTGAAATCTTTTAACAAATTCATCTCTAGGGGGTCATTTTGCTTATTCCAACCTACTGTTCCATAGGATTGAGTTTATGGCTCCAAACTTATTATTGTTCCCCAACTTTTTTCATGAAAATATCCTGCCTTTAGGGATTCATAGATGGCATATGATGCCACATAAACATTTTATTCATGCAAGATGGTTTGCACCATCATCATATTACGCCTGCGTTTATAGGGCTCCCAGTGTAAGGCTTGTTAGGCTCTGAGATGAATAAGAGAGGACTTCCACCTCTAGAGGCTACATGATCTGGCTAGATCTAAGACTAAGAAGAAAAATCTAAGATTTCCACATGTGACCTGGTTTTCAAAGTGCTGCACTTTGGGAAACACTTATTCCCAGTGATCATGGCTGGGATGGTTTCAAAGAGCAAGAGGTTGGATTTCCAATAGGAGTTTTCCAGATAGAGAAAGTAGGAAGACTTTCCCAAGTAATGGAAACAGAGGGAAGAGGGATTGTAAACGTAAAGGATGAGACACTCCTTCAACAGGGTTTTCCCATGAAATACTTGCTTCTACCTTTAGGAAGGTGTTTCCATAAGATCCCAGCTCCCTGCCTTCAACTAGGTGTTTCCATGGACTCCTCTCTCAGTTGATCTTTGCTTCATGATTGGCTTAAAGACTTCTTAGGAAATTTATGCTTTATTAAAAGTTCAAAAATATTGATCAACCTTATCAACCTTTCTTCTAGTATGTATTCTTTTTTTAAAAATGTATAGGATTTTTCTCTGGTAGGAAGTGCTAGTGTATAAAGTATCTTGAATATGCTACAGAGTTCACAGACTGACCTGTGATCTACCTGAGTGTCATAGACTCTGTGCTTGAAAAGTGAGCATTCCATGGTTTTATAAGCCCATAAGACTAGTTTTCTAGAGCCCATTTTCCTAGAAATGGAAACATTCTAACCATAGCTTTTTATTAAATCTAATAAGTATGAATTATAGATTAGAATGAAAAATGTGCATAATGTTTTAAAGATAAAACATGGGTCTTTAGACGATTTGCTGTACCCACTGTGGTCTGTTCTAGTTATTTGGCACTAGTTATTTGGTGAGGCACTCGGTAGTGGGAAGACATGGTAAATATCTGAGCAGGGCAGGGAAGTATCAGGATTTATATTTAGAAGATACAAAAGCCTAGAATGTGGGGCAGGCCAGAGAGGAAAGAAAATTTGGGCAAGGATACAGAGATCTTTGCTAGTTTGTTTTCTGTTGCTCTAACAAAATAGCTCAGACTGTAAATGATAAGAAAGAGGTTTATTTTGGTTCCTGGTTCTAGAAACTGCAAAGTCCAGGATCATGGTCATGACATCAGGGCTTTAATGCTGCTTCACCTCAGCAAAAAGCAAAAGGGCAAATGAGCACATGCAGAAAGAGGCTAGACACAGGGCAGCCTTAAGTTATATGTTCTCCTTGAGGTAATTGATCCAGTCTCTTGAGAATTAACCAAGTCCCCCGAGAAAGACATTAATTTTAGAGGACACTGTCCCCAGGACTCATATACCAGTCACTAAGGCTCACCCCGACATTACTGTATTAAAGAATTAACATTTTAATGTATGGACATTTGGGGACACATTTAAACTAAATAGGGTCAAACACCGCATGGCCTCTATGGAAATGTGGAGAAAGAGAAAGATTCAAGAGATGTTTTTGGATATACCATCATGGTACATAGTTGTTTATAAGCATCACGTGCATTGCATTCATGTGCATGCACAGATCATATAAGTGAAAGTGCTTTCTTAGTCCTAATGTATACCCAGGTTTGTAGTGATTCTTAATTTACTTCATGGGCCTTTCACTGGACTGAGAATGAGGTAATGCACACAAAATCATTCTGAGGACTTGTAGATAGAGGATTCTAAGTTACCACTGGTTTTATAATATTTTTTTTTCTCTGCTGCTACTTGGTCATTTACCTGGGCCCATGCATCTAAAGGCCATCCTTAATGTTCACGTGCATAAAATAAATATGCAGTTATAAAAAGATCTCCAGAAGGTGCTATGTTTAGAATGAATAATACAAATCAATATGTAATTATATACAAATACAAAACACATAGTTATGCATGAATGAATTTTAGAATTTTATAGATTTTGGATTATAGTGCTTTCTGGAAGCTTTACTCATTAGATAGTGGAACCAGTGGCATATTTCAGTTTTGCTCCTGTAGAGGGCAGGCATGGTGTGGAGCCCAGTTGCCTAAGAGCTTGGGGTTTATTTGAAGTGCTGTTAGTGTCCTGCTTACATTCAGCAGATTTTGTGCTTTTCATTTATTAGATGTATTTAAGTGCTGCAACTCTAAATAAGAACCATACTCATATGGCATGTTTAAGCAGAAATGACCAAAGTAAAATATCAGATAGTTACTATAATTTATTTTAATACCTTAAAAAAATAAAAAATAAAAAAACAAAACAACAACAACAACAACAACAACAAAAACCACTTCTGGGTTTACAACAAGTACTAAGATCTGTCTCCCTTCCCCAACCTCCTCTTATCAGTGTTTTCTGGACAGTGGTACATTTGTGAAGCCTGCTAAATCCATGTTGACATGTCTACATCACTCTCAGGCTGCACTTCACATTCTCACCATTGTGGCCTTGGAGAAATGAATCATGATACACTTGTGTCCACCACTGGAGCACATATAGAGTTGAGGCATTGCTTTAAAAATCTTTACTGAGATTCTTTTTGTTCCATATCTTCACCTCCCTTACAGCCACTGGTATATTTAATATTTGTATAATTCTCCTTTCCAGGGACTGGGAAGTTAGTTCAGCTGGTAAACTGCTAGCCAAGCAATCATGAGGACTTGGGTTCTGATCCCCAGAACACACAAGAAGCTGGGCCTGGCACCTGTACTCCTCACTTCTTGGGGTGTAGGGTGGGAGACATGCAGATCCCTGGAGCTTGTTAGCTGGCCTGCTTAGGAGAACCTATGAGCTTCAACTTCAATGAGAGACCCCTGTCTCAAAAATAAAGGAAGAGCCCACTAAAAAAATGACACAGGAGTCTGTAGCCTCAAAAATGACCTGTAGCCTCATTGTGCACATACACACACTTATAACAAGAATGTACATTACATACACTATACACCACACCACACACTATATCCCTCAAGAAATGTCATTTCCAGAATGTCATATAAGTAGAAGAATCTCTCTGTGGTCTTTTCATATTTTCTTTTTTTCACTTACTAACAGGCATTTTAAATCCCCCATTTTTTTTCATGACTTGCTAGCTTGTTTCTTTTCTGTTGAATACTAGAGCATTGTGATTGTATCTGCTTATTTATCATTTCATCTATTGAGATACATCTTTGCACCTAAATTTTGGCAACTATGAATAGCAGCTGTGATACCTGTGTTTGTGTTCTTATAGACTATACTTAAGTTTTTAGTTCCCTTTGGAAAATACCAATAAGGGCACTTGGCGAGACAAAATGGCCAGGGCTTGTTCCATTTTATAACGAATACTCAGGCAAATCTTCATATTCGCAGTCAGAGGGCATCCCTGTTACTATGTCCATAGCAGTATCTGGTATTGTTGGAACCTCGGGATTTCTTCATCCCAACACTCTTGCATTGGTACCTTACTGTCTCATTTGTACGATGTGGAGCATCTTTTCATGGCATTCTTTGCCATTGCCTGCAGGCACAAACTATCTTATTTTTTCTTTCCCAGTGTGTATACCTTTATCGTTTCCTTTGATGTCTATTAAAATCTTTGATACTCTTTTGTAATAAGGCCTTTTTTTCTATTATTGAGTATTTTTGAAAACAGTCATTTATCAGATGTGTCATTTGGAATGTATACGATCATTGGTTTGTCCTTTTCGTTTAGACAATGTTTTTTACACAGCAGAAAAATTTAATTTTTGTGAAATCCGTCCTACAAATTATGTCTTTAAAAAATTTTGGTGTTTGTGGGTTTTTTTCTCTTTGTGAGTCTAGGATGTATACAGTTTTACCTTGATTTAGATCTGATTTATTTTGAGTTATTTTTGTGAAAGGTATAAAGTCTATATAGTTTTTGTTACACAGATAACCATTTTTATATCATTTATTTAAAAGTCTCTGTCACGGCTGTTCATACAGTTTTATTTTGGGGCTCATGGCTCTGTTCAGCTGTCCTTTCACCAGGACAGCATTTTCTTGATCAGGATTTAATAGTCTTAAAGTTGAGAAGCATCACTCTCCAACATTGTTGTGTTTTATGTATAAACTTTAGAGCTAAATATTCCAATATCCTCACAGCTTTCTTGTGACTTTATTTACTTATTCTTTTGGATTTGATTGTTTGACAGTCATGTCACTCGCTTGCAGGCACAAACTATCTTATTTTTTCTTTCCCAGTGTGTATACCTTTATTATTTCCTTTTTGTGCCCTATGTTATTGAAAAGGAGTAATGGGAAAACATTTTGGCCTTGTTCCTGTCCTTGAAAGAGAATCTTTGATTTGTTACCATTAGTTATGGATTGCTGTAATTTTTTGTTAGCATTCTTTATCTAATTTAGGAAGTCCTTCTGTATTTCTAATTTATTTAGCTTTTTTTTTTTTAATATATATCATGAATGAATAGAGAGCATTTTTCAAAGACTTATTGTATCTATTGATATGCTAGTGGGATTGCTATTCCTTAGCTGAATGGTGTGATGGATTGCACTAGTTCATATGTGAGTGTTCAACATCCTTACATAATATTTGGAATAAATCTCACGGCAATTCTAGTTCAGTTTGCTCCTATCTTTTTTTTTTTTTTTACATTTATTTGCTTAGTGTGTGTGTGTGTGTGTGTGTGTGTGTGTGTGTGCACATGCATCACAGTGCTCATATGGTGGTCAGAGGACAGCTTGCAGGAATTAACCCTCTTCTTCCACTATGTGACTCTTGGGATACAACACAGGCCATCTAGCATGGTGTCAAGCACTGTCACTATGTGAGCCTTATTGAAGGTCCCACTGTTGAAAAAATTTATATCTGTGCTTAGGAGTCACCTAGATTCACAGAATTATACAGGAAATATTTTGTCATCACCTTCTTAAAGACATACAAGAGAATTGATGTATTTTCTTAATGTCTGGTAGGTTTTTTCTTCCTGAAAAAAGTGATTGATTCAATTTCTTTAATAAATACCAACCTATTGGGCTCACCCTTCTTCTTGTTGAGAATATATATATATTATTTTTTAAGAGAAATGGTCCAGTTCATTAGGCTATCAAATTTGTGAGCATATATTTGTTCATATATTAGTGGAATGGTGGCCTTTTTTTTTTTCCATTTTTAGTAGTAATTTATGTTGTCTTTTTTCCCCTACTCTAGCTAGTGGCTTGTCAATTCCATTGATCTATTCAAAATACCAGTTTGTAATGCTAATTTTGCCTATTGATTCCCTATTTTCAAATTAATTTATTTCTCTTCTAATTAGTATTTGGGTTTATTAATTTGTTCTTCTCCATAAATTGGAAACATTATTAATTTTAGGTATTTCTTCCTTTAAAATGCTCTTCCCTGCTATACATTTCCTTCCATGCACGGATTCAGTCTTGTCTTATGAGTTTTGAACAGTTATGTTTATTTTATTTAGTTAACATTTTTTATTTAGTTAAAAAAATTTTTTTGACTTTTGTTTTTCACGCATGTGTTAGAACCACAGTCTTTAAATCTCTGTGTATCTGGGAAGGGGTGCCTTTAGGTATCTTTCTGTTACTGGTTTCAAGTTTCATTCCGCTGTAGATGTTGAGCACAGGCTGTGAGATTGCCATTCTTTTAATTGTGCTGCAGGGTGCTACAGTGTGTTGCAGTTAGAAAGCCCTTCATCCCGCTGAATGTTCCATGTCATCTTAAGAATATGCATTTATCTGGTGAAGAATTCTTCTATAGAGATTGATTGTATCCAGCTGATTGAAGATCTATGTTCTTGGCTGATTTTCTGCCTGTAGCACAGATGCATTTATTCCTTTTGTGATATATAGATATAGATATAGATATATAAAATTATTTTTTTTGAGACGTGGTCTTGCTATGTAGCCAAGACTGGCCTCAGTGCTAACATTACAAGTGTATGGCTCTGTGAGCAGCACATCTGTGTGTTTTCTAACAAAGGCATTCAACTGTGAGGGTGCATTGTTAGGTACACATCAAGGATTGTGTGTTTTCTTGAAGCATTGACCCCTTTTTCCATTATGCAGCTATAGCTTCTACCCCTGACAACATTGCTTGCTTTGAGTTCTTGTGTTATACTGTACCTTCCTTAAATGTACCATCAGCACACTGTATTTTGTTCTTACTACTTTTAATCTTTTTATATTTAATAAAGTTTCTTGTAGACAATACAGAGTTGGATTTTGCTTTTTCATCCACTTTATTTTTTTTTTAATTGGTGCATTTGAACAGTCAAACCAAAGTGATTCTTTATATTTTTGGATTAATGTGTACATTTTAATTTCTGTTATTCACATGCTATTCTTCTAGTTTACCTACAATACTTATTTTTTCAGTATTTTCTCCCAAGGTTTCTAGGGATGTAGTCTGGGGTTTAGAGACTCTTCTGTGTAGCTCTGTGGAAGCACTCCTCACTTAGCTTACTAGGCTTTGGTCTTTAGCACATCCTTGGGTTCTTCCTTAGGAAGAACTTTGTGTTTGTCACCATCTGTTCTTGCAATAGTGTCTGTGTTGTCTACCAGATCTTCCATATTAACAACACACTTTCTGGTTTTGAAAATGTCAGTTCCAGCATCCCTGCCATGCCTGCCTTTTCAAGTTTCAACCTTTGCTTTTTAGTGTGTTTTCTGATATTTTCTTGCAGCCAGATATACTGGACTGGATGGAAGTGTTCCAGTAAGTTACCCTTTGCTGATATGGTACAGTGTGGGAAGAGAGGAAGTATGTCTTTGTACTGTGATCAAGTGGCAGGCTTTGCTGAGCCTGTGCCCCTAAACTATGAACCAACTATTTCAGTCATTTTCTTTCTCATTAGATGGAACAAACTGGCCAAGGCTGGCTGGAATTAGTATCATTCTGCTGTAGGGTAGACATTGCTAAGTAGAAGAATTTCTGGTTTCTTGCTAAGTGTCCCTGCCTCCAGAAGCCAGAAGGAGAGATTTTCTATCTACTGGAGATCCTTCTCAGGCTTCAGGCAGTAATCCTCCCAGTATTATGGGGTTCCCGTGAAATTTTTAACTGTTACCTGCGCTGAGTTTTCAGTAACTCAGTGATAGCCTGGTTTTCCTGTCCCATTCTCCTTTGCTCTGAGTTGGTTCTGGGTAGCTGGGACTCCTTGTCTCTCTGACCTTGAGCTCAGCTATGTGTCCCAGACTCTCCCCTGTCCTACAAAGTAGGCAAGAAACGGTTCATTTTCAGTCTGTTCAGCTTTTTCCTTCTCGTTAGGACACAATGGTGAATTCCAAGCTCATTACATGCAGAACTGGAAAGCTGACCTAATAATGCTTCCATAAGTGACATTTCTTAAAATTACAAAAGAAAGATACGCTTTGTACAGCAAACCAAATCAAATTTAAAAGGGACTGAGTTGAGGGGGAGAAATCACCCAAATCCCCATTGCCTAAGGCATTCTGGGACTGCTTATTCTGTCTTTTCTTCATGTTTATAGGTCTGGAGAGAAATACTTAAAAATTAAAGTAGTAAGACACCATTTATGATGTCTTGATCAATAGTAAGAAGCATTAATTTGTAAAGGATTCAAGTAGGCCAAGTAGTAAAATAAAGACTGTCGTTTGGTCCCTATTATGTAACTCTAGAATCACTGTATAATTAACCCTCTTCCTGTTTTTGTATATTCAGAAATAACTTAAAGTCATTTTATTTAAATGATCATGGTGTACCTTTTCTGAAATGTGTGGTGGGGTTCTATGGTGTTTAGTTGACAACGCTTGTCTTTTCTTTTTTACTGGGGTGTAGCGGCTGGGTTGAAGTCAGCTTTTCAGTGTTTTCTGTGGTTCCTCTGTGCTCACTTCTCTCTCTTTCTCTCTCTCTCTCTCTCTCTCTCTCTCTCTCTCTCTCTCTCTCTCTCTCTCTCTCTCCCTCCCTCCCTCACTCCCTCCCTCACTCCCTCCCTCACTCCCTCCCTCTCTTTAAGTTTGTTAGTTGTACAACTCTCTTTCTTCTGTGACCTACAAACTGCAGCAGGAATCCTTGACTAATGAAGTCTAGTGGAGGCGCTAGCTCTTTCTGTGCACCGTGCAGATGTTGGCACACTTCTCCTCCACTCGGACTTAACTTTCACAGTCTCAGCTTATGTGCTTTAATTGCCATGTATTTGTTTCTCACTATAGTTTTAAACTCAAGATCATCACTTCACAAACTGACGTGTCCTTTAAAAAATTTTTTTTATTGAAATAGAATTACATGACTTCCCACTTCAATCTCTCTCAGTTACCCTCGATTGAGGCCTTCCCGCGCTACCACCCTGATTGTGTCCAAACTCCTCTGATGTAACCTTCTGAATTTATTCATATATTTACATTTCTGCAGCGTTTGTTCCTGAACCCTTGACTTCCTTTGGAGACCCATTACCTTCTACTCTTTAGGATCCTTTATGTAGCTCTCAGAGTGGCAAAATAATTTCATTGTCTCTAAATATAGTCATAATGCTTTCATTTTCAAATATGGGTTGGTAAATTATTTACCACATTTAAAAAAAATTGTTACAACTATGTATTCTGTTTGCATGTGTACCACACATGTAGGTAGGTGTATGTGTGTGAGTGCATACATGTTGAAGTCAGAGGACAAGTTGCAAGAGTTAGGTCTCTCCTTTCAGAGATTGAATTTAGGTTGTCAGGCTTGGTGGCAAGTGCCTTTACCCATTGAACTATCTTATCAGCCTGCCCTCCCCCTTTTTCTTACAGATGCTGTAAAGTAACCCTGTGTGACAGATCTCATATGGGAGGTTTATTGGGACGTGGGTACAAAGAGACTGCCTCTGGGCAAGGACGGAGGGGAGAAGAGAATAAAGAGAGGAGGGACTAGCCTTTTATAAGGGGGTCTAGAACATGGACTGAGGCAGGGTCTGCAACTCCTGGTGACAGTAGAAATGTGTCACATCTTGGCCTCTAGTGATGAGGTATCCTGCTGTCCCTGGGTCCCTGGGGCAGGTGGTAAAGATACCTGATTGCTGTTCTTCCCTCCAAATTCTCCATATACTCCTTCTTGTTCTCTTTCAAATTCATGGTCTTTTGGCTCTCTGTCTCTCTGTCTCTATCTGTCTCTGTCTGTCTCTGTCTCTTTGTCTCTGTGTGTGTCTGTGTGTATGTGTCTCTCTCTCTCTCATTCAAATATAAACTGCTCAGTCTGTATAATAGTATTTGTATGCATGTTTTCAGGGCCGACTCTTTGGAATTGTATAAATAATTGCTATGCTCTTCTCTGGGGACGACCATTTCTCCCACCTTCAGCATTCCCTAGCTGCCTGTAGTTCTTTGTTTAGGTTGAGGACTCTGGGGCTTTCCCCCATCCACTTTGGCATATCTATCAGTGTTGTCCTTGGTCAGCTTACCTTTGGGCAGTCATGTCGGTGAAACTTTAAAGGTGTAGCTTCTGACATTCCTAGGAGACACAGCAAATTCTGTGATCCTCTGACTCTTACAGTCTTTCCTCCCTCTCTTTTGCAATGCATCCTTAGCCTTAGATGTAGCCTTAGCTTGCTGATGTATCCATTGGGACTGGGAACCACTCTTGACATTTTGATTGGTCTTGGTTTTCTGAAATGGAGACCACTGTAGAAGTTTCCTTGATGAAGGTGAGGACTACATTTATCTGTGTGTATAAGGACAAATATTTAGAGTGTAGTTAGGGATTATACTGATTTAGTAAAGGGTGGATTGTAGATTCTCCTACAAGATCCATGACTTTGGTAGCCCTGCATTGTTGGCTAGGTTTTCCAGTATCAGGCATGATTTTCCTCTTGTTGAGTGGGTCTTCATGCCAATTAGAGGGCTGTTGGTGACTTCCAGGGTGTGAGTGATACTACTGTTTCCTTAGGGTTATCATGCCATGTTGTTTCTTGTGTGGTTCATTGGGGTCATAGCTGGGTAGGACCATTGATTTCTAACTTCTTTTAGAAGCTTGCATGGTACTTTCTGGTACCAAGAAACTAGTTCTCAGGGATAAAGTATTCATGATAGTTCTAGGTCTGGGGTCTCTGGGGCCTGGTGCCTTCAGCAATAGGAACACCTTCTATGCTGTGAGACAGCCAAAGACAATAGCAATAGCCTGTGTGTTTGGGGAGTTTCCAAGATAACCCTGAGCAACTAGGGCTCTGCTTCTGTTTTGTGGTTTCTTTCATAAATCTTGGAAAGCCTTTCCCAAGTGTGGTTTCTGCTTTTCTTTTCTTCTTACTCCTTTTGGGATTGCAGTTGTATGCTTGAAGCACAGTTACCTTTTCTATAGCAGTGCATCCTTTCTAGGAAGAGTTTGGTCACCTAGGTGATGTCTAGTTCTGTCTTGAAGCATTTTTAGTTGCCATAGGGTGCTACTGACATTTACTGGGAAGGGTAAGTGTAGAAAATTAACTGGGTGCAGCAAGGATGGACCTGGGTCAAGGTGTCAGAAATGGTGAGATTGAGTGACAGCTGTACTCCCAACTCTGTATTTTTTCCTATTTTGTATTCTTCTGTTTCTTCAGGCTTCTTCACAGCTGCTGGCTGGTGACTCATGATCAGTCACAGATCCTCTTCCTGTCTCGTTGTTTTTCCCATCTATTGATTCCACTTTCAAAATTTTCTTTTGTTATATTGTTATATATATATATATATATATATATATATATACACACACACACACACACACACACACACACACACACATATATATATATATATATATATATATATATATATATATATATGTATATTGTCCATTGCATGTTTCTCTTAAAACTCATAATACCTTAGGAAGAATCATTCACAGGCCCTGGGGTAGTGAAGGGGCTCAGTAGTTAAGGGTCTTATGGAAGACCAGTTCATTTCCTAGAACCTAAACAATGGCTCAAAATGAAATACAACAAAACCACTGACAATCCTATAGATAAAATGCACATACACATAAAAATACATACATACATACATACATACATACATACATACAAAGAATCATGACATGGCCAGCCTCTAGTCAACAGCTCTTGTATTTGAGGCACACTGTGCCTCTGTCCCTACCGCTGGTTTTCTTTGGGCTTTTCAATAACATGGTGTGCAGTCTTCTAAGCCAGGTAGTTTTCTTGTTTGTTCAAGAAAATGTATGTAAAAAATTATAGGTATTATCTGAAGGGCCTGTGAGCTCGTTCTCAGTTCTGGCTTGCCCTGATTAGCTGCCAGTGTGTGGGCTCCAGCAACCGACATCTGTTTAGAGGCTGTGGAAAGAAAAAGCTTCATCTTTAATCCCTGGAAGTCCTCCTTGCACATATATTCTGGGCTAAAATTCCAAAGAATTTACCAGGATGTTCCTTCTCTTCAGTGAGCTTGTACTCCCGTTTTGTACCATCTCTTTCAAGGTTTTCTCGAATGTTCAGTTTCATTGACATTCTTTCAAGGACATATTTTGAGATCCTAGAAAAGGAACCAAGGTCCTGTTGTTCCCTAAGGCTCCCCGCCCTGTTTCAGTGTGTCTGTGATTCCTTACTGCCTTGACAGTTCCCTGGTGCCCTGAAACATCTGATTACATTTCTTCCAGCTTTTCCAGTTGTTTTCAACCAGTATTTAGTGAGCATCTAGCTGACCGTTGTGTATTGTTAAACCCTGTTACAGTGCTCCTTCATAATCAACCCAGATTTATTATGGCAGATCCTATTTTTCCCTCTCAAACCTGTTTACGTGTGTCGGAATACAAATTTCTAAAATTCTTTCATCATTATAGCTGAGGATTATGGGCACTTATACTGCAGGAGTCTTTCTTATAAATGATAACTTTCAAAGCCACTCTGAGTACATTCCCCAGAGCTCCTGCTCTCTGGGAGCTCCTGTTTCATCCCCGACATGCTGTTAAAGAAAGAGAAATAGTCCTGTCATGGCCAAACAGTGATACAATCTCTCTTCTACTGTTTATTTATCTTTTTTAAAAAATCACGATTAAGTAGTGTTTACAGATAAGACAAAAGTCCTTTTTGTACCCTTGCAGTTGATGGTTCTGGGGATTAAAGCCAAGGCCTCATGGAGTGATACCCTAGCCCCAATTTGGTGTTTTTCACTAGCCATTCTGCTGGTTGTTTCAGTGATTTCCTTTATCACAATCAGCATCAGCTCTTTTAGCAAATATAACACTCAAAGTATTGTAAAATTGTGTGTGTGTGTGTGTGTGTGTGTGTGTGTGTGTGTGTGTGTTATTTCCCTTACTTTTACCCTTGGCATGTATTGATACATTGAATTAAAACAGAAACCTGAGATTACAGCTACTGACAAGCAAAGACAGTTAATTAAAACTAACAGAAATTAAATACAAGATTATATAAAACCCATGATAGTGAGTTGAAAATTAACAGGGAAGATTGGGCTGGGGGCAAGACTTTGAAGCAGGGAAGTTGGCCACAGATTCTGTCAGTCTGTAGCTATGGCTGTTGACCTGTCTCAGCTGCAGGTGACAGGCAGAGGGAATTGCAGTTGTCATGGCTAAAGAAAGACACCTGTGAGAGATGCTAGGCGTTGGGGCATTGACTTTTAGATAACTGAAAGCAAATTGTCTGTAAAGATTCTTCCTTGAGCAAAAGTGGTGGTGTCTCTGCTCCACAGGGAGGGCGCGTGAAGGAAGAACTCACTTTGCTTTTAGAGAGAAGGTAAGCATAGGCTAGCTTTCCAGTTAATTTCAGGTTTTAGATTTATATAAAGGGTTTCTAGTAGTGTATTTTCTCTAAGGTCACATCAAATAAATTATGTTTGATGATTTTGATTCAACAGATTAAGCCAAGGCTGCTCGCTGCACATCAGAATATATTTGATTAACTTTGGCTTGATAAAATTTGCAATTTCAATCACTGGTCAGAAAACACAGTTTTCTATTCCATAAAGGCATTTTGTTGATATTTGGAGTAACTCCACCAAGCAGCCAGCTCCCAGAGGCATAGGTTTCATTCTGGAAGTTAGCCCTTCATCCTATTTGAACATTTGCATTGTACAGTAATTGGTATGCACAAGTGTGTGGCCCTATCAGAATCCAATCAGTGAGCTGTGACAAATGACTCACCCAAGGTCCCACCCCCAAGCCTAGCCACCCCATCCTCCAGGACAAACAAACCTGCTAGGCTTATTTCAAATACCAGGTTTTAATCTTTCCTGTTTTTGGAACTTCTTTTATTTTTATTTTCTTCAGTGCCAGGGCTTAAAGCTAGTGTGTTACTGTCTATCACCTAATCCCTCTCTGTGGGGCTTTAACAGCATCTATTCCTTCATATACGGCTGCTTTTGTTCAATTTATTTTTGTGAGTCACCAAAACTGTTGCCTGTAACTTCACTTTACTCATTTTTATTGTACAGCCATAACAAGGTTTCTTATTATATTGATAGATACCCAGAGTGTCCGTAGATTTTCTGTTATAGAGAACACGGCCATGAATATTCTCTCAGCTGTTTCACTGAGATTTACATCTACATTTGCACAATGCTCAGCCTGTCACTCCCTGGTAAGAGTGATGCTCACTGTTTAAAGGGTCCTCAGTTTTCTCCTCAGCTTTCTGCCACACACACTCACCACACTTACCCATCTCCTCCCACCGTTCCCCAAGAAATTATATAATCAATTTTGCTTACATTATTTTGCTGTGTTTATTGTAAAATCTAAGAAGCCCCTGTCCACTTCTGATTCATGGGGTCGACAGTGGTTATATTTATTTTCCTAAGAGTTAGTGCTGTTGTCATTTCTGGGGTACAATCGCTATTTCATCTCTGTCTCTCTGGTAGAGGTACAATTTTCCCCGTTATGTTTAGGTGCTTGTGGTGTTGTAGTTCTTGTGTCCTTAGAGGCATCTTTTGATGATTTCTGTCCTCTTGCTTGAAAGCAAATTGATTGTTTCCTGGGGATGTCCTGCACCTGTCTCACTGAGACTCTTCACTCTTGCCTTCGTTGCCAGGTTCGTGTAGGCCAGTCAGTTCAGCTTTGACACTAACTAGGTTAGCAGCAGATCTCACAGACAAAGGGCTGGTCTCCACTGTGGTGTACATGCCTTGTGTTTCTGTCTGGTCTGTTCATGGAAGTAGGTTTGCTCTGTTAGAGAGTGGGAAGTCTGTTCTAGACATTGCCTGACATTTTAGGAGAGTTATGTGGCTGTACTTGCTCGTAGACACTTGATGTTTTCAGTCTTTTCAACATAATATTCTGGGACTCGGGATGTATGCTGATGGTAGACCCCTTGCCTGGCATGCTTAAGGGCCCGAGTCTATTCCTCATTATTATAAGTAAATAAATTTGCTGTTCTGTTGAGTGTGGAGTAATATTTCCTTGTGATTTTAAATAGCAGTACCTTTTGGGGGGTTCAGATCTATTCTTTTGCAATACATCTATTCATAGCTTGATATTTCCTTCTGTTGCTTTGCTTAAGGTTCACATGTATAAATCTTTATCCTATGAATTTACAACCTTACTGTATTTTGTGCTGCCACAACAGAATACTTGAGTGTAACTGGGTTCATTAGAGTAAAAATTGATTTCTTACCTTTCTGGAGATTGGACAGTGTCCTGGTTTATGTGTGTGACACCGTAGAGGGCTTCCAATCACCTAGAACAAGGAAACAAAGAGAAAAGCATAGGATGAAGATGAACTCACTCCTGCAGTAAAGGCATTCGTCCATTAATGAGAGTGGAGCCCTCTTGTGTGCATGTTCATGTGCATACTTGTATGGGTGTGTGTATACATGTGCTTATGGAGGCCTAATAATAACCTCAGGTATTTTCCTTGGAAACTGACCACTTTTTATTTCCTGGAGATATAAGATCTCATTAGTGTGGAACTCAGCAAGTTGACAAGGCTGGCTGGTGGCCAATGGGCCTCAGGAATCCACATATTCCTGCCTCTCCAACATTGAGATTACAGATTTGCATGTCTACACTTGATTTCCTCCCAACCCCCACTCCTTCCCTTCTCCCTCTTTCTTTCTTTCTTTCTTTCTTTCTTTCTTTCTTTCTTTCTTTCTTTCTTCCTTTCTTTCTTGTTTTCTTCTTTCTAGTTTTACAACACTTTACTAGCTGAACTCTCTCTCCAGCCTCCAAAGGCAATTTCAACATGATGTTTGGAGTGGATATTCAAACAGTAGTGGTTAGTTACACCTTAGTATCACTTCAGTTGCTGGGTATGGATTTACTTTCTAAAATGTCCTTTCTGTAAACTTTGAATAGCAGTATCTTTTGATAAACGGAAATTCTAAAATGGAGTGTGGATTCTAATTCCTTCTTATCTGCTCAAGCATATTGTGCCTTCTTTTAGCCTCCCCGTTATGAAGTTTGAAGATTTTTTTCCTCTATCACAGTGGTTCTAAGCTAGGGAGGCACAATGCAAAGCACAGTGCCCCCTTCCCCGACTTGTGCCTATAGCCAGTTTGAAGATGTTTTAAAAACATTTCTTATCTTTGTAATCTACCTTGAAGGAGTTTTCTGTATAGTCTATATCACCTTTAAATAGTTTTGTGGAAATCTCAACTCATGAATAGTTTACTTTGTATTTTCAAGAGTAATTAAAGAAAATGTGTGGGGTGATTATTGAGATTACTCTTGGGCACCATATTTTATGATGACTGTGCTCAAATGGACATTTCAATTATTGAAGATTGTATATAATATGTAGAAAAAGCTTTGGCACCTTTTAATATTCAAAGACATTGAAATGGCACCCATTATTTTGAGAGCTAACAGGAAAGAAGGGCTTATGAGAGATCTTGGCTCCTGTCCTAAGATGTTCAGTTGTTGTCCATTCCCATCAGACAACTACTGGAAACCAGCATCTCTTTCCCATTAAGATATCTGGTTCACTGCTTGGCTCACACATATATTTTTAAATTTTTAAAAATTACATTTCTCTCTCTCTTTCTTTTCTTTACTGTGTGTGTATATGTATTATTTATACTAGTAAAGTGATCTATAAACAGTGTCCATAATGAAGATTGGTGGCTCATGAATAAGATAAAAAAATGGATTTTATGTGTGTGTGCTTATGAACTGACACCAAAGGACAGTTTTAGTGTATCTTGGTAATCAGAACTTCTATCGTCTCTAAAAGGTTATAAGGCCATTCTTTACCAGGCAGTGAAGTTCTGGTAAGGTTAACGTGAAACAAGTTTGGCTTGATAGTCATAGCTTATTTGTTGAAACAGGTTATGGACTTTGGAAATCACTTGGTAAAAAGTGTGGGCTGTAACTGAGTAGTTTCATGCATACCTCTCATTCCCGAGCCCCTGGATTTGACCCCTCATTTTGCAGTGACAGTCATTTGGTCCAAGGCTATAAAAGAACAGAGCCCACTTTCTTAGAACACTTAAGTAGTTTTTTATATGATTCTTTCTAAGAAAAAGTAGATTACTTGTAAATTTTTCAGTAACTGTTGTAGTTGCTTAGCAAATTTATGACTATCTTCTTTAGAAATTTTATATTTGTGTGAGAGCACAGATTAGAGATTACAGGTCAATGATGTTTTTGTTTGAAAATAAAAATATTAGTGTGTATGTTGATGACAAACATGTAAATTCAATGGGATCCAAATATATGTGAATTGCAAAGTGTTTATGCTGCTATAATAAGTTTTTGATATGCCTCTGTCTCATTTAGGTTTTCTATTGCTGTGATAGTGTCATGACCAAAGTAACTTGGAAGGAGACGGTTTGTTTTAGCCTCCATGTCTTGAACACAAAGCATCACTGAGAAAAGTCAGAGTAAGAACTCAAGGCAGGAACCTGGAAGTGTTGCTTACTGGCTTGTATCTTATGACTTGCTCGGCATGCTTTCATATTACACAAAGGACCACCGGGGTAGCAATGGCACTACCCACAGTGAGCTGGATCCCTGTCATGTCAATTGTCAATCAAGAAAATGCACCATAGCTTTGTTCACAGACCAATCTAATGGGACATTTCTCAAGAGGTTGTCTCTTCCAAATGATTCTAGTTGTGTCAATTTTACATAAAACTAGCAAGGAAGTTCTCCAAAGCATGCATGTTGAAGACTTGCCCATAACACTTGGCACTTTTGGCAGATGGGATAGAATCTCTATGCAGTGGGGACTAGGGAAGGAAGTAAGCTATTGGGAATATGCTCTACTTAAGGGAAGCATAGGTCCTCTGCAGGACACTCTGCTGTGCACCTTCACTGTTTCTGCGAGTGAAAATTATGGGCAGTATATTAAAGTATAGTCTCTAAAGGAATATTCCTGATAGGAAGAGTCCCCATTCAGTGGTGTTTTGCATAGGCAAGAAGCAGTGGGATGTAGACCTGTGCTGCCACTGGTCTAAAGCAACAAGGCCAGGCAGTCATGTTCTGAAAACTTTATCCTTTAAATTGACTATTTGTAGCCGGTAAGACGGCTCAGTGGGATCTGAGGATATTAGTTCTATCCTGGAACCTACATGGTGGAAGAGAACTGGCACCCTCATGTTGTCTTCTGACCACCATGCCCATGCTATGGTATTGGCATCTTTTCTGGTTTACACTCTCTCTCTTTCTCTCTCTCTCTCTCTCTCTCTCTCTCTCTCTCTCTCTCTCTCTCTCTCACACACACACACACACACACAGACACACACACACACACGAGATGTTTAAAAACTCCAAGAGCTGGGGGTGTAGTTCAATGACAGGGTGCTTGCCTAGCGTGAGATGAGGCTCTCTCTGTGTTTGAACTCCAACTCACCCTGTAATTTGATTATTTCAGGCATTTTGTTACATTAATGGAAACTGACTATCACAAAGGCCAGTATGTGTGGTGTGTGTGCACGTGTGTGCGTGTGTGTGTGTCTGTACCCGCACACAACCTGAAGACATTTGAAAGTCAGGCTGTAAATACATATTTTAAAGTTAGCTACACTGCAGACAGTATGGGATATTTCAAGCAGAAAGGTTTCTCTGCATCTGACTCTGAGACTTTCCTATTTTCATATTATGGATTGTGTGTTTAGAACTCCAGCTGAGTGGAGCCTGCCTCAGACTCTTCCATCACCAGCTGAACATCTCACAGCTGAAGATGACAAGGGCTGTGGGGAATTCCTCCTCACCTCCTCTCTTCCCTGAGCAGGACAGGATCATTTGAACTCTCCAGCTTGTTTTGTGCATGGAACAATTAATGCAGTGACAGTGACCCAGGACAATTCTTTGACAATAACCATCAGGCACACATTAAAGCAGCAGTGTGCAGATGGCACCTTCATTGTTTCTGACAGGGAAAATTATGAGCAGTGGGTGAAAGTATAAAATGAAAGGAATATTCATGATGGGGAAGTGCTCCCATCCAACAGTGTTTTGCATAGGCAAGAAGCAGCTGCCGTGGACAGACCAGCACAAAGGTTCTCTTGGCTTCTTGAGATTTTACAGCCTTAAAGTGCCTGGAACTTATACCCAGAGCAGGAATAAAGAGCAAGATGGGAGAGACACTGTGTAGCTTCAGCTGGTCTTAGAAAACTGCATGCTTTTCAGAAATGCCATTCTGGGAGGAAATGAGAAATGTCTTTGGATTTACCACTAATGCTCCTGGAAAATCTGGAAAGGTTTTATGAATGAAACAAGGTGGGCTTTGATTTAGGCCTGTGCCTGATCTGGGGGAAGCTTTGGCTGTGTGACTTTGGGTATGGTTTTACTGTGCACATTTGAAGAGAGGCATACCATGACATCATTTGTGAATTCACAGAGAGAAACATACCAAAAAACGTCTTGCCGCTTCAGTGGACTTGAGCTGATTGGTAGAGTGATGTTAGCTGAGGCAGACTCACATGCTGAGGCAAGATATGTGTTGAGAGAAGACCCTCAGAGAACACATGATGTTTAGAGAAAGTACAAACAGGACTCAACAGACTATGAGAGGGGCTGGCTGGTAGAGCTAGCTGTGCAACGTTTGTTGGTCTCAAGTCTCTGCTGATCTTCACTTCACTAAGAGAGGCACAGCTGAGAACTTCTGGCATTCCTGGTGATCCAAGTCCCTCCTGCTGACTCATAGTGATTTGGCTGAGGCCTAGCTGTTCCTGTTAGGTCATGCCACCACTGCTGCTATCCCAAGTCTATCGACCTGGATTGCTGGTATATCCAAGAAGAGTTTGCAAGTAGGTCAAGCTGTCACTGCTGACCTATAAACCAAACTGCTGATTTCCTGACAACACAGATGGATTTGTTCCAAAGAACCATTTCTAAACAGGCCCACTTCTCCCTTCTCCTTTCTTTTCTACTACCTCTGGTGGGTGGTGGGCTAAAGGGGAGGTTAAAACATTTAAGAACCATCATTAAAAGTAGACTTTGAAAAGATTAAAAGTTATGTAAATAAGGTTTTTCTTTCTTCTGGAGCTGAAGAGATGAACAGTTAGATGTAAAAGATCCAATGAGGCCTTTACTTCCAGTATACCAAGTAAGATAATAAAAACCTCACACTCATCTGGGAGAGTAATGGAAGACCTTTCACCAAAGGACACATGCAGAAAGGCATTCTTCTTGTCCAGGCAGCACATGAGTAGAGTGATGCAGGGCTCGAATGCCAAAACTCCAATTTTCACTTTGAAAATCTCTGCACAACCAAGTAGGAAGTCAGAAAAACTTTAAACTGTACGTGAAAATGGAGTTCATCATCCACAAATTATCTAAAGGAAATGTGGAATAAGTCAACTTCTTCAAAAACATAAACACCAAGAAAAGTGAATGTGGTCTGGGAAGCACAAGTTTTCAGAGTCCATACGGTTTCCTAATAGGCCTATTTGTCAACCAGGAATACCTAAAATTTTACCTGTAACTTGCTGTAAACATTTCACAACTTCTCATTTTAGAAAAGAGAGCAAAGAAACAATCAAACCAATGCTCCCCTCCCCAATCAGCTGTCTATGAGGAATGGATTTAGGGGATTCGGGGGTTAGGAAAAATAGAGAAGAAATGTATTTGAAGAGATCTCTCTTATGTTTATCTCTATATGTAACTATATCTTTAATTTTTTTTTTTTTTTTTTTTGAGACAGGATTTCTCTGTGTAGCCCTGGGTGTCCTAGAACCTGCTGTGCAGACCAGGCTGGCCTTGAACTCAGAGATCTTCCTGCCTTTGAGTCTTGAGTGCTGGGATTAAAGACAAGCACCACCATCACTGAGCTATGAATCTATATCTATATACCCTCTTCTCTGTCTCTCTCATATACATGCGTGCGCACACACACACACACACACACACACACACACACGCACGTCAGATGATAGAATGAATTTATACGCATCAAATATATTTATGTGGTATATATTAGATTTGTAGGCATGTTTAGGGATGATAAGTAAATTATATCTTTTCTAAAAATGTCAGTAACCTTTATAAGTCTAAAGATAGGGAAAAAAATTAAAGACTTGAAGGAGAATAATAGAACAACAACAAAACTGGTCAATCCAGAATCACCCAAGAGTGACATTAGGAAACACAACAGAGGACCATGGCAAATCTTCATACGTTCTACCAACAGGATCATGTTCTGTCTTCTACACTCAGGTTCACTTAGGCAGTAGTAGTTCTAGAATTATGCCACTTTTTAAAGCTAGGATTAGCTCACGCATGTTCAGACAAAAATAAATACATATTTAAGTCATCAGGTAGATGGGAAATGCTATGCCAGATAGTCCTGTATTTTGATGTAATATAAGGCCTACAGGGACCCTCTGCAGCTGCCCCGGGAGAACAAGAGCTTCTGTGGCTGCCTCAGAAAGCTAGCCAGCAAAAGTCTGATATGAGGACAGAACAGGTAGCAATAGGATGACCGTGCACAGCAAGGAGTGGAGTACTGTGGGTTATGAAAACTGTACACCATCACACAAGGCTGAACACAAGGCTGGGCCTCACTGGAACATGCTCTCTTATTGAGTGCTTCAGCCTACCAGTAGGTTGTGCAGTCGTATGTCTGTCTTCTTACTGATTGTATACTAAAGCCTCTATGATAGTGAAGACACTATACCCAGAGACGTGAAAGACAGCTTCCAACTGTACATACAGCTGTAACACCCTGCACCAATCCAGGACCTGGGAGGAAGCCAGTAGTAGCAGCCAGAAGAAAAGAGGGAAGTCTAGGTTCTTGCCTTGACTGGGGAAGATAGTTTGAGATTGTTCAAGGTTTGGATCCAAAGATGCTTTCTTGTCAGAATCAACTGTGATATTAAAACATTATTTAGAAGCTTCTACATGGATGAGAAACAAAACATCCAAAACACTAAGAATATCATTTAAAAATGAGATATGATTAGACCAAGCATGGTGACACACCCCTTTAATCTTAGCAATTGAGAAGTAGAGGCAGAAAGGTCTCTATGAATTTGAGGGTACCTTGGTCCATGCAAGGTGTTCCAGGAGACTTAAGGCTTCATAGTGAGATTCTTTCTGACTCTCTGTGTCTGTCTCCGTCTCCCTTCCCTCTCCCTCCTCCCTTCTCTCTCAAATTAACAATGTCCTGAGAACTTTGCAATTGTGTGGGTTCTGAAATATCAACAAAGCCCTTGTATCTTATTCTGTAAAATCATAACACCTCTTATAATAACACAGTGTGGTTGGTGACATTTCTTTGGGGGCCTTGTTTCCTTTCAGCAATTCTTTTATTATTATTATTATTATTATTTTATTTGTTTACATCTCAAATGATATCTCCCTTCCCAGTTACCCTTCCACAAGCCCCCCCATCCCATCTCCCTCTTCCTCTTCCCTTTTCCCTCTATGAGGGTAATCCCCCACCCACTCATCCACTCCTGCCTCACTGTAAATTGCCACAAACTAGAAACAACCCAGAATTCTTCCTCAACAGAAGAATGGATACAGAAAATGTGGTACATTTACACAATAGAGTACTACTCAGCCATTCAGTAATTCTTGTTCACAGTTTAAAAGCTGAAAGACAAATCTGAGGTTTTCTGTGTCTGTCTCGATTCATATTTTTCAGTTAGTTGGCTCCAGCTCCTTTAGTGGTTTCTCTAGATTTACATCCATAACTAAAAATAAAGTGCTCATGTCACCGCTATTTGCTTTAGAGTAATGGTCAGCATCTAAGGACTTCCAGTAATGAAGGTGAAGATCTAATTCAGTTCTTAATCTTAGCTAAAAGGCCCAGAAGGGATGAGAGGATTCAATTCTCCATATGCTCCTCTTCTTGGAACATGTGATCACACTTGTTTGTCTCTTCTCATAGTTCTCTAGAGAAGTGTTTTGGATAGCCAATATGTAAATTAAAAATCTTTGAAATCCTTATTCATCTTAGACCCCTGGAGTAAATTGTGTTTCTTTTTTTCTTTTTGGTTATACTGTTTTCTCTTGTTTATAGATTTTTCAGGCAATCACCATTTCCTGCCCAAACTCCAGTGGAAGTATAATTTTCTCCCCTTATGTCTAGATGTGTATGAAGTTCCATCTTCTGTATTGTTAGAGTCATCTTGTGATGCTTTTTGCTTTCTGCTTGAAAGCAAACTATTTGATTCCTGAGCCTGTCCTACACCTGTCACTCTGAGACTTTCTTTACTCTTGCCTCTGTCAACAGTTCTGACACCAAGTAGGCAGGCTTTAGTCACTTCAGCTCTGACATTACCCAGAGTTAGCATCAGATCCAAAGGACAGGGCCTACACATGGCCCACTCTTGAGCTTTAGATACCACAGTATGGTCTGGTCATATACACTTTTGGAGCCTTCCCATGGCTCCTCAGTTTTGATAATTCACTTAAAAGCTCCTGAGATTCAGGATGTAGCACTTATATTACCATCATTAAAGAAAGCCAGTGAGCATCCAAATGAAAGGGCTAGTGAAAGCCTGGTGAATCCTGCTCAGAAGCTCCTGTCTCTGTGGAATCTGGTACTCTGCGCTTCCTACCCAGGGGGCTCCCTAAGCTTCATCTAGAAAATTTATTGGAGTTTCATTCTGTGGTCATGGTTAAGTTGATTGAACACAATTTCCAGCACCTATCTTCTCCCCAGAGCTGAATTGAGAGTTCCAGCTCTCTGATCATTTGGTCCATTAAAAAAAAAAAAAAAACAAAATAAACAAACAAAACAAACAAACAAGCAAACGAAAACAACCAACCCCTGCCCTGGACCTCTTCAGAGATGTGTGTATCAATCTTATAGATCCATGTTTGCTAACTCTGTGGGAGGCAGAGATGAGTCAAAGAATTCTAGAGAAGTTTCAGGACAATAAAGCAGCTTTTTAAACACTTAGAGTGGATAGTGTTCTCACACATTTGCCCAAATATCTCACCACTAGGAGAGAATGCTAGTGCCAACTATGGACTCCAGGTAACAGCTCCATGTCCTACTAGGTTCAGTTACTATGAAAAATACATCTCTTAGGGTAATGTTAGTATTACACAGGGCTATCTATGTACAAGGAGAAAGGGTGTATAAGAACTCTCTGTACCTTTCAGACTTTTTTTTTTTTTGCTCTGAAACAAAAAAAAATGCTCTAAAAATAATGTCAACTAAAAATGAAACAATGACCCAGTTATAAACCACATACCTAGGGAAATTATAGCAATATAGGCAAGGTAAAAATAAAATAATAGGAGAAAGTCCAGTATTCAAAACTTAACTAAAACAGACCAGATATGGCTATGTTGATATAAACTAGACTTCACAACAAATTACATTGCCAGAGTCAAAGGGAGCTGGTGTGAAATTATAGACGTGTCAGATCACCAAGAACACCCAGCAATCCTAAGCTTGTGTGAGCCAAGCAATAGAAGTTAAAACACCTGGAGGAAAACAGGCAAAATGAAAACCATCCACAGGGATAGCTGCAAATGCTTCTGTCTTGCAAAAAGTAGCAAGGATACAAAGTAACCACTGTCGATCAACAGCATGTAATCAACACCAACATAATGCTCTCTACTCAAGACCAACAGAATACATTTCTTTTTAAGAGAGATGGAAAATGCACCAAGATATACCATGACTAATAGTCAATACATTTCTAATAATTGAAATCTTCCAAAGCTTCTTGTCCAGGCATGGTGGACTCAAACTAGAAATAAGTAACAGAAGAATAATGGAAAAGAATGTGTAATTTATTCAGCTTAGTGTTACTATAACAGAATACCTAACACAGCCTATTTATGAAATAAGTAGAGGGGTATTTTGGCTCATGATTCTAGAGACTCAGGACCAAGATTGGGTTGCCTTATTTGCTTGGGACAAG
Organism: Arvicanthis niloticus; assembly: GCF_011762505.2. Lineage (NCBI taxonomy): Eukaryota > Metazoa > Chordata > Mammalia > Rodentia > Muridae > Arvicanthis > Arvicanthis niloticus. The sequence goes on along the minus strand of NC_047658.1, from coordinate 35,864,129 downwards.
GGTGGTATGTCAGGGTGTACCCCTTACAAGTAGAGAGAGACTGAAAGATAGGAGTTTATAATAAGGGCATTCTCTTTGACCTAAGGAAGGAGAGATGATTATCTCTCATGAATATTGACTACAATATTTATGAGAAAACAACAGCAAGCAGAATTCAGTAATACATAAAAAGAAAAAATTTACCTGCCCTGGCCAGGGAGGGTTTATCCTAGAGATTCCAGGTATTTTAATATTTTAAAACTAATCAATATGTACTAATCACATAGTTATACTTGAATTTAACTCTCATCATAAAAAGCTTGGAAATGCAAATAGAATATACTTCCTTAGTTAATAAAGAACATCTGTAAAAAGCTAAATGTAACATTATGTTTAGTAGCTTGAAATTTTTCTCCTAAGAATCAAGGCAGTTATCTCTTTTCACAACTACTGTTCAGCATCGCCCTGACAATTAAAGCTCTAGGCTGCACAGGAGGCTGGAGGAGAGGATGTGGAAGACATGAAGAGGAAAAGAGGAAGTAAAACCATGCCATTTGCAGAAGACATGACTGTTGGTATAAAAATTTCTCCAAAGTTTACCAAATATCTGCTAGAATGTATTCTCCTTTAATATACTAAATATGTTGCTATTCTTTCAATTGATGTAATTTACATCACAATCCTTGTAAGATACTTATAGATATGAGAGTATTCAAAATTTGTATTAAAAATAAGAAAGAAGTACTGAGACAGTTTTGAAAAAAGAATGTGGGGGCTGATTTCAGCAGCTTTGAGATTTGTGGTACTTTATACTGGATAAGCATGTCGGTTAACAGCATTCAGGATGTAGAGGGAAACCACTGAAAGGATAACCAGCTGATTTGATAAGCAAAGCTTATGAAAAGAGAGCTATTTTTCAGATGAGACTTCTGAAATCCGATAGCATTATAAAAATTAGAAAAAAATTTTTTAAAATAAGCCTTGTATTTAATACAAAATTAACTCAAATAGATTATAAACATTAATGTAAAATGTGAAACTATAAGCCCTTTGAAGAAAACTGCAGACAATCTTCAGGGGTTTTACTTGATTAAAAGTTTCCAAAAAGGTAATAATCTACAAAAAGCAAGCAAGCAAGCAAGCAAACAAACAAACAAAAACAACAAAAAACCCACTTAATAATAAAAAGTAGAACTTATAAAGATTTATTTAAGTATTTTGGGATAAAAAAATCTTAGAGGAATAAAAGCAAATCTACAAATAAGGGAAAAATATTTGCAGTTAGCTTACTAGACAAAAAACTCATGTCTAGAATATATGAAGAACGATAAAACATCTGTCAGGAGACCCTGCACAATGGGGATCCCCTTTGGAACCCAGATTAAGCACAAACCACACCCAAACACCCATTTTTACAGAAACATCTTTTATTAAGCAGGAAAGAAAAGAAAAGTTAAAACAAAAAGTTTAAAAAAAGAGTGGCTGTGTTCTGATTCAGGCAGAAAAACAGCAGCAAAAGACCTTGCAGGTATAACTATTTCTTTTTAATTTAATTTAAATTATTTTCTTATTTATTCAATTTACATTCCCTCTGGGTGGTCTCCTACCCACTATCCTTCCCCCATACCCCTTCTCTTTTCCTGTGAGCAGATGTGGATCCCCTTGGTACCACCCACACACACACACACTCGACTCTGGAACTTCAAGTCTCTGTGAGGCTGGGTACTTCCTTTCCTACCCAGGCCAGACAAGGCAGCTCAGCTATTAGAACATATCCCACATATAGGCAACAGCTTTTGGGATGGCCCCCACTTCAGTTGTTCAGGATCCATATGAAGACTAAGCTGCATATATGGTACATACGTGCATAGAGGCCTAGGTCCAGCCCCTGTATGTTCTTTGGTTGATGGTTCAGACTGAGAGCCTCAAGAGTCCAGGTTAGTTGATTCTGTTAGTCTTCTTGTGGAGGTCCTATCCTCTTCTGGCCTGCAATCTTTCTTCCTATTCTTCCATAAGAGTTCCCAAGCTCCATCCACTGTTTGGCTGTGGGTGCCTGCATCTGTCTGAGTCACCTGTGGGTGGAGCCTTTCAGAGAGCTTCATGCTTTTAAGAAGTGAAAAAGAGGAGGCCTGTGTTAGATGGGCTAGGATGTTGTGGTATATTTTGATTGGGCATGTTAATTGAGTGAGCCAAAGGGGGGTTTGATTGCTGGACCTCAATACTTTGATAGCTGGACCTTGGTAGTTAGTCTCAGGAGGAAGACATGGCTAAATAAGGGAGTAGACCTCAGTGGCTAGCGTTAGGAATGTCCTCTAATGCAGTCAGTAGGTGAGCAAATATATCAATAGAAATGAATGAGATTAGTGGCGTTTTGGAAGGAAGGAAGGGATAAGGGAGGAATCACAGTGAGCAAAGAACATCTATTGTGGATGACTGCTGTCTTGGGAGATATATGGAATGTCTGGTCTCCCAAGATACAGACAGAGGAATGAGAAGATTCCTCTTAAGTCCTCTGAGTTTATTGGGGTTCTTTACAGAAGCATGAGTAACACAGTAGTACATGACATGCAGGCCAGTTGTTCATGTTGCATGATCTCTGAGAGGTGAGAGCTTCTTGAGGAGCTCTGGAAGTCTCTTGAGTATCATGTGATCCTCCTCTTCCTCCAGGAGGGAATATTAATATTAGTGGTCCCCATCTTGTGGAGGTGGACTCTGAGTCATCACAGCTGTCCTGCATGGTGACAATCACGGTCTGGTCCAGCCTGAAGGAAATACCTAGCCTGATGGAAATGTTCCTTCTAGATAATGGTGATAGTTTCATGAGTTTACACAGTTGTCTATACTTAACCCATACATTTAAAATGCATTGTTTTATAAATTACAATCCATTAAAGCTGTTTTTAAAAGTCATTTTTTTTTTTTTTTTTTTTTTTTTTTTTTTTTTTTTACATAAAAAGTCTTTATTTGCAGGGGAGCAGGAATTTAATCAAACAAGCCAAATCCCATGTCGTCATCAGACTCCTCAGACTCTTCTTTCTTCTCATCTTTCTTCTCCTCTGCTGCAGCGGGGGCAGAGCCAGCAGCAGGAGCTGCAGAGCCGGGGGCAGCACAAACAGCCACAGCCCCACCAGCAGGCACACTGGCCAGCTTGCCAACTCCCTGAGCGATGACATCCTCAATGTTTTTTCCATTCAGCTCACTGATGACCTTGTTGAGTCGGTCATCGTCCGCCTCGATGCCCACGCTGTCTAGTATTTTCTTGATGTCTTTGGCGGTAGGAGAAGAGTTGCCCCCGAGGGCGGCCAGCAGATAAGAGGAGACGTAGCGCATGCCGGCTGCGGTGAACAGACCTCAGACCTCACGTGTGCGACCTCGGCGTTGGCGAAAGCAAAGTCATTATTTTAAATAGGCAACTGTTGGCCCACACTGAAGTGATAAGTAATTTAATTGAGGTAGCTAAGTAAATGAGGAGCACTAAGTACTTTGTCTTCTGTGGGATTGTTTGCATTTTATTACGCTGCTGCAACTGTCATTCATGACCATGCTACAGAGTAGCTGGCTGGGGTCACTTTGCTCTTCACAAATATTAACCCACCAGTCTCAAGTCATTGAGTCATTCAAGGCCTTGGGAGCTAGACTGGCAGATCCCTTGGGAGCTAGACTGGCAGGTCAACTAAGGATGTTGAGACCCTGCCACTATTCATCCCACCATCTTCTCCTTGTTGCCATGGTATCATATGCCCCTGGTATTTTTTTTCTCATTATATTTCATCTCCTCCTTTCGATTTTTTCTGTGTGCGGATCCACTCATGTTGTAGTCTGTCCTCTCTAATCTATTGATAGGCTCATCTCTTTAGGTTGCTTATTGCTAAAACAACAGCACCCCATCCGCCCACACACACAAAGCAATACAGTTATATTATGAAATACAGTTCATATGTAAGGGAAATACACATATTATGTTAGAAATACAGTTCATATGTAAGGGAAAATGTTAAGAGAAAGTTTGTCATTGAAAACTCAGGTCACGTCTCCCACTATTGCAGAGGATGGGAATAAAATACAGGGGCCACAGAATGGATGCAGATGGTTCTTTAAGCAGTCAGGCCCCACAGACTTCATTTTATGTCATGCTTAAAACAACTTTTCATTTTATTCTTCATATTATGAGCTCCTTCTGAAAATAAGTTAACAGTTATAAAACATTCATACTGTGGGTCTAAAACATTTTTAATGGGAATTTAGCTTGTTAATAATATCACTAGCATTATATATTATAACATCATAGTCAGGATTTTTGGTTTCCAGCTTTATTTTGGTGTCTTAAAACTTAGTGTCTTGCCGGGCGGTGGTGGCACACGCCTTTAATCCCAGCACTTGGGAGGCAGAGGCAGGCGGATTTCTGAGTTCGAGGCCAGCCTGATCTACACAGTGAGCTCCAGGACAGCCAGGGCTACACAGAGAAACCCTGTCTCAAAAAACCAAAAAAAAAAAAAAAAAAAGAAAGAAAGAAAAAAAACAAAAACCTTAGTGTCTTTTAGATGTAGAAGTACTAGTCTCAAAGTTATTTTGTTGTTGTTGTTTGTTTTTTAAGCTCTTTATATGAAAATTTCTAACTAGATTGCACTGAGGGACTATGTGCTAGTTTTTATACATTGGCTCAGTGTATAATTCAGTTTTACCCTCATCAGCCCTGAGTCTTATTATAAATACTGTTTTGAATGATAAGTTGGTTATTTGCATATTGCCATCTATGCGTAACTACAGATGTAAAGAAATGGCCCATAGTTAGGCAAGCAAGTTGCTCTTTTATTTCCTCAGTATTATTTCTTGCTATGCATAAGAACAGCAGCAGCAGTTGGGACAACCATGAGCCTGTACCCAGCAGAGGAAGGAAACCCGGTATGTGGAAATATATTTGACGTTTGTATCCATTATTTATAAATTTGATACTAAAATTGACCTAGTGAAAGGAGAGGGGATAAAGAAATGCTGACTGACAGTTACTTCCATCTCATTTGCATGTTTCAGATCTTCCTGAAACCCTCCCTCCTCCCTGCAGCAGCCACAGGCTCCCACAGCCTTGGAATTTCTGTTTCCATCCATTGGTGACTTGCTTGGTTGCAGTTTTCTGTTCTGATCCTGTTGTGTTTGGTTTGGAAGCATACAGGAGACAGTTTGTCTCCTGCTGTCTTATCTTTCTTTCCTGTTTTTTCTGCCATTCAGCTGGAGCTTCAGTGTTGGGGGCCTTGGGTGTTCACAGTGACACAAACTTGAGGTAGAACACTTAGTCAGTGGCTTGGGAAGCCTTCCTGAGAGGCCAGGGAGTGCTGTGGCACAGAATGGAAGGTGAGGCAACTACAGCAATGCCTGGTAGGTTGAGAAAGGTCAGAATAACCTGGTAATGGTAGCTGAATGAGAGTTCTTGGGCTAGAACATTAAATGCCAGGGACTCTTCCTTCTCTAGGAATCTCTTATTTCCTAACTTGATCATCTGTAATGACCTGAATATAAAATGTTAGGACAAATGCATTGCTTGGTCAAACTGAAAAGGAACTGATTATTTTTCTAGGTTACAGAGAATACAGAGATAGATGCCAATTTATTTTAGCCCCCATGTAGCAGGATCTGCTGAGTATGCAGAAATCTGGGCTAGGAACTGAGAGGCACTGTTGTGTGGATTTAAATGTGGCCTCCTCTCTCTACTCTGCAACTTTTTCCTAACTACTTCATGAGTTAGACTGACTGGAAAATATTTTCCTGATATATTAGGAGGCTAATACATCCCAAAAGGTCATTTAGAAAGTTTTTTCCCCTCCTCTGGAAATATATGCAAATTGCTTAATCACCTAAGTTATGAGGAAGTGCTGAAGTCATGCTCTCCCTGATTGTGTGATGGGAATATTATTCCTGGTAATTGGTGTATATGCTTCCTGGGGTGACACTTCATTGTAAGACTCAAAAGGAAAGAAGGCTGTAAATAGTTGAATTTGGTTTTCTCAGTGTCTCCTTGTTCCATGTACAGAGGACACCTGGACATGCTCCAGATTGGAAGGGAGGTAGAATTTGGGTCTGCAGTACAGAGAGGTGCTTGGCTTCTCCTAGAGACAAAACTGTGTCGTGATTAGTTGAAATGAGTCACCAGGATATTTCTGGGCACAGTAATTTATTAGCTTTCTGCAAATCTATAAGAAAGACTGAAGCCCAAATGTCAGTAGTGAAGGCATTATTTATAGATTTTTGGGGAGAAAAACGAATTAGAAATACATAAGGAAGCTGCGAGTTTAAGTAGATTTTCTAGGATTTAGGGGACTACTTGTGCTAACAGTATGAAGAGTTGTTGAGAAGAACTTCTATTGCTTCCTCACAGATATCAGTGACAATCACAGAAGCTGTGCCTTTGTCACAGTGATGCCAGCCTACCTTTGATAAGGCAGGCTGTCTCTGCTGCTATGCAACTTTGGAGGTTAGGCCTGGGGCTACCTGAATTTCAAATTCACTAGTGCATCATCCCTTGGAGCATTCCTTCAAGGCCACGAGCAGAGAGCCCAGCTAGATCAGGACTGGATCTGTCTCTTTGTGGCTCCAAGATTGGTCTATATTCCTACCTTTCTGCTAGGTATCTTACTCTACAGAGCAAGAAAAATGGGTCACCTGTGTGAGCACTCTGTTCCTTAAGTGACCTGGAAGACATGTTGGGCCAGCTGCTCTGGGAAACTTCACTGGCTACTTAGAATTCACTGCCATTGATGGCATCAGTTTCCTGGTCCACACCAATGCCAACTGCCAGTCATGGCCAGGCTTCTTTCTCCTCTAGGCATCTAATAATAATTTAGCATCTAGAGTGGCCCTGCTGTCCAGCCCTTCCTGGCTATACTTTGATGCTGTTGGGGATCAAACTGAGAAAGAAGAGAATGTTAAGCAAGTGCTTTAGCATCGAGCTGCCATGCAGCCTAGTCTCTATGGTTTTGATTATTTTTCAATATTGATCTTTACTGTTTTGGGGTTTTTTTCCCCTAAAATATCTGGAGGGGGGTAAGTATTTCTACTTTGCTCCTTTTATTGATTGAGAAGTACAGAATGACAAAGCCAGGTTATTTCCTGGTGGTAGACCCTCATATTACCAAGATGAAACCTACTTTCTTTCCTAGTTGTCAACCTATTCTTATATGTTAGTACCATGGGCTATTTCAATGTAGATGTTAGAGGCAACTGAAAATTTAGACATTTTCTACCTTTAATTTCATTTGTGAAAAAAAAATTAGTGTTGATTCTGGCAGAAATCTCCCATTTATGCTCTTTATCTCATGTAATGTTCTTCAGATCTAGAGTCCATACTCTGAGATGTTTTTCACTTTTCTATTTGAAAACTAATCATTTCCATATTGAAGCTGAATGGCATCTTAATTTTTATAGTGTTTTGAGGTTATAATGTATCATTTCTCTCTCTTTTCTACTGCCAAACCTTCTCATGTGCTCCTCCTTACTTTCTTTCAAATTCATGGTCTCTTTTTAAATTAATTGTTACTATATGCATCTATCCATGTGTGTGTATGTGTGTGTGTGTATTCCTAAATACAAAAATACAACCTGTTCAGTCTGTATAATGTTACTCAATACACACACACACACATACGCACATACGCACACACACACGCACACACACATACACACACACACACATACACACATACACACACACACGCACACACACACACACATACACACACATACACACACACACACACACGCACACACACATACACACATACACACACACACATGCACACACACACATACACACACACACGCACACACACACACACATACACACACACACACACACACACACACACACATACACACACACACACACACACACACACACATACACACACGCACACACGCACACACGCACATACTCACACACGCACACACACACACACACACACACACATGCTCATGCACATATATATGTATAGGCATAGGTATTTATAAAGTTTTCCCCAAAGATGACCATTTGGTATTGGATAACTGATTGCTGTGCTCTATGCTTTATACAAAATCTCACCGACATAACTGCCTAAGCATTTTAATTTTGATGGGATATTTGTTTAGAGGCTAATCAGTATGATTGAGATTATTCATAAAAATATAAAAATCAATAGAAAAGAGTTTCTTTTAAAAATCCTGTTTAGAGTTTCTAGTATATAGAATCAGAGTTTTGTCTCCCTTTAAAAAATAAAACAAGCAAAACCTCTGATTCTTCCAGGAATAAATCCCTTAGGTAAGGTGGTGTCAGTTAAATTGAAAACAAACAAACAAACAAACAAAAAAACCCTCGTTTATCTGAAATGGCCTTTATTTTGACTTGACTCTTGAATAACCATTTAGCTAGGCATAGATTTCACAGTTAAGTTCTATGGTTTCTTTCCATAGTTTGGAAGTGTTCTTTCCTTGACTGGGGATGCTGTTGAATTTTACTGGTTAGTTATCATACTATGCTCCTTTAGGGATAACCTATGACTTTGTGCTTTTAGGATAGTACATTTTTATATGTTATAGCTTTACTACAGCATGATTTATTTATTTTTGTTGTTGTTGTCTTTTCTTTCTTTCTTCTTTTGAAGAAAGGATTTATTTTGGATTATGGTTCCAAAGAGATAAATTTCATCAAGGTGGGGAAGCTGGCTGATCAGATTCTTAATCCGCAGAGAGAACAGGAAGTGGTGTGAGGCTGTAAAGCCTAAAGCCTGCCCTAGTGATGAGCTTCCTCCATCTCCTAAATAGCATCACCAGCTGGGAATAAAATGTCCGAGTCTATGAGCCTAAAAAGGCCAAGTTTTTCAGTTTCTCATTCAAACCATCTTGGTATTCATGGTGTGGGAGGAGGGAAGGAGAGGGGAAGGACACACACACACACACACACACACACACACACAGAGAGAGAGAGAGAGGGGGGGAGGGAGGGGGTATGGGAGGGAGGGAGAGAGGGAAAGAGAGTTTTTATTGTGTAAGAGTGTGTGTATGTGTGTGTCTGTGTGTCTGTGTGTCTGTGTGTCTGTGTGTCTGTGTGTCTGTGTGTCTGTGTGTCTGTGTGTCTGTGTATACAGGCACATGGCCTGGGCTGTTGTTTGCTTCTCACCGCTGCCTTCCTTCCACATTGCCCCCTTTGTTTTGAAGACTGAATCTCAGTGCTCTGGAATGCGTCAGGTATGATAGCCCCAGGTATCTCCCTGTCTCTACCTCATTGGTTCTGGGAGTGCATCTCACTAACCCTGGCTTTTTTGTGTTGTTGCTAAATATGGACAGGGTTATATTTTTAGAAAACTTTCAAGGATGGCCCTAATTGTCTTTGGAAGAAAGTCACTATGCAAGACTACCTTCAATTAGTGAGGAATTTGTTTTACCACCTTAGAGGCAGAATAGCTATAATGTCTGCACAGACGATGTATCTATTGCATTCCATGTACTCATTTATTAAGTTACTTACTTAAGTCAATGGAAACTTAATGATATTACTTTTATAGACTTGATTGCAATCCAGTATTTATTTTGCTCAGAGTGTAGCATATGCCATTGGGTATAGGTGCTTTGTGCTTCTTCCACGCACTACTATTATTGTGGTATCACTTGTGCTTTCTGCTTATTTAGTCCAGGTTCATCATAGGTAATCCTGTCAACTATTCAAATCAACTATCTCCCAGGGAACCCTGGATCTTTCTATTGGAGAATAATGAAAAAACAAAATCAAATCTGAGATACAGGGTGCTGCTGAGATTTCATTTCTAGACATTCTAAACTGACAAAAAAGATACCAATATACTTAACTCATATATTTATATTTGCACACATATATGAGTATCTCTGTGTCGAACCCACGTATACTTATGTATACACATAACTGTGTGATTCTGTAGGTGACATCTGTGCCTTTACTACACCAAATTGCATTCACGTTTCCCCTTCTAATTATTATAACACAGATCCTGATTTCTTTTTACTTTTTACAGCATTAAAACATCAGACTCCCATCAAGCCCCCCATAAAAGTGTGTGGTGGTTTTAGAAATAATTTTTAGACCATCTCTGTCTGAGAACAGCTTCATACACCAGAGTAAAGTGGTTTTGGAATCTTTTTAGACCCTTGGAAGTTTAAGAGTCAAAATTCCCCATCTCTGTCATGTGGAACCTTTGGTCATATTTTGCACTATGTACTAGATTTCCTCCCTTCTTAGTGATGTCCACATATTCTATATACATGCCATAATTTATTTTATGCTATAAAGATCTGTGAGTTTTGACAAATGTTTTATGTCTTGTACTCATCATTACAGTTCCCGTTCGGTTTTGAGCCTAGCCTAACTCGTGTCTCCAGCCCACCATTACCATTTCAGATGGAATTCCCCATATCCTACCTGTCCATCCCTACCCCTACATCTGATACCCATCTGTTGTTTACAGCCTACAGCTTTTGCACTTTCCAGACCATCTTGTAATTGGAACCATGCACTATAGTTTTCTCAACTGACATCTTTCCCTTAGCAAGGTGGAGTTAAGTTTCTTCTATATCTTTCATTGCTTGATGGCTCATTTTAACCCTAAATAATCCATTGTATACCACAGTTTGCTTATATCTATTCATCTGTTACAGCTCTCTTTGGTTACATGCCAATTTCTCTAATTATAAAACTTCCATAGACATTCATATGCAGGTTTTTTGTGTAGGCTTGTTCTTTACTCAACGTTGAGTAAATACCTAAGAATTCAAGCAGTGGAACACTAAGATTCTTAATAAAGTGCTCAACTGTCTTCCCAAGTGACTCTAGATTTTCCATGAACTACATGAGGGTTCTTGTTGCTGTGCATCCTCTCAGTCTTCCCTGTTTCTCATCACTGGCCCCCACCTTTGGCAGAGTCTTGGGTGGCCTTGAAGTCCACTATGTAATAGTAGATGACCATTCATGTCTGATTTTCTTGGCTCTGTTTCTCAACTGCTCCAGGACCACAATCATGTGCTGATCCACCCAGATTATACTGTGCTGGAGCTCTAGCTCTGGACTGGTATATGCCAGGCAGGCTGTTTAGAAACCTAGTTACCCCCATGCCCTGCACTCGCAACATCACACACACTTAAGCCCTTCCTCAGAGAACCTGAAACTTCTTGCCATTACCTACCCTGGTTACTTTTTAACGAGGAGCTAGGGTGTGGTGATACTGTAGGTGCTAGGGCAAGTGTCTTAGGCTAAATGGCAGTCCTCTCCTGGGCTCCCCTCTCTGAGTTGTGACATTCACAGGCATCTCTTTTGGTCTATAGCCTTCCTCCTCAAACAAAGAGACCAAGCTGCTGCAGTGTGGTGGAGAAGAGGAGTGACAGGCAAGGTTCTGTCAGGAATACAGGCTTTCTTATGAGAATGCTCGGGCATCTGTTCCCAAAGTTACTTTAAATTTGCTTTTAGCCAACATAGAGAATCAAATAGAGCACAGTGCAGTTCCTAGAGATAAAAGCAATGAATGTGTAGGTCACCGAGTATCTGTGGTCAACAGAATCCTTCCTCTTGCTCAAGTTTACAGTAATTATCGGATTGACATTTAAGCATTGCTAGGAGTTCAGGAGTCTAGGCTATGCTTTCGTAGTTGCTGACATGCAGATTTCTGTGTCACACTTTACCCTACAGCCTCAGTGCCTCCTGGGTCTTGAGAGAAGCTATTGATTTCCAGTCTGTTTGCTGTTTTTCTTTTCGGTATAGGAGTGACTGATGTTAAACTCATGCGCTGGGACAGGAAAAAATGCACTTTATTAGGTTTTAATTCACTCATTTCCTTTTGAGGACGTTGTACTTCCTTAATGTGAGGGTTAGTTGTACAGTTTTGTAAATCTCTCTGTTAGACTTCTTTGAATGTCTTTCTGCTTTTTTTGTAGATGCACATTCAGTCTTTGCAGTCTGCCTGTTAACCGTGTTTTCCATCTCATCATTCCTAGCCAGCCATTATATCACATTGTCTTCCACTTACTGATTATCACTTCTGTTTTTCCTAATCTCCTGTCAAATGTATCGATTAGGGATTCTATCAGTGGATAAAACACCATGACCAAAAGCAACATGGGGAGGAAAGTGTTTAATTTATCTTATAGTCTCAGGTCAGACTCCCTCACTAATGGAAGTCAGGCAGAAACTGCAGCAGAGGCCGTGGACCAATGCTGCTTACTGGCTTGCTTAGCCTACTTTCTTTTAGCAGCTGCCTGCCCAGTGGTAGTACAATGATCCACACTACAGGCAAGGCCTATAGAGGCGTTTTTCTCAATTGAGTTTCCCTCTACCCAAGCTTGTTTCAACTTGACATAAACTGACCAGCATATCCATATGGCTTTATCCTAGCTACTGAATTTCTCACGTTGAAAAACATTTTTCAAGTATGCCCCTTTCTTCACATATCTCAATTCTTTTATATATTTTTACATCTTAAAGCATTTAATTTTATTAATTGTACTTATTCAGTGGTACCTTTCTTACTTCTCTAGTCTGAGTTTCTGGAGATGTGTTCTACTGACTTAGCGTTCTTTCCCCTACTTGTGACAAACATTTCCTGTTATCCTGATATGCTCTTCTGCATTTTTTTTTTGAATTCTTTCTTTGACTTTTGTTTTAAGCCCTTGGTCAAAATAATTTTTACTTAATATATTTTTATTTAGACCTTAAGGATATTATACTTATGTTTCTAGGCATAATTAATTTTTGTTTATTTTTCTGTTTGGTAATTTGTTGATTCTGTTGGTGCTTTATAGCTTTTGTAATCTCACGCTACTTGCAAGCTCTTTCCATGGCTTCCAGAGTTCTTAGGTACTAAGGACTATTTAAGTTTGAACTCTCCAAAAGATGGGAGACCATTCTGTTAGGAGAATGATAGACCATACTGTTTTTTGCTTTGTACCCAGGTTGAAATTGACAAACTTTGTTTTTTTCTCCCAGTGGGTTCTTCTACATCATGGTGCCATGAGGATCCATGTGGACTGGAGATTTGGTAGAAGAGTCTTGTTTTTTCTTTCACATAGGCACTTCCAAGTTCACCCTGGCTTCGAATGGCTCTTTTGCTTCTGTAGTCCACTCCAGTATCAGTCCAATCAGTCCACACACTTGGGAAACTTTTTAATATTCTCTTTAAGATTGTTGTTGAAAAGTTTCTTTCTTTCTCTCTCTCTCTCTCTCTCTCTCTCTCTCTCTCTCTCTCTCTTTCTCCCTCTCTCTCTCTCTCTCCCTTTCTTTCTGTTATGGTGAGCTTAGATTTATTTTCTAATAGTCCTTTGAGTTTACTTCCTTTGTAGATATTGGTATAGCAGGGCTGTTGTTATTTAGCTTATGGAGCCTGCTGTTGCACTGAACTCTGAGCAGATGCTCTATTTAGCATCTTGGAACAGTCCACTCCCCTCCAGGTGCTGTGCGGTCTGAGCCAACCCAGAGTGTCTTCTTGGTTTCACTTCTGTCTCAGGCTTCTTGCCTAATTGATTTGATGTTCGTTTCCATCTACACAAACTGTGATTACCTCATGCCAGTAACTCAATTTTTAGCTGTCTGTTTTGTGCCTTTCTGTTTCTAACTTATTAACTATGTAATAGTGTTATTTGGGCTCCCAGATTATTTATTCAGGTCTGCAGATTTCCCTCCCATGTCTTTCCATTATCTTGTTATAGTGACTTTTAAATCATGTTTGATTTAATCCAAAACATTATTGAGTTTTATAATAAGAACTGAGAAGCATGCTTTAGGGCCTTTTCTAGACTGCTTCTTTTCTAGACTATAGCTGTCTGTTTGCCTCTTTTTCCATACTGTAGTTATATTAACTATATAGTAATATATAATTAATATATAAACATATTATATTAATTATATTATATATAAAATATAGTTATAATAATCATATAAAATATATAATAGTGATAATATATAATGACTTACTTTCCAAGGATCATTTCTTATTTCTTTACTTTTTCAATCATAATCATACTATGTTCATAAAAGTATTACTTGTTTTAATTTTTATTTTCTTATGCCTATTCATAATTTTATTTTTAATGTTATAATAGCCATACAATTTTTATCTTGTCGTTCTTTTTTTTTAATGTGTGCCTTGATTCATGTTTACTTGGTTTATTAAATGAATGAATATATATTGTAGGTAAAACTATTAAACATCAAATAATAAAAACCAGGAGAAGTTACTGCTTCTACATCTTGCTTCTAGGGAAAGGGGCATGGGAAAAGGCTGGGCAGTGGACACTGAGATGGAGCAAGGTGGAGTAAGAAGCTCTGATGTGGCATTGTGTGTTGGGGTGGCTTTCGATAGATCACTGTTCACTGCAGAAAGCTACAAGTAAAGCATTTGCATGCTTTCACTGAGAAAAAAAGCCATAAAAATTTGAGATGATAGGTATGTTTAATGTGACTTAAACATTATATGAGATATGCATACATAATGTAATGAAACATCATGAGCACCCCATAAGTATGTGTGATTTCTATGTATCATCTAAAGATCAATTTAATCCTAGTGTCATCATGTCTCCTCTGATCCCAGATGCTCTGGAAACAGAGTTGGCAGGATCATAAGCTCAAGACGTGCCTAGCTAGGGAGTAAGGGTCCAACCAGCAGCTTAGTAAGACTTGATTTCAACATAAAATTTAAACATGAGGGCTGATGATAGAACTCAGTGTTCGAGCATCTGTTAATATGATGGCGGCCCTGGGTTCAGCCTCAGTCTGCTCAGTGAATAGGTATAAAGTTTGAAAGATACTGAATAAATGGATAAATTCTGTTCCTAATGCCTATGAACACATTTCATTCTTCTCCTTTTTTTTTTTTTTTTTTTTTTTTTTTGTCTGTTAGGATTCCTTCTACTGAGGTGTCTGATATTTGATGAATCACATGACAATAAGCTTTTTGGAAAAGCCTAACTCATACCAATGCGATGCTGTCTATATCTGTATCTATGGCCTCTGGTACTGGTGCAAGGATCGTCTGACTTACTTGCAGATCTTTGCTCTCCACTTGTTACATGTCTGTCTTTGTTGTGAACAGTGCAGAGATGCCCAGTGCTGATTGAGAAGAATCATGGTTTAAGCATAGAGGTATACAAACCTTTGCTCCCTATTCTGGCTGTCTGAGCTGAATTCCTCTTTCTGCCTCTCTTCCTTCAATCTTCTATAACCATTGTCCTCAGCTTTGTTATCTCTCAGGCTGATTCTCTTTCTGTTATGTACTGTTCCCACAGTCTACTTGCCAGGCTTCCTTCCTTGTGGGAGAAAGGAAATGGCTTCTCCTAATGAAAGGAGCCTGTGCATGCAATTGGAAATGTACCTTTGGATTCACCTGACTCCTGAGAAGGGCATCTTTGGGGATGTGGGCAATAAGGTAGGAGCAGTTTCTTGGCTATATGTCATGTTCCCTTTCAGTATGGTGAGTGAGATTGTCAGTGGGGGTTAAGGGGGGAGTGACAGCCCATTGCCATCATTGCCTAGCTCGAGGACAGAAGCTCAGGAGACACCTGTCTCTGTGTATTTACATTATCCACCCTGAAGGAATCAGCCTGATTGGGCAGGTTTCCAGTTTGCTTTCCTGTGCTTTCTCTGGGGGTGGGATGATGTCAGCAAGGGATTGAACAGTGATCAGTAGGGAAAGGCAGAAAAATCTCTTTTATATTCTGCTTTGATTTTTTTAAAATCCCTTAAGCCTTTTTTTCTGAATCACTCCTGAAAACAGTACTCTCAAGAAATGTGCGATTGGCTCTGGTAGTTAAAAATAGAATCACAGAATTCAGGGTTACTTGAGAAGCTGTTGTCCAAGTAGCCTCTCAAGGGCTGCAGGCTGCCTCAGTGGGGTCTGTGCTGGCTTCTCAGCTGCTGTGTCTTCCCATTCCAGGTTAAAGACTGTAGGGCAATGACCTTCTTTTACTTCTCAGGATGTAACCACACAGTCATAAATTTGTACACATATGCAGTGTTTCCTCCTGGGTGAAACTCTCCACATTATGGATATTTAAGTATAAAGAACCAGTAACCAAGGCTTAGACATGTTATTTCACACTCTGACATCTGTGGATTCAACTGTCACAGAGTATTTGAGTTCTGATGATAAAATTGTGACCATTAGGCATTTAGTTTCTAAGCTTTGTTTTCAGCAAAACTACCCTAACCATAGGCAGCAACACATGGAAGAGATGCTACCAATTTGACCACTTCTCTAAGCCTTTGATCGACTGTGTTAACAATCACTGCTTTTGTCACTGAACAGTGCAGAGCCATTTTGTGTTTAGATAGTTTGGGTAGCTTACTGAATTTCTTACCACTGTCATTGCTAGGTTTGCAAATAAGGAAACAGTTATGAAAAAGTTCACTAGCCACCTGAATCCTCACAGACAGTATGTGGAAGAGTCTAGGTCTGTCTGTGATATCCAGACTTTTCACATTATTCCCAGTCATGGACTTTGCACAGTTTCAAACTGAGAATGAGAAAGGAGCTGCTTTTCTACTGAGCAGGGCCTAGCCTCTGGGGTGAGACTCGGGGGGTATGAGGAATGTCAGAGCTGTTGCAATGGACTTCAGTCTTTGATGGTTAAGAGCACCTTTAACTTCTCTTAAAGGTTTGGAGGACCCCCAGGTTTTATGTGTATGTGTTATAGCTGTCAGTATTTACCAGGTTGAAAATATATGCACAAACTGATATAAAATCTATTCATTTATAATAAGACTATTGGGTTAAATATTATTTCTGGAAAACTACTGTACTTTTACAAAACAGCACTTTGAGGGAGAAGGGTTGTTGTTTTATAGTTTTGCACAACTTGCCTCAGCTATTCATTTAGTAGGCAAGTCTCAATTTAGGTCTGCATTGAGCCTTAGACCAAGCAGTCTGTCGTGGCATGTAGCCTCCACAGAACACTGTCCTTTGTTCACAAGCAAAGGAAAGGGAAAGAGGAAAATAACTTGTCATGATTATAGAGTTTTAACTTCAGTGAGCCTCTAAAGCAGTGTTCTCAACTTGTTGACCGTGACCCCTATAGGGGTCACATTTCAGATATCCTGCTAATCAGAAATGTTCATTATGATCCATACCAGTAGCAAAATTACAGTTATGAAGTAGCAACAGAATAATGTTATGATTCAGGGGTTAGCCACAACACGAGGAACTGTATTAAACGGCTGCAGCATTAAGAAGGTTGAGAATCATTTCTCTAAAGATACCCCAGATTGCTTTCTGAGGTCCTCTGTCTCCAACAGTTATCAAGTGTCAAATGAAAGCATTTTTTTAATGTTATCATAATCATTGTTCACAGTGACAGCATAGGGTAAAGAAAGACATTTTATTTCAGAACACACATATCTGGTCAAAGAGGTAGAAGAGTAAGATCTCAGCTTGTATGTTTCTTTAAAGAAGGTCTTAAATCTGTAGGCCAGGGTACTCTCAAACCCTTGATCCTTTTGTGTCAGCATACAGAGTGATAGGATTAACAGTGTGTGCAGCTCATCTTTTGTCTTTAACTGTGTGACCTAAGGCCAAAGGTTTGCTTGCTTTGTTTCACAGTTTACACATGTATGCAATCCCTTTTTTGATCATAAGGTAGTATGTGCTCATATGAAAACATTCAAACCAAGCAGACATAGAAAATGAAATTTGGGAGCCCATCTACACATGACGAATTACTCAAAAAAACAAACAAACAAACAAACAAACAAAAAAAAAAAAAAAAAAAAAAAAAAAAAAAAAAAAACCCTAGCTTTGTTGGATTGTCACAGGTAAAATGTAGTTGAAAATAGATAAAAATAAGTCATGTTCGTTATAAACTATGAGCACTCACCAAATGTGAATTTATATCTTTTCTGCAAATGAGGATTTAGACAGGGCTGATATATGGTTTTTCTCAGAGTTTTATAAAATACCATTGAATAACATCTCCCCATAACTTCTGGAAGAGTGATGGCTGTAGAAATCTGAAGCTGCACAGTAAGTACAGTCAGAAGAGTTACACCGAACATTAGATGCACTGTAATTTAGAAAGATTGATTTTTTTTTTTTTTCAAAATATGTCACACAAATCAAAGGATGCTCTTCACCGATGTCTTGGTTTAAAATCGAACACTGGGGCCAGGTTGGCCTACTTCATGTTGGTCAATGATCCTGCCTCCAATATCTTCCAGGGGGGCTTGGTCAGGTGACACCTATGCCGTGACAACTAATGGCACTGAGTGACATCTCATAGACTAGATGGAACTGCTCCTCACTAGCTTCGGAGGCCTTTGTGGCAGCTGTAAATGTTATTTCCCAGGAGAGAACCCAGAAACCCTGAATAGCGCACACTGATGGGAAGCTGAGATGGTCTTTGTTGTGTTGCCCAGCTTCTCTCGGCAGTAAGAGCCAGGTGGTAGCCTGAAGAAATCCATCCATGAATCTGACCCTCTCACCAGCTGCCAGATCCACCCTCCAGCATATTGACTTCGGACAGCCTACCTCTAAACTGAGAAGCAAATACTTGCCATTTGTTAGCCTCGTGCTTATGATGTGTGCAAAGCCCCATATTCCAGTTTTTAGCAGTGTTGCTGCTTCTTAGCTTTAATTAATTTTTGTCTTATTGTGTTTTGTTTCATTTATTTTTGAGACAGGGTCTTGTGTAAATCAGGCCTGCCTCAAACTTGCTACATAGCTGGGTATCAACTTGAACTCTTGAATCTCCTGTCTCCACCTCCCAAGTTCTGGGATTACAATTATATGTCATCACAGTCAGCTGGTTTACAGTGTTTGTTATAACAAACCTAGACCCAGGGCCTGTGTTGCTTGTGGGGTACCTGTGGCATGCTGTTGTTAGAGTAATACACTGACCCCTAACCAAGCTGGAATGCTCATCCTTCTTTCAGTGTGTGGCTAGGGTGATGATGGAGTAAAGTTGGCTGATGCATTCACCGATGCATGGGTGTTTAAATAAGCCCATCTGCTGCATGGGAGGCTGGTGGACTAGTGTCTATGTGGGATACCTATGGGGAAGAGAAGGCATGAGGAACTGGTTCTCATCCCCATGTACATCTTGGCATTGTGAGTGGCATCTTTGTAGGCAGGCATTGCCCTGCCTGAACATCTTTGTGCTGGAGGCTAGAGGGACATCTGCAGAGCCTTGGAGCACAGAAACCTAGTCTCCTCTTCTTTCCTCTGGCAAACAAGGAAATGTACAAACTAGAGGTAAGGAAGAGAATTCGGGACTGGTGGCATACCCTGGGCCTGCTTTTGTGCATGGCTGTGTCAGGAAGCAAGGTAGGTGGGCTAGGCTTGAGTGGAGCCTGGGCAGAGGGGCAGAGGCAGGACTTTGGGACTGTTTTTTGAGCAACTTTTCAAGCAGAGGAGACGGATTTACCTGTAAACAACTCACGGTCTTGCAAAAGAGATATTTCTCCGGGCTCACTTATGCCACCTTCCTATAAGACCCCTTTAAGGTTGGGGTTGAGTTTAGCTCAGAATACCACTTTCCAGGAGGCTGAGGTCTGCTGATACTATACTTCATGTATGTTCAGGTGAGGAAAGCTTAGACACAGGGTTACCTGTATTGTGCCTTGGCAGGCAGGGCTGTCAGCAGGGGTCATGGCTGGGGTAGACATGGTAGACACTGGAGGAGCCACATACTGCATTGTTGAAAGACCCTAGAATGTAAAAGCAAAGGTTAATAGTTAATAACAAAAGAGAATTTTACACTGGATACAGTCCATCTTCACTAACTTCTTTAAAGGGCCTTGTTTTTTATTCTCTCAGTGAGTCTTATCCATTGCACAGGTGGGTCATTATTACCTTAATCCTACCTCATCTTATGTTTCAGGAGCTCAGGAGCAATGATAAATGACCACTGTGCACCTCAGTATGATGCCTGTAGTGGGAATATTCCATTATTTCCTGAAAGAATGCAAACTTGGCTGGACCATATGTTTTAGAAAAGCCTGTGTGATGCACTGTGGGCTCATGGGTTGACCCACTGTGTGGTGCACTGAACGTCTTTGTAAGCAGAAAGCCCCCATAGAAGCAAATTGTCATATGTATGTTTGGATGGGCACACATGTGCTTGTATGGGCAGGAGGCTGCCTACTGTGATGGAAAGGTAAGGGGACCTTGGCCGCCTGACCAATGGTAACAGAAAAAGAGGCAATTCAAATGGAGAGTGGCAGCATCCTGCCTGGCCCTGGGCTTCCTTTGCAGCCTGGTGTGGACTGCTCTGTCTGGCATCTCTGTGCTGCCAGGTGGTAGCTGGCTGCTGCTTGTTGATTACAGTTGGAAGCGCTGTGCTTTGGTCCCATGCTGCTACACAGTAAGGAAATCCAGTGTCACTCTAATGAGGTTTCTGTCCAGACTCTAGAAAGAAGAAAGACTTTTAATTAGATTGGTAGTAATTGAGCTCCCAAACCACAGAAGCCTCTCTCAGGAGAGCCAGACACAAACGCAATTAAAAGAAGGAAAGGCACCTGAATGGAACTCTCGCTACTCTTAGTCTATTAGTAGCAACAGCTGCCTAATAACTTGAGGTGACAGATACGCATCCTGAAGAACTTAGAGATACACACACTGAAGAGCTTAATGGTGCTTTCCAATAATGTTGGTGATTGATCATAAATGGGAGCATTGCCGTGATTGTAGTTTATAAAGATCTATCAGGGAGCAGTTACTTAGCATAGAGCATGGGGCAGGTTAACCTGTGGCTGTGACGGGTCACTAAACATTGTGGCACATTTTAGCTTAGAAAAGTAGATGTATTTCTTGCCTCGATCAAACTGCAGTTTCAGCTGGGCAGTGGTGGCGCACGCCTTTAATCCCAGCACTTGGGAGGCAGAGGCAGGTGGATTTCTGAGTTCGAGGTTTGGTCTACAGAGTGAGTTCCAGGACAGCCCGAGCTATACAGAGAAACCCTGTCTTGAAAAACAAAAACCAAAACCAAACAAACTGCAGTTTCTTTTGGACTTCAGTCCTGGCTTGGGGATACCCTGGTGCTTTGTCCTATGTCCTTCCACACATAGCTCAGTCTTCCCTTTCATAGTTGCTCAGACTTGCCCATCACACCTTCAGTGGCACCCAACAGATGGGCATCTGAGCACAGGGGCATCTGTGTATCAAACTCTTGCTGCTAATTCCTTCTATGTGGGCTACATTTTCTTTTCCTTAAGGGGCAGTGTTCAGTGCTCATGTGCATTCCCAGCCACTGACTGCACCCCTGTGCTTTTATGCTGGGGAACAGTTTTGAGTGTGTGTTTGTCAGTGAACCCAGCCAGGGCAATTCCAGATACAAGAATTAAAGTTGTCGACTTCTGGGCAGGTTTTCATGAACACTTTCCCTGGAGGGTATTAGTTGCTAGTTTCAGAGTCCTTTAAGTTGGAATTAAAGATTCCTAACTGACTGACATCATTCTCAGTATAACTTGTCACCTTAAACATTTTAATTGAAATTTTTTTCTTATGAGTTACAGGGTGTTTTGTTGTGTTTGCATGTGTATATGTACACCACTTGTATGCCAGAGAGGGCAGAAGAAGGCAGCGGATCCCGTGGAATTGGAGTTACAGTTGGTTGCAAGCTGCTGTGTGGGTTCTGGGAATGGAACCAAAGCCTTTCAGAAGAGAATCCAGAGTCCTTAACCATTGAGTGAACTTTCCAGCCCCATTGCTGACACTGCTGGGTGTGGGCAGCTATGAAAAAAGGGCTAGTGGGAATATTTCATTTAATGAGACTCTTTTAGATGCTATCCTAATCAGTTTTTTGGCAGTGGAATAAACACCTGAAATAATTAACTTATTAAGAGAAAAAAAGTCACCTCACAGTTTTTGAGACCCCAGTCTGTGAGTAGTTGTTTCCATTGGTTTTGGCTTGTAGTGAGGCAGCACATCATGGTGGAAGCTGGTGGCAGGGAAAAACTGCTTACTCATGGCCAGGAAAGGAAAGGGAAGAAGAAGAAGGGGCTGGCATCTTAACCTGTCTGGAAAGTGCATGCTCTACTTCACCTGAGAACCTCCCCATTGACCCATTTTGTACTACCATCTCCCAGTAATACCAAGATGGTGCTTGTGTCTTTTGCATATGGGCCCTTAGGGGAGACTTAGGACACAAAACTCAAATGTAGGAGATGCACAGTACCTGAAGCAAGCCATGGTAATTGTACTCTCCCAAACTCCTGGGTGGTATGTGAACTCCATTCCTGGCTAGATCCTATTTTGGAAATGAAGAACCGGACTTTGAAATGAGAAAGATAGAAGTGTGTCGGGCCCATTGTAAGGTTGTCAGTCCTTTGTTTACTTCTCGTTTGTGTTTACATTAGAGGTGACAAGGGTCTGACATGTTGTCAGCTGGATAGAGAAGAGGAAAGAGCCAAGACCCATGCAGGGATAAAGCAAATACAGTGGCCCACTCAGTCCCTTAATATGGTCAGGAGCTCCATATGACATGCCTCTTTCTGGGGTGGGGGCTGGTATAGAAAGATAAATTGCCAAGCCCTTAGCTAGCATCATTTCTGATGGTAGGCTGGCCTGGTTTTAATTTTCTTCTTTATATTGTGCTGTCCTTTGTAAGTGCTCTGTAATAAATGTGTATTACTTCAGAATAAATAGAAAAGCTTGACTCCGGGGAAATGTTACTGGCATAGATTTGGGAGTGCCTGGCGCATTCTAATTTCCATACACAAACGTAGATCCCCAAAGTCAGATTTGTACATGAATAATTATATCGTGGCTTCTTTTGTGAAGCACGTAAGCCATATTTACGTCACCTGTTTCTTTTTGATTTTTAAGGATGAGAAGAATCAAGTTTTAACCACCAACATTTGGCTACAAATGGTGAGTTCAGATATACTTACCCGCCTGTTCTTGCCCCCTGTGCATGTGCTCAAACGACATGGACAGAAGTTCCTAGGAGAGCCGAGGCTGGTGCTCTGACCCTGCCAGCTGAGAGTGCTGGAGGACTGCATGTAGATGTCATGTTTATAGAATGGAACCAAGGATGAGAGCCTGACACCAGCATGACTCTATGCTTGCTTGTATTGTACTGCTGGATTATCTCAGGACATTTTAAAACATTGCATGCCAGAGAAATAATGAGATGCAGGACCACATCTAGAGATCGATGCTTGTGTTATTGCTGCCCCCCAGCTCATAAGCACCTCTCCTGTTGTCTTCATGCTTGAGAGCTGCATGTTTGAAAGGAACCGAGGGAGACTTAACCAGGGTGTCCACACTCTATGCTGTGGACTGAGATTTTTCAAAGAGTCTTGAAAGCATACAGAGGATAAGCATCCAAGGTTTGAAAGTTCACAATCAGAAAATGCCCTGAAGCACAAAACATTTTGATCATCAGAGTGACATTAAAAATGTTTCGTAGTTTGAGGGCTTTTGGCATTTAGAATTTTCAGATTGGGGATGTTTATTTGGAACAATCTATGCAAACTACTCCAAAATCCCCAATTCCCCCAAACCCAAAAACACTTTGGCTGCTAGCATTTTGCAACAACAACAAAAAAGAGATATTCATCTTGTATTTTATTCTTAAATTTTTATTTGACATTCAGATTTCTAATCTAAATCATTGAATTGTAATATATATCAGTTCTATCAAATTGTAAATATTAGAATCTGAGTTTCAAACTGTCAGTCTCTAATTTAGGTGGAGTTTTGAATGCCACTGTAATTTTGTGCACATATAATTCTTACACAGCCCCCTCTGTCTCTCATCTATTTTACATCTACTCCTTTCCTCTCTGTGTCTTTCTTTCTTGCCCTCTCCTGCCCCTTTCTTTTCCTCCTTCTTCCTCTTCTTTTAGGTTCTTTCTTTTCACTTCCTTCCCCCCCCCCTTTTTTCATGTTAAGACAGGGCATTGTTATGTAGTTCAGGGTGGCTTTGAATTCCTAATCCCGGGCTCTGTGAGTATAGTCAAACATTACCATGAGTGCTGGTGCACTTGCATATCTTGTGAATCTTTAGAATTAGGGTTTTGTCCTATTGTAAAATGTTATATTTGAAACTCCATTACTTAGTCTAGATTTCTCTCAAATGTAAATATTTATGTAACATCATTCCTTTAGGCCATGATACATTAAAATAAAATTCTTCTGAACTAATTTAAGGATGCTAGTATTGTTATATAATTCACCAAAGTGATATGGATTACAAAGTTTAAACATTTTCTAATTGGAGATTCTTGTCTATCAAAGACAACACTTTGCTTTCAATTGATTTTTGCATCTATAGGTGACTTTTTATTTCTAGAAATGAGGGACAGATGCAGTCGTGGCCTTTTTTCAACCACTGCCTTATTATAGATGCAGCAGCCTGCAGAGTTGGTAATAAATGGTCTTTGTGCAGCCCTGCTACTCAGTTCCTTAAGCTTCTCTTCAAATGTGCATCAGCTGACAAATTGATTAGTTTCTCCTTTTGTTGTTGTTGTTGAGAGAAAAAACATTAAAGGAATTAACCTCATCTGAGTTTTGGAAATATTTGTCTGGTAATTCATGTAGACCAATACTGTGGATTGGCCCCTTGCTCGGTTCTTGAGTCAGGGGCACAAATATAGGACACTGATAAGTTGAGGTGAGCCCATTTTGTCGTGCAGTGTCAAGAGAAGCAATAGCAGAGGCAGAGCAGATTTCTGGGTGGCCCTTGGAAGTTGAGGCTTCTCAGGAACCCATGGGTAGTTGAGAAGTTAAAGCAGGTGCTAGGGGCATACTTGGGTACAGAAGAGACCTCTCAGTGAGCTATCTGTAACAATAATGTGGAGCTTTGGAGATAGTCCCATGTAGGAGTGAAACAACACAGCCTACTTGCTCATGTGTGCCCTGCTCCTGGCCTCCTTTGTTTATGTCTAGATATGGTGTCTGGGAAGGCTGGATGCATCCTCCAGGGCACTCATTCCACATCTCCTATTCTTGCCTGTTCCAAAGTCAACTTTACCTGGCTGAACAGTGGCCCATCTGCTCAGACCAGGGAGCCCACGTCAGCAAATTCTGGTAGCTCACCTTTCAAAGCAGACTCTGGATCTATGTATTGTTCACCAGCCCATGACTCCCCCTGTTCTCTTTCTGCCTGTCTCATCTCCCTCAGTATAGTCTTACAGCCAGCCTTCTTGTTCTGCCTCTTTTCTTCCCTAGTTGTGTCTGTTCTCAGCACAGCAGCCAGACTGACCTATGTGAAAATGAGTGCCCCACGCTCAGTCCCCTCCCATTATGGGGGCCCTGGTCTCCCAGATAATCTACAGCTGAAGGCAGTGAGAGTCCCTTCCCTACTTACATAGGCTCTCCTACATTCCCTCTGCATTCTTCTTTCTGGCTCCACTCCCTGATGTCTTGATGTTATCCACCCATGTTGGGCAAGAATGACCTGGGATTTTGTCCGTATCTAGAAAGCTGCATGATGGGTTCTCTTGCTTTCTTCTGTTTTCTCCAACACCACCACTTCAGTTGCTCCTTCCCAAACTTTCCTATGCTATATTCAGTCTATTCTGTTTATCGCCCCTCCCTCATCTCTTTTCACTGCTCTGAACAGAAGATCCTGTTAGGCAAATGGTCTCCCACTGAGCTATGTTCCAGCCCCTAATTTTTCCTCTTTGTTGCTCTTTTCTCCCAAGGAATTTCTCACACTCTGATGCACATAGCACCCACTTCTCCCTATGCTCCTGCCTCAAGGTCTCTCTCCCTCTGACTATCAGGTATACTGTGCTGGGCTGAACCTCACTCTACCTCCAGAACCTAGTCTGCTGCCTTACCTTCAATGGGCACTGAGTAACTTTTGTTGAAGGAATGGACAAACCCAAGACTCTACATCGACCTAGGGCAGGGGAGAATAAGTATGATTCACACGAAAGCTGCTCCTTCCGTAACAATGGGATCCTTGAGTTAGCTGAAGTTCTGAGAACTCTGGGAGATGATGGCTGTTTTCCTGGGACCTGCAAGGAACAAAACAAAAACACCAAAAACTCAGGTGTCAACATTTCCCTTTTTCCTTTTTTTCTTTCATTTTTTTTTTTTTTTTTTTTTAATGTATCTGCCTCTGTGGCCTTGATTGGCTAGTTGTTTGCTGTGTTGATTCTCCTGCTTTAACACCCACCCACCCCCACCCCCACACACACACTAATACACACAAGGGCTGGTTTTATACCCCACCATGCCATTCTACAGAGAGAAATATGTGCCATAGACAGGTTGACAGATATCTGTCCCGGTACCCACCTCCCTGGCCCTCAAAAATTGATTGCTTTCCAGCAATGTCTCCGGCATGGAAAGTGGTTTTAAAGGGGGCTGGTTTCCAGGAAAATTGTAACAGGACTATTACCATGCTGAGTTCAGACATTCCATAAAAAAACACCTGTTTTTTGAAGGGTATCACTAGAGACCTTTAGATTTTTTGAACTCTAATTAAGAGTTGCATTTACAGAAATATCTAAAATTTCACTTTTTAAATCCCATTTACTTATTGAACTCACCACTGGGAGTGCCCACTTTGTAGAAGCCATTGACCAGAGCCATAGGAGAGCACTTAGAAGTGTATTAGCCACATTTCCTCCTTTTCCAATCAGGCCGTGCAATTAACTCATTTAAAGAAAGGTTAAGCACTGAGAGATGATAAATGTTTGAGGAGATAGGATGGCTAATTACCCTGATTTGATTATTATACATTGATATATACATGTACTGTATTAGCATACCGTACTTATAAATATGTGCAGTTGTGTGCCAATTGATTTCTAATTAATCACAAAAATAAAAGTGGTCATCATAGCAAATTCTGATGCTTCTCTGGAATATTGTAAGAATGGGTGGAGGTCACAGGTGGGAACAATCCTGTTTTATCAAAATGGAAAACAGAGCGGCCTTACTTCTAAAAGGAAGCTGTGCAATGCTGGCACTGCTGTATGTCCCTGCATTAGTGCAGCCTACCCAGGTAAGCCCTGTTCTAGGCAGCTTATGCCCTTAAGAGATTGAGTGTTGACTCTGGTCTGAAAAGTGATACCTCAGGTGTGGAGGGCTAGGACATTGCTTTCCCTCCTCATTTTCAAAGACTCCCCTCCCCCCAGAATCTTGGATTTAAAACAGTATAAACAGTTACCATTGAAAACCCTTCTCCCTGTGCTCTTGCCTCAACCTGGCATTGCTTTGAGTAAGTCCTGGTTGCAGGGTGGACACTGCGCCTTGCATGTCACCAAGGGCAGGTATGGGAGCTTCCCTGGGACAATTGATAAACAGCCATGCACTGGTTTTTATTTCTGTGTTCCTTGGCCACTCACCTGTCTGGCCTGACCCAGCCTTGATATTACACATGGATAAGAATGAAGCTCAGTATGGAAGGAAGCAGGGCCAGAGTTCTCAGGGGAGCATCAGTGAGGGCAGGAGAAGATGGATTGTCAGGGAATGGCTTTTAGCACTGGGTCTCAGTTCCCAAAGCCTCATTTCACTAAGTTCCATTCTGAAATCTGATACACATAATCTTTTCTCCAGGGTGTTTCTACTCTGCAGTCAATTTTCTGCAAATTATAGATTTTTCAGTCCAGTCAAAATGGCAGAGTCACAAAAGTTTTTTAAAAATTAAATTCTCCTTGACCTACCCCTTGTGGATTTTCTTATCCTTTTTCCCAGCTGTCTTTCATTTCGCATGATTGAGATTATTCCAACAGCCTGAAGAATACTGAGTTGCTGATTTCTGAGATGCTCTTCCTATCCTGGGGGGAGCTGGTGGGAGATTCCTTCTGCAGAGGTTTTATCATTTGGGGAGACTGTTAGACATCTTTGATCTAATGTGTGTGAGGATATGACAGAGGACATTTTGGCTCCTACAGAAACACTGGAACCTTCCAGATGTACACACTTTCTTTTTAAAACCCTCCTTTTCTTTTTTAGAACATCAGCCATTTTGCCTTTGGATTTGATCATCTTTCAGTACTTACTCGCTATTTTTAGACTCTAATTCTAATTATAGTAATAATAGCATTCACATCACAGATTATTAGATTGTAAACCATAATTAGTTCTAAACTGCTTCCTTTTTAATTTTCTGCATTTATTATCTGTGGAGCAGAAATACCACACATTATGTTTACACATTAGCAAGCAGTAAGCTGCTGGAGGCTGGACTGCAGCTGTGACCAGGTGAGAGACACTGGGCATCACAGAGACAGAAAAATGTCAGCAGGAAAAGTGGGGGGAAGGGACTCACACTCTTCCTTTGAGTCAAAATACTTGATCAGATGAATTTTTACCCAAATTGGGTGATTTTTTTTTTCTGACACCAATTACATGATGTCATTTTTAATACCTACAGCAAATCTCTAACCCAGCTGGATATCCATTTAATTTGGTTTTGATATGTCCGTCTTGAGTTAAGAATCCACAAGCTCAAGGTCTGTATCCTAGGAGGCTGTTCTTCCATTAGAAACATGTTACAAATATGTTGCCCTGGATACCCATACCCATCACATTGCTTCTAACCCAGGGGTTTTACAGCCTTGGCTATCAGGTACACATTTACTGTTCTTTGCTCTAAAGGATGTCGCTCAGAACCAGGTGTGGAAGAAGCACCAGGGCAGGAGTGGAGAGAGGAGTTACCCTGATCCTCGGGACTTGCCACACTCCTGTGCACTCGTGTGTGTGCATTCACCTGGAGATTCACTGAGCCTTGTACAGAAGTTTGTCTCCCTCAGTCTCCAACCCTGTCTCTCAACTCTGGACTTGAGGGTGGGATGGAGTTTCTCATCCCCCACTCTCTAATCAGGCAGTTTGTCCTTATGGAGTCTGGCTTTCTTCCTGAAACTGTGAGAGGAGGTCCAACCCCAAAGCTGCTACATTAGCATAAACTCAGACGCGGTCCAAAGGATGATTTTAGCAAAAGATATTCCTGTCACTCAGTTGCAAGAGTTTAAGGAGCTCTATACAAAGAAAACCAAATATATTTCTCATTACATTGCAATATATTTTGAAAGGAAACAAAACTATATTTGTTCTAAAAGATTTCTACTTTTTGAAAATTTCATGCATTAGTATTGCGTATTTATATCATTTCTAACTCTCCCTCTTCCAACTTTTCCTGTGTCCTTATCCACTCCTCTTCAAATTACTGACGTCTTATACTTTAATTATTACAAAGACACAGAGATACCAAAGAGACGAGTGAAGGAGAGAGGGCAAGCATGCGCAAATATGAGCCTTACGAGGTTCCATTTATTGTTGCTCCTATGTGTGTGTGTGTGTTTAGGGATGGCCACAGGAGATTAGGTAACCCATCTGGTGTCTGGAGAAGATTGACTTTTCTCTCACTGGAATGGGGCTTTGTGAGATTTCCCCCATCCGTGTTGGCATGTCAATGAGTACTGCAAACATGTCTGCTCCATCTTCAGGTTCCCTGAGCCTTAGATGTATGGATTGTGTTGATATAGGGATTTTGTTGTAGGTGAATCAGTTGGGGTTAGGAACACCACCAACAGTTGTTTTCTGCATTTCTGTAATGATCTCTGTCTGCTTCATAAAGAAGGTTATTTGAGGAGGGATGAGAGCTACACTTATCTGTGAGTATAAGTATTTAGAATGCTACTAGAAAGTGTGCCAGTCCAGACAAGTGGCAGTGGTAGGTTCTTCTTGAGGGTCCACGATCTTACTAGCCATTGGGTAGCTGGCTAGATTTACAGTATCAGGCATGAATTTCCTCCTATTAAATGGGCCTTTAGTCTAATTATCGAGCCTGTGGTTACTCCCAAGATATGAGTGCCACTATTTTACCTTCAGGGCTATCTTGCCTTGCTGGTTATTGTTGAGGTTCCCAGGCTCTAAACCTGGGTAGGACTACTGACTATTTTTAGTCCTTGGTAGTTTTCATAGCACCTTCATATATTTTGAGAACTAGGTATTAAAGAGATGGCTTTCAGGCTGCTTCTAGCTCGATTCTTCTAAGTCCTATGTCCAACCAAAGTGTGTGACATCCTCTGAATTACATTTTACCTTCAAGTTCTGGGAGGCAACCAAGAGCAACATCAATAATCTATATTGTTTTGGCATTCTTGGACTCCTTTGACCAAGCGCGCGCGCGCGCGTGCGCGCGCACACACACACACACACACACACACACGCGCGCACACACACACCAAATTTAAATGAAAGCTTTCTGAAAACTCAAGACATGTTCATAGAGGACCCAGGTGTTGGAATTGTATAAGGGTCTGCACAATGGTACATGACATACTTTCTATATCACTACCTCCCCTTTCCTCTTCACCTTACAACCTGCACACTCTTCATTCTAGGGCTGTTAAGGAATATCTCTGCTGGTTCATTCATGTGATTTCTCAGGGGCTGACATGTTGAAAGGTTGCTAAATGCTATCCATGGAGAGATATGCCTTGGACTCCTATTCCCATAGACCCAAGATCTAAGTGGCAGGAAATGGTTTGAGAACACACATTCATTTCTTCTAAAGCCTGACTACAAAAACCTCACTCTAAATTTTTTCTAGAAAGTTCCCAATAGGTTCCCATGTTGTGTTAGCATTCTCTACGACATCCACCATGCTTTTTACACCATTGTTTGTTCCTCAGGTATTGGAGATGCTGTAACCCTTTACCATGTAGTGTTCTATAAAATGGAAGCATTGTTTTCTAAGTCTATCATTTGTTGCTTGCCTATAAGAACTGCCTGCTTTTGCCCTGCTGCTGAAGGCATGACCCCATTTTATCCTTATTTTATCCAGAGGGGATGTGTACACATAGGAAATTGCAGCTCAGAGAAGATAATTCAGCCTTCTGCTTTCTCACAACAAATCTCACAGTCCAGGTTTATCTGGTTCCAAAGTTTCTTGCAGCCATTCCTCCCTACCAGTTGCTAGGTCAGGTTGTTTTCCACATTAGAGAAAATAGCATGCACAGATCAGTGCCTTCAGAGACTGCATCTGGTCTGTGTTGCTATGGCTGAAGGCTTGTAGTTCAGAGACATTGCTTTAGAAGAACCAATCCTGAGGCATCCCAGAGGCTCATTTACTTGAGGTCTGATGACACAATTGAGTCTTGACTCAATGACCAACTTAAATCCAGAGCAGCCAGAGCTTTCTTCTATGATATCGCATTGACAGATTGGGATTGTGGTGAGGCAGAAGGCACACATGCAGTGTTGAGCAGGCAGAATAGCAGTGATGTCACCTGCCACAAGGCAATGAAGCACCCACAGCTGAGTGTGCCCAGAAGCTAGGGGACGTGGGGAAAGATGGAAGGTGTGAGGCAGCTCTGATATGCTACTTCTAAGTGGTCTTAAGTTTGAGCAACCAGATGATCCCATTCCCTGACTTCCCCACTCATGTCATCAGACTTAGGAGATGGGTTCTTGTCTGCCATGCCAGCATGCCTTCAAGGGTAGTTCTTGGAACCCCATCCCCTATGGGCACAATATTGGTTACCGTGCTTAACTCAGAGCATCATTCCAGGGTTAAGGATAAGATGGAGGTGCTTTGACATGGAAGCAGGGGAGAGAATTGAAGGGGAACATAAAGCCAAGCATATCCAGATGGAGCAGGCTGTCACAAACATGGTCCAGCAAACCACTTGAATGAGCCAGAACTTCCTCAGTGTTCCACTCCCCATAAATCTCATTAGCTGTGGACCTTATAGGACAGATGTTGATGTTCCAGTACTGCTGCTGCATGCTGAGTTAATTTAATACCCTTGTTTGCTGAGGTCCCCAGTTGTGAATGGCGTTGTTCTCTGACTTTAGATTACTCCACTTCTGAAATCGACTTTTAGAACACTGTGGGTCCTCCAGAGGATGGCCAGACATTTGAGAACTGTCCATGGATTTTTGTTGCCAAAATCAGAAGCTGTAGACCCACAACACTCATCTATATATTCCAAATTCAGTAGCTCTGACAATTTGGTTCTTTCCACTTGAGTATTGCTTTATAACTTTACAACAAACACATGTGGTTAGAAAGGAAGTGGAGATTTCTGTACAACTGAAGCATTTCTATGTCTCTTAGCATAAATATGTGGATGAGTTTCAGGGCACAAATGAGAATGTGTTTCATTATGGGGGACACTCTGGTTCCAGATGGAGGTATAGCACTCCAAACCTTTCTAAATCCTGCGAAGTCTGGATCTTTCCACATGAATGTCAATAGCAACACATTAAGTTGGTGGGTCCTTTGCTGCCAAGCCTGAGATGTAGGGCTCATTGCCTGTTGGTAGTGGGAAGACTCTATGGTTATATCTCTGCTATCTTGGCCCTGGGAATGGCTGGAGGTACCTGATTATCAAAGAAAGTACTGTAGGCCTTTGTGGAGTTGAAGATCACTCAGGAGGGCCTGACGCTGAGTTGCTGTATTCATTGCTATACTCATGAGTGCTCCTGAGTCCTCATCCCTATGTCTGTGTTCTGCTGCTGAGGCCCAGGGTTTGAGGTGTCTGCTTGTACTATCAAAAGCACTGTCTATAAGGCAAAATCAAAAATCATATTTAAGTGTACCCTCAGTTTTGAGAGGTTCTGCTTTATGGAAACAAATGGCTGGCATTTCTATAGTTTGGTTTTGATTCCAGTTGCAATAAATGAATTTATTTTTTTTTTCAAAATGCCCTTTCAGGGAAAACTTGGAAAGCAGAACCATTATTCATTTGGCCAGAAGTAACTAGTCCATTGGGGGAGGAGAAGCCTAAGGCTAGAGGTGTGCAGTGAGTTGAAATTGGCTTTAATGCCATCATAGGAACGTGGTCATGGTGACAGCAGGTCCCCAAATGTGATTTGTTATGCTAGTCTGCATCATTTTAGAAGGGATTATTTAATTCCCAGTTTTCTCACACTTTATAGATAACAACTTAGTCATGGAATAATGTCCGAACTCTTTTTGGACTTTGAACTTCCCTAATAATTTCTTACAAGAAATAGAAGTAAACCAGAGAAGAAATTGCCACTAATTCTCTATCTTTGTCAGTCTTGGACAGATCACTATTTGCAGTGGAACATGTCTGAGTACCCCGGAGTGAAGAACGTTCGTTTTCCAGATGGCCAGATTTGGAAACCAGACATTCTCCTCTATAACAGGTAAGCACTTCCTGACAGATGGGAAATGATCTTCACTTGCATGCATGTGGTGATAAAGCATATTTGAGCATTTTACAGAAAAACTGGCTGTGTTATTTTTAATTTGGAACCATTGCTCCTTTTGGGGCTTCCCAGGTGGGCAGATCTCTGGGAGGCTGCTCTGTCCCTCTGCTGGTATTTGCATCTAAGTTCAGGTTGTCTCACCTGCTTCCAGAAATGTTCTATCCAAGGGACTGCACTGTATCCACTATAGATACATAAGATTGCTCCCCGCTTATAGGAATGTAAAACATTCTTAAGGAAGTACCTTTGCTATCTCTGAATGGCAACTATTATAGTACACAGCAGAAGGTGCCAGACAGCTTGTGCATTGAAGATTACAGTTTAGACTTAGGTCCTCATCTGACTTGTTCCCCGTTGTACACTGGGTATCTGTTGCATTTTGGCCAAGATCTGCAAAATGTGCTTCTCAGAGAAGCATGTGCACAGACTGAAGAAGATCTGTAAGAGTCATGTAATATGGATGACAATCATGTTTTTATATTAGGGACAAAAAAATAAAGGGGTTCATTTGTAATTCAAGGAAATGTGATTTGTAGACAGGGTGGCCAAAAAATTAAGTTTTAGGCAGTTTTAAGTTCTAGAAGTGGCGAATTCCTTGTCATGGCCATGTAGACTTAGTAAAGGGAGCTTTGAACATCTCTGTCTTAAACAGGATGATCAATGGAAAAGGGGAAGGTAATAAAAGATCATTGTTTCTTCTTTCCTGTCTTTGGAAAGAGAGGAACCCAGGTGTTCCTGACTCATAGTACTGTGACTGTCCACCACTGCTCAGTGACCCGACTGTCCACCACTGCTCAGTGATCCCTCAGAGAACGTCTAGGGCAGCTGATTTCTTAAACTTGCTATTTCCAAACCCTGAGCAGTTCAGTTTCTTATATTCACATTTAATTGCTTTCTGCCTTTCCCTTGGATGGCTGAATGTGCCTCTAGAAGAAAAGCACCTCCTCGCTTGCTACCATTGTAAGCTTCTTAAAGGAAATACAGATACCTGAGCTACCGGGATGTCCAAGTGCAGAATGATTCTTCCTTTATTGAGTTGTTGAATCAGCTGAACTTTGGGTCATCCATTTCCTAGAGAATGCACTGAAATTCTGGGTCTGCTGTAGAACAGCACCACTGGCCACTGTCTTAAACAGCAGACATATGTGTGCTCATGGTTTTGGAGGATAGATGAGTGGGCTATAGGTGTAGCCAGGCTTGGCTTCTGTATCTTTCTACTGGGATTATAAGTATCAGCCTTCTCACTATGTCTACACTTCGTCCTCTGTGCTATCTGGTATCCTATTGTCTTGCCAGAACACTAGTCTAGTGACTTCCTTAACTTTAAATATTATGCACATGGGTGTGTGTGTGTGTGCACATGTGAGTATGTGTATGTGTGTGTGTGTGTTGAGCTCTTGATATATAATAAAAGCTAGCCTGGAACCTCTGACCTTTTGCTTCTACTTTTTAAGTGCTGGGCTTCGAAGCATACAACACCATGCCTAACTCTTTAATTGACTCTTTTCTGGGTCTGTCTCTAAATGCGGTCACATTTTCATGTACTGGGGTTTAGAATTTAAATGTAAAAACATGTGAAGGAAATTTCTGTAGTACATGCAGGATACCTAGTGGGGTCCTTGGCAAAGGTGGGGGAACATTCAGTGCCAACATTCAGTGGCAGTTGTGTATTTATTTGTGGGAGGAGGATGATGTCACCTATCAATTAAAAATTGCGTTTCTTAGTTCCTGAAAGTATGACTATGTTTTTTAATATAGAATTTTAATAATGAGGCAACGAGAGGAGAGATGGTTTTATGGCTGTGTGTGTGTGTAAGACTATTAGCTCTAAAACATGAAGTGTTTGATGATCTCAAACTTCTGGCTAATTGAGAGTTACTAATTATTCTATATAATTACTTTCAAGGATCATGGATAGAACAGCTTCCACCTGACATATGGCACCAGGATCTAGGAATGTGTCCCCTACAGAACACAAACCATAGTCTAGGATCCTGCTTGCGTGTCCCCATTTAATAGCTTTCCTGTTATTTTCTCCATGTGCTCGTTGATCAGATTGTCACTGTCCCACATGGAGCTGAGAAGGGCCACCTCAATGTTTCCTTTAGTTTTTCTAAGCAATCAATGCTGTTATTTGAATCTGAAATCCCCAATACAGGCTCACAGCTGGTGGTGGGGTTATGGGAAGTTCTGGAAACTTTGGGAAGTGAGTCTAGCTGGAAGAAATATGTCACTGGGAGGGGAGTCCTTCAGGGTATACTATCTCTCATCACTTCCTGCCCACCACTTTTGATTTCTCGTAGCCTGTAGCATGAACATCTGTCTTCTACCAGAAGCTCCTGAAACCATAATGTTCTGTTTTGTCTTTTTGGCCTATACAGCCTTGAAGTAAACCTTCTGAGACAATGAGCCAAAAGAAATAGCTTCTTCCTTAAGTTGTTTCAGGTCTTTTGTCCAGTCCATCAGAAAAGTAACTAATGCAGTGGGACATACAAGTCCTGTGATAAATCAGTTATTAACTATCTTTTATACTCAAAATATAAAATGCACAGATTACAGAGACTTTTATTTAAGCCAGACATAGACTTGTGTCATTTTTCTATTGCTACAATACAAACTACCTTAAACTGAGTGGCTTGAAAAATCTCAGACTCTTATTTCATTATTCTGTGTGATACTTTGTCCTGACCAAACCGATCTGCTTACATGTCTGCTGCATATGGCGTTGGCATACTACAGTTACTGGGGCTGAGAGACACACCCAGTGATGGACACACTTGGGCTGCTGGCAAGGATCACAGCCATGGTTGAGGACCACACCACCTTTGTTTATTCATCAGTCCTTTTACTCAGGTCTAGGTATCCCCAGTTTGATGGCTAGGGGTATTCTAAGAAGTCAGTGGGGGCTGCCATGCATCTAAGACTGAGCACAGAACTCCGATAGCAGTCGCTCACTCTATTACACTGTTCCGAGTAGACAGCAGCTCAGCTTATTCTTGTCCTTTGTCCACAAATCTTCAAATTTGCAGAGTTTTACCCATTTTCCTCTTTTCATGTGTTACAGATATTCTTCTGAGTTCACTATCTTTCTCCCCTTCCTTTATGCTCAAGAGAATGGTCTGATTTCAGTTCCCTTGACTGTTCTCCACAAATTGTCCTTTTATCTTTACCTGTGTAATGTAGCATATGTGCCACTTTCAGTACATACATACATAATACATACATATATACATACATACATACATACATACATACATACATACATACACACATTGCAAAACAGAAGGGCAAAAGATAAAATAAAGGAAAGAAATCATGTTAGCAACCCAGAAAACAAATGAAAGAGTCAAAAAGTCAACACCAGAGACAGCAAGCACAGGCTTGTCTTTGGTAAATTCTTACCTTTAAGTAGTCTATACTGGGTGATTTTTGAGAAAGGTAAGCTTAATACTTTCTGTGTGTTTCAGGCACTCAGACTACTGTTTTTCCCATATACATACTGTGGTTTATCCACACATGGATGGAGGTGTTGGAGTTGTTCCCAAAGAAAGAGGTTAAGATGTCATTCTTGGAGATAATGTTAGAGGATCTGGAGATGTCTTGCAACCATAGTGAATTTCTAGTTCCAGTTTGGTGTCTGAGTCCATGTGTGTAACACTATGGTTTTGAGATCGAATGCATTTTTCCATGATTTAAGAGGCTGGTGGCTCACTGTAAAACAGATATCTCTGCACCATTTCTAGAATGGGCAGATGCATTTTCTTGATGGATGGGGAACCAGGTATGTGCTGCCAGCCAGCTGGACTGCTGTTAGGAGAGGATGGGTGTTAATAAGAGTTCTGCCTGATGCTGATTCCAGTAGTTTCTCCTTCACTTTATTCTCCTTCGCTTGGGGCTGTCAACTGAAAAATTTTTTTGAACACAATCTAGCTCAAAATAAGCTAGACAATCACAGATGCCTTGTCACACTTTCCCCTTTTTTGGGTGGTGTTAAATTAGTTTCTGGTGCTAGTAGTTATTTCCCAAAAGGGAATTCTGTATTGTGATGTAGAAGTGGGCCCTGCAACTGCAAACAAATGTGTCAGCCTCCCTAGAAATCTTCTGCTTTTTTTAATTGCCTACTAAGAGAAAAGTTTAGTAATAATGGGAAATTTTTAATGAGTATATTTAAAGATGTGTTTGATAGCTCTGATTTTGAGAGCAGCACTTGTGGTCAGACATCTCCTTCAGAGACTGTGAGGAGCTAGTTTGTACATCTGTAGGCAAAAATCTCTTCCATTGTCCCTGGGACCCATTAGTTGATGGCAAACTTATAGGGGGATGACTGTGTCTAGCCTGTTAAGGCGCCTCATAGTGCCAACAAATGTCACATCATTGACACAGAATGTTTCCCCCTGTGAGGAGTCTCATATTCTTCTAGAATGAACTGAAGATTGGAATGTCAACGCATGTGGTTTATTAGGAAAATTATACCAAGAAGTCCTAGGTAGGAGGGCAAGCATGATGGGAAAGGGTGGTGAAAGCAGGCATCAGTGTGACAGCTGGGCTGTGCCCACTAGGAGATATCATGTGATCATGTCACATTGCTCTGGGAAACCTAGGACTAGGGCTTATACAAAACTACTAGCTCCCTTGAACTTATTACCAACCTGCCCCAATACATGGACTGGAAAGCCTCTGGAGAGGCAGCTGTCAAGACCTTGGATGTAGGAAATATAGTTGTCAATGTTGTTTTTACAATTCTACCCTAAAGATCCACCCCTACATCACCCAGCATGATTATAGACCTAGACTTGGCTTACAGTGAGGATCACAGCTGCAGAATGAAGCAGTGAATGGCAAGGAACCTTCTTAGGACAGACTTCTTAGAGTAGGCTGGGTGTTCTCAGGTAGGCAATGCACAAGGGAGGTAGCACAAGGTAGGTAGCAGAGAGAACTGGAAGCCCAGGTCTGTATCTTAGTAGGTGATATCTATTCCACCACGGGGTGGAGTGTGTTCATAGAAGTTCCACATGGGTTTATAAGTGAAATGGGATCTCAGGGAGTGACCACTGAGTGTTATGAGAATTCATACCTCTGAAACCATGGTACTTGGGAATAGCACTGAGGTTGGTCCATTAGTGAACAAAACCCTGCAGTTAAGGTTGGGCCCTAATAGGGCCAAGGACATGTCTCAGTAATTACCAGGATAGTTCTGGGATGCAGCAGAAATCTCCTGGTTTTGCCACTGGGACTTTGAGAAGGAAGCTTATCGTTATGGTGTTGGGAGTATCTGCCTTAATATTCCCATCTAATAGGGGTGGTGCTCTTTCTAAATTGTGTGGGTAGGAAGCAGTGGCATGTTTTACAGAGGTGAGGGGAGCTAGTCAATCTATATTTGCACCTCCAGGCTCATTTTCCAAAAGGTCTATCATGATGTTCCCTGGCGGCTGGTACTGTTTGTTTTTCATTTGTTGACTTGTTCAACCAATATTGAATGACGGTCCCACACTGCCATCGCACATTATGTGATAAACTGAGGATGCTGTATTGTCAAACTAGGTTAAGTCCCTATCCCACAGAGAAAGGTGGAGCGCATGTGACAGACTGTAGGTGCTCCCAGAAAGGCAGCAAGGGTGGGGACAGTTGGACTGGAGTCAGAGGCAGGAGAGAAACTTTCACAATAGTGTGTCCTATGGTGTCAAGGAGAGGAAAAGGTAAAGCAGTAAGTAGGGCAAAGGCCTGTCCATAGTACTCCTGAGAGATATCAAAGGTGTTGGGCTGCCTCTCTCCCTAGCCGCTGGGGTGCCCTATTGCCACTAGCAAGCCACTCAGGGGAGGCAGAACACAGTTCATGATATGGGAGCACACCAAGGTGTTTCCCCAGGTGAGAAACAGCAGGATCTGGGATAGACAGTGTGGTTCCCTGCCTCCTGTGTATCCAGACACTGCTAGGGACCTCAGGTAGTTGGGAACAGGGTTCCGTGGATATGTGCCAGGCAGGAAGGGGATGGCTGAACACCCGGGATGGGGTGGAATCCAGTTTGATTCCAAGTGAGTGCAGAGAGTACAGAGGGGCTGGAAGAAAGAAGGCCTTCATTAGGAGGAGATGTAGGTGAGGCTCTGTACAGTGAAGGTCTCCCCAAACCCTACCGCCAACCCCAGTGGCAATCCTTGATAAAGGAGATGGTCCTTGCTTATCCAAACTGCTTTATTTGATAATGAATGTGAAAGCATACATCTTACTCAGTATGAACCAGGGATTAAATACCTTTTGCAAGAAGGGATGCCCAGGAAGGGAAGCTTAGTGGCTAAACACTCAGGGCTTATCTAGATACCTCATGAGCATGGAGAACTCCAGGTTTTTATGCTATGTGACTGGTTGCCATGGTTCTCTCAGTGGGGTGTCATGGTTACATGCTCCAGATCAGCTCTTTGGCAGGGAGTTGGCCTCATGCTTACCATTCTCAATTCTGAAAATTCCCTGGGGTTTAGGCTTACTCAACCTTACCAGTTCTTCTGTCTGGTGGCATGGTCCATGTGCCTCACATAAAGGAGGCTGAGATACCCAGGGACTATTGATAGCTCCTCTTGGTGTGCTCCCTGAACCAGCTGGTTCTCTGCTTCTGCAATGGACTGTGCATGTTGTTGTCTGAATACTGTCAACTCTGGAAGTTTTGGAAAACTGATAGCAAAACAAATGAGTGTAGTCCATGGGAAAGCATATGGATTCTGTGTGGTGAGTGACTTTCTCTCTTCACGGGTCAAGTGAAACTTCCCGGATGGCTGTGCATATGTCTCCTTTCTGGATGCACCTTAGAATTGTTTGCTATGCCTTGCTGTGTTGCTTGGCAATGAATGACTTAAATGTCCTCTTTGACAAATGTCTCATTTATATTTGTGCAAGTATCATCATTTTTTAAAAAGAAAAATGTATCTATTTTTATGACCCTGAGACAAGAACATGTCCCTGAATCCATTATAGGAATAAAAGGGACCTGCATGGCTAAAAGAATTGGGTGGTAGGATAGGGTCAGCAACTGGAGAGAGTTAGGAACAGGGTGGAGAATGAGGACCCCAGGTCGGGGGGCCTGACTGTGTGAATAGAATGAGATTGGCTGATCTCCCCCCCCCCCCCATGGAATTTCTGTTTCATTTCTCTTCTGCTCTGAATAATTTACAAGTGCTTTTTCATAGTTTCCTTCCCTCTTGCTAACAACTGGTAGCCATCAGGTGACCTTGTGCAGAAGTTACTCTGTGTTCTTTGGCCCTGTACACATACCCTGCTCATGGCAGTAAGCCTATGTTATTTCTCTTGATTCTCTCAGTAACTTGAAGAAAAGGAAGAAGGCATGTTGGTGGCATTGCCATGTGCCACTGTGAGCCCAGCTAATTCAGACTGCCTGGAAGCTGCTGTGTATGCTACTAGTACCTGTTACTATATGACTCTGAGCCTACCCTGTTTTGCACCTTCTGTAAAAGTTCCAGTGGTATCAGCTGAGCTCAAGTTGACTTGTTACTTCAACATATTGGAGCCTAGTCCTGTCTACTGGGTACTTGCTTGGTGCCAGGGCTTTTTGTCCTTCCTAGACTATGAAGTTGACATGCTCATACATACTTCTCAAAGGCAGAAACTGGTACACAGAGATGATTGGTCCTTTGCCTACAGTCACACAGCTAGCTAGCTCTTTGGTAGTATATCATCTGGTTTACTACTGTTTGTGCCTCTGGTCCTGTCTAAAAACTGTCTAAAAGTGCATGTTTTAGTGCATGTAAAATTTTAGAACTCCTGGGTTTTACATGTTTATGAGTCAAGTTGCATAGTAAGGAGAATATTGATTATGACAATATGTTATTTTTCGTCATTGTAACAAATTGTCTTAGTTATTTTTCTTTGCTATAATAACACACCATGACCAAACCAACTTACAGAAGAAAGAGTTTGTTTGGATCTCACAACTGCATAGAGTTAGAGTCCATGACTATCATGGCAGGGTGCTTGAGCAGTAGCTGAGAATTCATACCTTCAAATATAACCACAAGGTGGAGAGATCTAACTGGGACCAGGTGCTTTTATGAAACTTCAAAGCCAGCCACCAGTAACACACCTGCTCCAACAAGGCCACATTTTTTGATCCTTCTCAAACAGATCCACCAACTGGGAACCAAGAATTCAAATATATGAGCCTATAGAAGCCATTCTCATTTAAACTTCCACACACATGTATACACAACTTTTTAAAAAATGGCAGGTTTATTTTGGCTCATGGAATTGGAGGCTTCAGTCCATAACCAGTTGATGTCATTCCATTGGGCTTATGGTGGCACACATCTTGGTGATAGCATGGAGAGAAACACAGATACACTGGGGTCCCACAGTCCTTCTTAGGTACAAGTCATAGTACATGAAACTTTGCAGTAGGACCCACCTTTTAAAAATGTCCATCTCCTCTCAGTAATACAATAAAGACTTCAACTAATAAGATTGGGGGGGGGGGATATTTATATTCAAACAAAAGCAGGAGGCTGTACATTTCAAGAAAGTTGGAACAAAGAATTATAGATATTTTCCCCACAAAGTAAAAGAATGTTGAGATGATAATTATGCTAACTCTGATTTTAACATCCTATAGTGTATACATGCATAATCATAGTGCATGGTACCATATGCATGTGTATGGTCTTGATGTATGAAGTCAAAATCAGAAGTAAAAGCAGAATGTGTGCTCTTTCCTCTGAGCTGTGTGCATGCTTACATCTTCCCTGGACAGTTCTGGCTGCCTCAGCCTTCCTCTCATTCTAGGAAAGGAGTGTTCTCTCTTTCTAAACTGCTATGAAATTTCCACACTGCCCCCAACTACCTCAGCATGCTTCTCTGTCTGGAGATGGGGATTTACTCTATTCCTGAGCTGGTGTGGGACTTCCACAACTGTCACTTCATAATGAGTTTTGCTCTGTATTGGATGCCCACCTTGTTTTTGATCCAATCCCTAGATTAACTACTGCAGAAGCATTACTGTGATGGAACTTGAGGTGAAAAGTTCCAATTACTCTGTGAGAGTTTGAACAGAATTTCCAACAGAGGGGAAGCTACTCCCTTAATGACAAAAATGAGACTGTCTTGCATGTGTCAGCCCAGTACATGGAATCTTCCCTATGCCCCTGTACCCTAGAGGTCAAAAACCAATCATGCCCAACAGCATGGCTTTTTGAGGTAAGCTTTGGACACAGCAGTGGGATTGTGAAGTCTATATATAATAAATATTTGACAAGGACTTAATGGGAAGTTTTTGTTTTGTTTTTGTTTTTAACATCATGAGCTGCCTAAGAAAAGAGGAGTGAATAACATAGGAAAGGCTAATGTCAGCTGGATTTTGTTCTAACCCAACTTGTGGGAATTTGCACCCATTTTCACTGCCCCTCAAGAAGTGATCTATATATCCATTACCCAACTGAAAGGTAAAGGGAGTTTTGGGCCACAGGGCTGCAGCTCCAGAGGGAACAGGCTCACCCAACCTTAGGATTTGAGCTGCACCATTGGAGGGAGTGCAAGCTAATATATCCTGTAGTGTGCTTCACATATTTAGATATTTTACATTTCCTAGACATTGCAAATAAACATGGCTAAGCAAGTATATCTAGAGTAGGATATTAAGTCCTTTGAGCATATGCCAAGGAGTGGTAAAGCTGGGTTGTGTGGTCAATCTACTTTTTGTTTTTTCAGAACTTTCCACACTAATTTCAATAGTGACTCCACCAATTTTTAGGCTGTTAAATGTAGCAATTACACACACACACACACACACACAGAGACACACACACACATATATATACATATATACATATATACATATATATATATATATATATATATATATATATATATATATATATGCACATATCTCCAGCAGCATGATCCTACTGTCTGCTCCAATGTTCTGGGTTCCTGAATGAAAAACACATACTCAGTCTTTATATTTTGATATGCCTTAATCAGTGCAATCAATTAATGGGCCACTTCCTAACCTCCATGCGGTTAATCCACAACCCCCCCCCCCCCACAGCTAATCCTGAGTTATCACTTACTAAATTCTATATTCTACCTTAGCTGCCCTGGAACCAGTTGGGCAGCCCTTTTTGACTGCACTCTCCTGGTTCCTACATGGTGGTTATGCCTCCCTGTTGTCCACTCTTATCCAGTATGGTAGCTCCTCTCCCCTACCTCTCCCAGCAGCACTGCTGCTGTTGCTATTGTTGCTTCTCCTCCTCCTCCTCCTCCTCCTCCTCCTCCTCCTCCTCCTCCTCCTCCTCCTCCTCCTCCTCCACCTCCTCCTCCTCCTCCTCCTCCTCCTCCTCTTCTTCCTCCTCCTCTTCTTCCTCCTCCTCCTCTTCCTCCTCCTCCTCCTCTTCCTCCTTCTTTTTCTCCCTTCCTCCTTCCTTCCCTCCCTCTCTCCCTCCT
This sequence comes from Arvicanthis niloticus, assembly GCF_011762505.2. NCBI lineage: Eukaryota > Metazoa > Chordata > Mammalia > Rodentia > Muridae > Arvicanthis > Arvicanthis niloticus. Next base: position 35,820,593 of record NC_047658.1, on the reverse strand, counting down.
CCTCTCTCTTTCTCTCTCTCCCAAGCATATTGTAAATGTATTTTCTCTCCTTTTTTAGACTTTTTCTGTGTGTGTGTGTTGTATGTGGAAGTGTTTCACAATATCTTTCTCGACATGCTTACTATTTATATTTAACAAGGATACTGATTTTGTTCCCTACTAATTTGCTTAAACTGTTGATCTTTTCTAGAAGTTTTTACTTTTATTGAAACTAGATTTTTTTTACATAATATATCCCAATTATGATTTTCCAGAAGGGTTTTTATATCACTTTTGTATCTTATATAGAGTATCACATTTTATACCAATAGGGAGATTTTAACTTCTTCTTTCCCTCTGTGTATCCCATTAATTTCTTCTCTTGTCTTACTACTCTAGCTAGGGTTTCAGTCACTGTATTGGACAGGAGTACGGATAGTGGACTACTCTGTCTCACTTCTGATTTCTGTGGAATTGCTTCTCTTTTTCCGTTAGGATGATGTTAGCTGTGGGTTTTTCAAATGTAGCTTTTCTTACATTAAGCTATGCACTAGGCCTTTATCTTGAAGCCATAATTAGTTTGTGTCAAAGGCTTTTTCAGCATATATTGAAATGGTCATGTGTTTTTTTTTCTTTAAGTCGTATGTATATGCTGTATTAAATTTATTGACCTGTATATGTTAAACAAAACCTGCATCTATTATATAAAGGCAACTTGATTGTGGTGGGTGGTTTTTTAAGAATATACTTATTTTGAATTTGCAAGTATTCTATTAATAATTTTTATATCTGTATTCATCATAAGTATTGGCCTCTAATTTTCTTTTCTTCCTTTTTAAACTTAGGTTTGATATTAGATATAAAATTCTGGCTTCATAGAAGAAGGGGTTTAGAAGTTTTTCTTCAGTTTCTAATTTTTTTTCCTTCTTTGTTTCTCTCTCTCTCTCTCTCTCTCTCTCTCTCAGAGTAAATTAAGAAGTGTTGATTATAGACTTTCTTTGGAATTCCAGTAGAATTCTGCTGTGAATCCATCTGGGTCTGCGTTTTTGTTTGTTTTTGTTTTGTAAATCAGAAAACTTTACCGTTTAGTCTCCTTATCTTCTATGAGTCTGTTTATGTTGTTGATCTTGTATCCATCAATCTTGGCGGTTCAGATGAATTTATAAATGTATTCATTTATTAGGCTTTTTAACTTAATGGAATATAGGGCTTTAAATGATTACCAGTTCGTGTTCTGAGTACATATGGCGTCTGTTGTGTTTCCCCAATTCTGTTCATTTTAGATCCTTTTTGTTGTTGTTAACTGTGCTAAAGGTCTATTGATTTTGTTTATCTTTTTAAAGAAGTAGCTCTTAGATAGTAGATTCTTTCTTTTGTTTTCTTTATTTCTACTTTATTAATTTCTGCTCCTATCTTCAATTGCTTCCTATCTTACTGATTTGGGTTTTGTAGTGTTTGAATAGGGATGGCCTCTATAGACTCATGTGTTTGAATGCTTGGCCCACAGGGTCAATATTAGGAGGTGTGACCTTGTTGAAGGAAGTGTGTCACTGTGAGGGAGGGCTGTGAGGCCTTCTATGCTCAAACTATGTCCAGTATGGCACACAGTGTCTCCTTGCTGCCTGTGGATCAAGATGTCAAACCCTCAGCTCTGTCTCCCTCACCATGTTGGCTGGTATGCTACCATGCTTTCCACCATAATGATAATGGACTAAACCTCTGAAACTATAAGCCAGCCCCAATAAAATATGTTTTCTTTTGACTCATTCATCATTCGTTAATGTATCAATCTTCATGAGTTCATGTTGTTTCTAGAGAGTCTTCTACTGTTGATTTTATGCCTTCCTGCTTTATTCTAAGATAGGGTACACAGAATTATTTTTTTTCATTGTTATTGTTGTTGAGATTTGTGTCTTGGCATGTGGTCTGTTTTGAAGAAGCTTCCATAAGCTGCAGAGTAGAACATACAACAATATTAGCAATATGAAAGTAACAATGGAAGTTTACAGAAGGGCTTCTCTGGTTAATGTCTGATAAAAAGGTCCTAGTAGATATACAAGTGAGAAGTATACAGGTTGATATCTCTATTGAGTGCTGGAGTAGCTCTGAGAGGAGCAGAAGCAGTGTTGTACACTTCAGACCATTAGATAATAAAGAACAACAAAAATGCAGGAAGAGAAACATAAACAGTGTAAATATAGCAATCACCTTGGACAACAGAAATAAGTGGAGACTTTTATGTTGTTTTTATTGTTTTTGTTTTGAGTAGTGTTTGCGATGGAACCCAGGGCTTTCCTCAGTCTGACCAAGTGCTCTACCACTAAGCTTTGCCGTCTCTGAAGATGATTTTAAGCTAAAGCTATCTGACTTTCAGTAGTGCAGAGCTTCCTCTGTGCCTGAAAACACAAACCTTTGGGACCAGGCTCTCTGGTTCTCTTTCCAGTGATGTTTTAATGTCCACAAAGAAGACAGAGAAGGTTACCTGAGGCTACATAAACAAACATCACCAACTCTGTTACCACTTCCTGTCTATAAATTCACTTGTTCTTCCACAAAGACTTTTTTTTTTTTTTTTTTTTTTTTTTTTTTTTTTTGCCTTGTAGCTTGCTGAATCACCCATCACCTTGGGTTATTTGGAAAGTCATATTTTTTCTGTGTGTTCATGCATCCATGAATAAAAGTATGTTTGCTCCTGCTAATCTGTGTTTGTTACTTCAGTCCACGGAGCTCCAGTTCTGCACTTTAAGGGGCAATCAAAAGTTTTCTTTCTCCCAATATTAGAGAGAATATGGCACCAGGACAAATATAGGGAAGTAGCAGTCAGTTAAAGTTTAATAGTCACTAACTACACAATAAAATCAATTTAAATACATTTCTCTTAGACAAAATCGTACTAAAAATAACTAAAATCAGATGTATACCAAAAGTAGATTTTAATCAAGGTGACTGAGAACAGAGGCAATTGAAAGTCATGTCTGCAAAATATAAAAGAAAAACTGGATCTAATATTCTTATTTAACCAAGATTTAAGACAAAGTGCATGAGAAGACATGGTAGATATTTCATATTGCTTAAAGGGAATTCTGTTGAAAAAAATCATAGTAACACAGTCATGGGGCTTCAAAGGCCAAGCAGTCAATATTAATTTATCATCGAGGTGAAACTGGTTAAAAAAACAAAAAAAACAAAAAAAACAAAAAAACAAAAAAAGAAACCAAAAAAACCAGTCTCAGGAAAGGTGAGTTTTTAGATAAGACAGAATTAAAACATGTAGAGTTTTAACTTGTACCCAAAGGATAAAAGTTTATAAAGTTATGTTAAGGATACTTGAAACACTGAAAAAAGTATTTACCTTTACATCACACTAAGACTAAAAGACAACACGCATGATTGGCTAAGTGCTATCTACAATAACAAAGTAAACATAGCCTACACTTGAAATGTCAGACCCATCCATATCATAGACAGGGGTGACATGTTCGAACTATATAGCTGTGCTCCTAATCCAGTCATGTATTGAGATCACAACCCCCAAGTTATTAGTATCAGGCTACAGGGTTTAGGAGGCAATGAAGTCATGAGGTGGGAGACTCATAAATGAGATCAGGGCTGATAGAGAAGAGATGCAAAGGTGGCATCTGGCAGATGTAGTGAGAAGACATGCGTCTGCAAACCAGAGAGCGGGTTCTTCTGGAACTGGGTCTGCTAGCGCCTTCATCTTTTTTTTTTTCAGCTTTCAGAACTGCAGGAGATAAACCTTTGTTTTTAAGTCTCAGCTACTTACACTGTGGGTCAGGTTGTGTAACAATATAGACATAAGAAATTAGCAACAGGTAAAAGTTTCTGAACAACTACAAATGACTAGAAACGTCAAATGCACAGTGAATCTGTCGTGCTTCTCAGGGCTAGCCTGTGTTGTGTGTCATAGCCTTCTGTAGCCTGGTTCAGGTCACAGCACACATAGATACTCTCCATGCTGGCATCATCAGCTGGTGCTTAATGAGGGCATGCCTGAAACACTATTGTATATTGTCAACTGTGGATTTTTAAAACTACACAACTTTTCTGCTCTTACAGAAACAGCAGTTAAACTATGCAAAACAGAGTTTCCATAATTTCCTATTGTCATTCTAGCATTTACCAAATTAGTATAACTTTGAGTTGCAATAAAATGATCGAATTTTTAAATTGCCGTTTTGAGTTGCTGATTTGGGGTTCATAAAAGAAAGCAGCTGTTAAACGAATTTTGGCAAGGGATTAGGATGGAATTTCCAAGAATTTCTAAAGTGACCCTAAATCATACTTCTGCCTGTGTTGTACCATTTTTGTGAGGTGACATTCTCAACGTTTATGATTCTAAAATCAAAATATCAATCAACTGAAAAATGCTGAAAATTCTCTGTGACTTGTAGTACTGAATGTTCTGCCAAAATTTAATAATTAAATATTTTAATTAAATAATTAAAAATAAACAAGTACATCTCTTTCATTAGTATGCCAATATACTTTCATCTCTAATGAATGACAAACTGTAAGTAATCACTTTACAATACATTTTTAGTTGCTGGCCATGGTGGCCATACCTGTCATCCTAGCACCTGTCCTAGGGAGGCAGGAGTTTCAGAAGTTCAAGGCCATACTCAGCTAGATAGTAAGTTTAAGGCTGGCTTGGGCTACCTGAGACCCTGCCACAAAACATAAAGTAATATTTTTCTATGATTTTTAAACTCATTAAATGTTTGGTTTATGCACATAATTTATATGCCTATCTGCCCAGAGTGGTGTGACACTGTTGGAAAAGAGTCACACACGAAAGACATTTAAAAAGCTGTGGTTTGAGCCAACCGAACTATGCTTTTCTGCATAGTAGCTCCAGACTGATTTCAGTAATGTCATGGTCAATTTTACATGTACACCTGAGTGGGTTGAGCAATGCCTGCTGCTTTCTAGAGATAGTGGGAAAGTGGATCAGGGAATGGAGGGGAAGGTTCTGCATTTGAGTGGCACTTGATAGGCTGTGGCTGGATGGAATGAAAAGCAAGAGAGTTGCATCCTATGCATAGGTTTTTTTTGATTGAGCATCTACTGGTATTCCCCAACCTCACAGGACTCTCTACCCAATGAACATGGAAACTGACCTTTTAAGTCCTTGTATTCATGATATACTCTTTTGGTTGAGTCTGCTGAAGGTCTCTGAATAACAGATCCACGCACTTACCTCTCTGATAGAGACCCAAGCCAGAGCACCGAAAAGAGAAAGTTTAAAAATAAGAGATTTCAATATTATGAGTAGGAAGCAATGATGTTATTACTTCTAGGTGATTACTCAGCTGATGAACTTGGAAAGAGAGGAGGCTTAAGCATGGATGAGTTAACAGCTGAGTTAGCTGTCGAAGAATGCTCAGTGAATTGAGATGGAATGCACTTCACTTACATTAATGATGATGACCATAAAATATGGAGGAGGAGAATCTGGTATAAATTCTGCAGATCATTTCAGGAGGCTGAAAACTGAAGACCCAACAGTGAAATAGCTCAGAAACAGCTCTAACCCCACACCTCATTCCAGGCAGCAGTGTGTTCTGGCAAACAGCTGGGTCTTGCAGCAAAATTGCTGCATGAGGGTCTCGGGGTCAAGGTTATAAAAGTGCTCTATTGCTGTGGTACCAGGTAGGGCACAGTCACCATAGGTTTTCTGCAGTCTTTGTATGCCAAGTGGTGGGTTAAGAGGAGATCTCAGACTGGCTTTGCCCAATCTTAGTGTGCTCCATAGTCCTTGTCTGGTCCTTTGAACCTCATCACTCCGTTTTGAGAGGCTGCAACTCGCTTGGACTTCTGCTTCATGCTCTTCTGTCTCTGAGAAGCTCCTGAATGTTTAACAACTTGGAGATTGCTCTGTGTCATACAGGGTCGGATATGGCAGGTGTGGAATGTGAAGCTCAGTAATCTGCCACCTGAAAGTGGTCCCCCTGGATCCAATTGTGAGAGACTCTGCCCTGCTGAGCAGGAATACCAGCTTGCATTCTTTTAATTAGGTGGAAGCTAGGAGGAATTGGGTGGCTGAAAACTGTGAGTTTCAGCCCATGCACTAACCTCAATTACAATCTTGTCTCCCTCCCGCTGTCCCTAGAAAACCTAGGGAATGATGAATAGCGCTCTCAGCACACAGCTTGTGGAGAAGAAGGAGCAGGACCTTGGATTTAACCATCTTAGTGCACTGGCTGTGCTGCTCATTTTTCCCATGGATGCATCAATACTTGACTACTTGACTCTAATGAGCCATTTCAGGATTCTATACACATCTTTAGTGAATAGGAGGGGTGTGCTGTGCTTCTTAACAGTTCTGTTGATGTTCTTAGTGGGCAGAACATGGTGTAGACTCTACTTGCAGCTGACACTTCTTACGCTGTTATGAATCAATCCTATGCTGTCTATTCTCTGTCTGTTATCCTACTGGACTCCTGTGCCATCTGGCTTGGAAGGCTGTGCTTTCTAACCTGCCGATGGGTGTTGTCATTTCATTCCCTTTATGGTGACTTTGTTGACCTCATTTGTCAGTGAACTTCAGATTTAGGGTAAAGCAAAGGAAATTTCAGATTTCAGAAGATAAGGACTTATGGTTATGGGAAAAAATAGTTTTTTTTTTTTTTTTAATTTCTGAGCCTATTTCTGTAAAAGAACAAATTTCATCTTATGTATCTTTCTTCAGTCTATTCACTTAGTCCATTCTATGTGGTTATGGTAAAAGCATTCTTCAGTCCTCAGAAATGCTTTTCACTGACTTCATTTCAATGGTAACATTAAGTATAAACATTAGTATAAACATTGAGTTGTATACTAAGTCTCCATTGTTGGGTGCTTGGCAAGTGTAAAACTTAAAGTTTTGAAATAATTATAGAGCATAAGAAATTGGAAAAAAGACAAGGAAACACATCCATGAGATTTTTCAATAATAAAGTTATTTTAAAGATTTATATTTTTTATTTTAATTATGTATATGCATGTGTGTCTGTGTGGGTTGATTCATACGTCCGTGGCATACTGGCTGTGTTGTCTTCCCATCTGTGATCAAGTTCTCTGTGATTTCTTTAACCAGCATCACGTGTCCTGGCCTTGTACCTTGTGTTAGCTTTCCTTGTTTATTAAAGCTTATTTGGGGTCCCGCCACACAGGCTCTGTGTTTTTCTGTTTGTAAATCTCTTGCTTATATATATGCACACATTTTTGCATGCTGACATTGTATCTTCTGATTTTAAGGCTTTCACCGGTTCTAAGAGGCGTTTATTGTTCTTTTTGGATGGGGGTTCCCAGAGGTTTTTCAGTAACCCAGTAACAAGGACAGTTCTATTTCTTTCTAACGTTCACGCCTCCTATTGTCTTTACTTCCTTTGCTTATACGTTCAGCATTATGTGCAAACAGTGTCAAGACCCTCTTGTGCTTCACTATCAGGTATACTGCTAGCAGTAGCATTTTCTTTTGCATTCAGCTGAGAAAGCTCCTTCTATTAAGTTTTCTGAACATTTGTATTAAAGATGGATGTTGAAAGCTTGTACTTATTGCAGGAATTGATATGATCATGTGCTTTCCCCTTGTTAGCTTATTGATTTGGCAGCTTTTATTGATAAAATTGCAAACATTGAGCTAGTTTTTTCCTCTTTCTTTCTTTCTTTCTTTCTTTCTTTCTTTCTTTCTTTCTTTCTTCTCTTTTATACATGGAACAAGCTGTAACTGTTGTGTGTGCCTCCTCATGGCTGTCACTGAGTGGTATGTGCTGATATGTTACAATTTTTATCTAATTGCATGAGGGAAGATGCATGCTTTAATTGGGGGGGGGGGGTGTTTTATTCTCTTTTTTTCTATCCAGTCTTTGTGTGGTTTAGGTGATGGAGTAGTACTGGCCTTTTTAAAAATTCATTGCATTGGTAATTGTTCCCTCCTCTTCTGTTTTCTGGAAGAGTAGAAGTTATATCAACTTTTCTTTAAATATTTGAAAGACTCCTGGGCAACCACCAGAATCTATTTGGTTTGGGAAATTTTAATCAGGTGGGGTTTTGTTTGATTGTTAGAGGGCTCTTCTGCTCACATATAGCCATTGGCTGTGTTGGGGAGATGTATGAATTTGAAGGAGTAAAGCATTTCATGTAAATTGCTGATGTGTGAGGAGGTTTGTGGTTCCCCCCCACCCCATGCCATCCTTTTAATACATAGTTTGTAGCTCTACGGGGACACCTGGAATCATTTCTTAGCTTGTCGACTTTGTTGGTCTTTCGAGGAAGCTGATTTCTGTTAAGTTGGTTTTCACTATTGTTCCTACTCTTCCTGGTTATATGGATGTGTGCTTATCACTTATTCCTCCCTGTTGCCTGGCTTCTCTGTTTTCTCCTAGAGTATTTGTGTGAGCAGAGAGTGTAGCTTTTACACTGCCTCTTTCCTAATGGGAACATTGACTATTATAATATTCTTCTTTCTGCTTCCCCAGAAGATGACATACATTGATTTTTTTCCCCACTGTGTGTTTCACAGCTGTATGGTCATGCATGTGGAGGCTAGAGTACAAACTGAGAGGCCATTATTCTTCATGTGCTCCTGGCCAACACACCTCAGGGATAGCTTGTTGGCCACTGTCTCTCCAGTGGGGCACTTTAAGCTTCAGACACCATGCTGAGCTTCCCCCCTCCCCAGGCCCCCAAACAGGAGTCCTATTGTTCAGACTTGAGTCCTTGGAGTAGCAAGCACTTCACCAACTGAGCTCTCCTCTCTAGCTCCTATTGAGGCTGTTTGATTCCCTTCAGTCCTTTGTGGATTTTGTTCCCTTGCTGCTTTTGCTTTGGGTCATAGATTAGATATTGGCATTTCATTTCCACAGATGTGAAGTCTTTTGTCACGTTTGGTGTAAGTCCTCTGTGGACAGATACCACTCTGATGTTTCACTTCTCTTACATTTACTGAGGTCTGTATTGTGGCTCAGGATATGTCCTGTTCAGTGCTCAAAGGTGCTGGCAAACAAAAGCAAGCAAGCAAACAAACAAATGCATTTTTCCCTATCGTTGCTAGTGAGTTTTATAAATTAAAATTAAAATCTCTTGGTGGATAGTTGGTAGAATGCCTGTGTATTTATTCTCCACTGCCTGTCTGGCTTTTCTTGACATTTCTTACTAAAAAAAGTGTTGAAGCCTGTAAATATATTGTAGGATATTTACAGCTTATGTGAATTTATATCCACCTATCTCTCACAATTTTCTCTGCTGTAAGGTCTACTCTGCCTGATAGTCATATAGTAATTTTTAATATGTGTGTGTGTGTGTGTGTGTGTGTGTGTGTGTGTGTGTGTGTGTGTTTTACTCCATTGTTCTGCTCTGCCTTCCTTCCTGGGCAATCTAACATTTTTTTAAAAAACATGAAAACTTTTTTGTATAATGTTTTGAGAGTATTTCTTTGTTTATCTGTCCTAGGGTGTTTTTAGCTATTTCCTGTTACATATAGATCAAGTTTTGTGGTATAGTGGTATTAGTATTTCTTACTAGTTCAAATATAAAAACATTATCTTCTTTCTTTGTTTTCTCTTTTCAAGAACTTCTTTGAGGCATTTTCTCGGAAGTGATTTCCCTGGTTCTCAGCTTACTTAGTTTTTTCTCTGCATTTCTTCACTTTCCCGGAATGGAATCTCCAGGGGCAGAGTCCTGCGAAGACTGCCCTCCCCTGTCAGCACTTGAGGCTCATTTGTACAACTGCTTCTGCTCTCTGATGATGCCCCTGTCTCTGCTTCTGCTCTCTAATAACGCCGGTGTCTCTGCTTCTGCTCTCTGATGACGCCCGTGTCTCAGCACTTTGGTTTTCCCCTCCTTCTATGTTCTACCTGCTGCTGCTCAAGATTCTTCTTTTCATTCAGTTGTTATGTGTTTGACCATGATGAGTGCTGGCCTGATTTCTTTTGGGTTCCTTTTATGCTCTACTCAGCCTCTTAAGTCTATATTTATATTTTTTGCTAAATTTGAGAAAGTTTTTAGCCATTGCTTCCTCAAATACTTTCACTCTTCATCTTCTTTCTTTCACATCCTTTTGTTTCTGAGACTCAACACAAATATCTCTAGGTATTTCATTATCATCTTATGTTCGCCATAAGCTTTATTCTCATTTTCTAAGATACTTTTTTCTTTGACCTTATGGTTCAGATTGGAAGTTTTCATTCCACCTTCAGGACACCCATTCTCTCTGTGTCTCTCTGCTCTGCCTGTGTGTTTCTAACCTCAGTTACTCTATTTTTCTGTTCCAGTTTTCCGCTGAGCTTCTTTTGTATCAGCTATTTCTTGCTGTGAACATCTCCATTCTCCTTCATTTCAGGGACAGTCCTCGTTGCTTTATGGTGCCTTGGTATAGGAGTGATTTTAAAAGCCATCTCAGAACATTCCAGAATTCTGGGCTACACCACCTCAGGCTCAGCATCTACCATGTTTCTTTTCTTCTTAGAGCTAAGAATTTCTTAGATTTTTGGTACGGCTGATGCGTTTTTAACAGAATAAGAGAGAGTTTATTCTGGGCCATAAGCTACCATGGCTCAGAAGAATCTTGGATAGATTTTCCCCTGAATGACATGATCCACTGTAGAAGTTCTTTGTAGTCAGAAAATGAAAGTCATAAATCAAGACATTTACACATGGTAGTGACATCAGGTGGATGAGTTACAGGGAAGTAGGGAGAACTCTGCTGTAGGCCCTAGTTTTTTTTGTGGTGACCTTCTTAACATTGGAGATTATAGACACTTGTAGAATTTAATTTGTTCCAAAGGTTTTAAAAATAGACAAAGTAATGTTCTACACTTCGGGCATTACTTAGTGAAACTCTAAGTGGAGGAAGGAGGTATCAGTTTTTCTTGTCAGCTATAGGGCATGTCCAGACTTTTCATACAGTTTTCACTAATACCTTAAAGACAAGGGCTCTTGTTATTGCAGGAGGGGCAGTGAAGCTCCAGTTCTCTGAGTGTCCTCCACCACAGATGAAAGCTTATTACTGCTGAGTTAAGACTTAAGTCCTGTACCCTGGTATGGCCCTTTCTAGCATCATCTTAACCATTTACAGGAAAGAGGTCTCCTTTTCATCTGATAAAATCAAAAGTCAGACCCTCACTGGAATTGTGATGATGGGACTTGATTTCTCCATTTTGCTAAAATTTTGGCAAGCTACTGTTTATAAGTTATTTTTCTAGAGAGAATGAGAGTTCTTGGGAGTTATTTTGGCTTCACCTATATCTGTGGTACAGCATTCTGTGGAACACACTTTAGAATATGTGCGACAAAGAGAAAAGCCTGGGTCATTAGTCATGTGTCATTATTCCTGGCACAGGGAGTCACCTGTCACTCCTGTGGCATCTCTGCACCTTTCATAGTCAACATGCTTTTATGTGTTATGTGGAGTTACTTGTCCAGCTTAGAAGGACTAATGATGTATAGGCAACTTGGGCTGCCACAAGAAGACACCATAGCCTTCATGTTTTTAAGCAGACATTAGTTTTATCCTTTAGAGTCCTGAAGGACTCTTGGAAGTCCAAGATTACGTTTGTGACTAGTTTGGTTACATAGTGAGAGACTTGAGACTTGTCTGCTATATACTTCTTTACTGTATTCATAGAAGAGGAGTAGAGTGCAAAAAATAGAGAGACTGGAATGCTTGCACATACCTGGGCACCCACAAAAGAGCTGGGAGGGACTTGGGCTGGAGGCAGCTTTGTTCTCTCCTTGTTTTGAAATGGCTGTCGTCTGTTAGATGATATCTAAACAGTTCATCACCACTTGAAACGTATAGCTATCTTAGTTATTTGTGTGTATGCTCTCATAGTACTGATATCCATACATCTAAGTGATTGAGCTGCAATGGGCCAGTTTGGGCTATTTAACAAGATCCTGTCTCAAAACAGTCTGACTAGTTACTTTCTGATCAATCACAAGGAAACCTCAACATGAACTTTATCCCCCAAATTGTTCGGGAAGCTCTTGGGTTGCATAGGTACTAGGTCTGCCTCTTTGCTTGGGATAGGCTGGCCCATGGAGACAGCAATACATGCAAGTGAATTTCCATGGTTGTGAGCAGTCTTAGCATCCATAATAACATTAGTCAGAATGTTCTTTTTTTATTTTATCTTTTATTTGTATCTCATAAACTCTTTGACATAGAGTTCTGTGGGATAAGTGAAACTATGTTACAAGGAATGTGAAAAGCTATTAGCAGGCTCATAAGGTTAAGCCCAGCTCTTCTTCCTATATCATATCCTGGCTAATTCATTCAGCAATTGCAGGTCACAAAGTTAATTATCCACCAATGCAGACGGATAGCCTGTGCACACTCTCTTACAACTTAAGAGATGTACAGAGCTGAGGAGGCTGAGATCAACCCAGACTGTTCAGGAGAAGTAGGGATGGGCAAATTCCAATACACAGCAAAGGAAGATGGAAAGAAAGCTCGATTGTGCTGTGCTGGAAGTTGGCTCTCTACTATGAGCTTGTAATGGAGATGAGGTGCTCCCTGATGCATCTTGAGTTTAATTTTTGATAGTAACATTTCACCAAAAAGCCCTGGTCCACTTATATTGGCACGAGAAGCCAGGGGATCTGAGGGGCTCTAAAGAATGGTATGTACCTCTTTTCTTGTGTTTCCAACTGTTAATTGTATTTAATTATGTGCCTTTTACTGTGTTTGTAAATGATTACTCAAAGTGGTTCTTTATTTTGTAATTGTTTGTAATGGAGATGGGCATAGTCCTTTAGCCCTGCCTCCCCGAATGTCAGTAAACCATTTTAACCTTACAGAAATCCAGTATTAATTTCAGTATGCCAGTCAGTAAGGTTCATGTACCCTGCACATGGGGCTGTGAGACAGCATTTGAGACCTAAGCTTTTCCAACTAACAAATGGTTCATGCATCTGTGATGCTCAAGAATCTGTGAGGGAGGGAGCCACAGACACCACTCATTTCTCTCCCTCAGTGCCTGCCTCCATCAGGACTGAGCCTTTCTCTTAAACTTAACCTTCTTATTTTTATTACAGTTTTAATTTATTTCTGTGTGAGCACGCATGCGCACATTCATATGCAAACATGTACCACAGCATACATGTGGCAATCTTAGGACAACTTGATGTTCGTTCCCTCTTCTACCCTGTGGGTCTTCAGAATCAAACTTAGGGTTTCACATTTGGTGGAAAGTACCTTTACCCTCTGAGCCACCTTGATGGCTCCATAGCCATTTTGTATGCGACAAATAACAAAACAAAACACCCGAAAACAGAAATGCATTGGAGATTGAGGCTATTTTAAAGACTCTTGGTTGAAAATGGACTCTTTAAGTTACAATTACAAAATAAAGAACCACTTTGAGTAATCATTTACAAACACAGTAAAAGGCACATAATTAAATACAATTAACAGTTGGAAACACAAGAAAAGAGCTACATACCATTTAAAAGCAAGAATCAAGTAAAATTAGTGGAAATGAGAAATAGTCATCAAATTAAAAAACTCAGTAGAGGCATAGGATGCCAGGTGAGATGCACTTGATGGAGCAGAAGCAATTTCCTGCCTGACTCAGAGGGAAGTAGGAAAGACTAGTAAACAGAAATTGCAAAGATGTAACATTGGCATCTCTGCGTCCGGTCTTCCCAGATGCTTCCTGTGTGTGAGTAGTCCTTGAGAGAAGGCACCATTAAGTTTAGATCAGGTAAATTGTAGATTTATATAATGTCCAAGGTCACCCATAAAACAGGTCGAGAAGGCTGAATTCTTATCAGGAGACACTGGGCTCCTACCTTTGCCTAGTCAGCAGGGGTTCCACACCTTGGCTGGCACCGTGGAAAGCAGCAATAGAAAGAATGAAGAGAAAGCATTAAAAAATGTCTTTATAAAACTGGCAAAGGTTCAACTTTCGTATAAATAGGAAAGTGAACATGTTTTAGAATGTATTAAGTCACATGAGGGAAGGCAGATGTTCTGGCCAGTTCAGTGAACAAGCCAAACCAGTACAGATTTACATAGTATAAAAAGATTTGGAAATGAACATTAAAATTGTTTATCTACAATGGGCAGGGAGGCAAAGCTTTACCAATTAAGCCATTCCCAAAAAGCTCAGTTTTCTACATCTGTCAATTGCCTACAGTCTACAAACAGCTGCAGAATAGCCCACACTGTCAACAGAGTGGGAGCAGCTAACTCCTGTGTGTGTTGTGGGGGAAGGAGAGCTTTCCACTGAAACAGTGCTTTCTATATAGAAGACATGATCCACAAGACTTGCTGAGAATTTAATAATATCAGTATAAAGCATAAATCCTCAGGTTCAGGAGACGTGAGTCTGAGGAGCGATGTGTAATAAGAAAGGAGCCAAAGAAATGCTGAGCAAATAAAATTGCAGAAGGCTGAAGCCAAAAGAGGGTCTGTTAAAAAAAAAAAAAAAAAAAAAAAAAAAAAAAGGAAAAAGATAACCAGATGAGGGAGGAATGGCAATTAGACGGAATCGGAGCTTTTAAAGGCAACAGTAGAAGCCCAAACTATCATAATACGTTTAAACATTCAAAGAAAATAATAGTCAGTCTAGAATTCTGTCCCAAGGCAACCCTTTTTATACTGACAGTAAAATCAAGACATTCCCAGGGAAACAAAACCGAAGAAATGCGGGATGCACAGTGCCATAAACTAAATGACCAGAAGATAAATTTAGAAATGAGGCATGAGAAAAGTAGGCAAAGTAAATAAATTTAAAAATCAGGTAAAATGGTGGTGGTGGGGGTAGCTTATTATAAACAATCTGGAATGTAGAAGATAATAAAGGCGAATTTAATGTTAAAAACGAAGGGTGGAAGAGTAGCTTGGACACAGAATGTCTGCTTAGTGTATAACAAGGCTGTAGGTTCAAAACCACCAGTAGCCCAAAAGCAGGGGTAGAATTAAAGTACTGGAAAAGAGTTGTGTGAGAGGCAGTGTTTATGCAGTGCATGGAGTAAAATGCTCATCCAGCTGCCCAGGAAGACCGTAGAGACACCAGCTTTAGCAAAATATATAACTTAGAGATTATTTAATACAACCAACAGAAATGGGCATTGTATATTTATCCTCCATCTGGGTAGTGAGAGGGGAAAGAGCAAAGAAAATAAAATCGGCTAGAGAAAGGAGGGAATACAGTGAGTGGGTTAGTCAGCATTGGATGGCAGAAGCAGATCATCGAAGTTAATCACCTAAAACCTTATAAGATTAGTCATCTGGTTAAACAAATAAACAAACAAAAGACAAAAAAAAAAAAACAGAAATCTCTCGGCAACAACTGAAGCAGAAAAATCTGTAAGCTATTTAGTAAGAACTTAAATATTATATCACAAGAGACGAAAGCAAAAGCAGAAAAGATGTCCCATGAAAAGCAAATATCCAAGGAAGTAAATACCCAAGTAAACATTGTAAATCTTTAACAAGTTTGTTTTGCATTCAAAAGTATAAAAGAATGTTCCATTCAATACTTACATTAGAAAGGATTTAAAGAGAAAATTTGTGATTTGAATACCAATCTCAAGGGATCAATGGCATTTTTTTTTCAATGGTTGTAGATGATTCTACAACTATTCCACCCTGGTCAGGAAGGACAAAAGGAAGAGCACATCCCGTAGGATAGACTGGTGTTCTGCCTGGCCAGCCCATGCAGTAGTCATCCAGACTGTACCTAGGGCTTGAGCAAGCCTCATGGTGCTCACTCTCCTGAGCATTGGCAGCTGTCCTATCTCTCACCCTGTCTTACAAGTGCAGCCTCAGAAAAGAGACTTTTCTTAGTGGTGGCTGCTGGGTGTAAAAGCTTCCTAACAGTGGGAGAAAAAAGTAGAACAAGTCAAATGTATTCCAAACAGGAAGAAGAAAGGGACAAAAAGGGCTGTGTGAGTGGAAGCAGAGAGCTGAGACTAAAGGAGAAAAGGCTATAAAAAGTCAAGAGAAGAGAACCAGTAGATGCTCGTAGTCAAAAGAGTTCCAGGTCATTACCAAACCTCCAGGCCCTGGTCTCAGAACCCAGTCTGAGAACTCTTAACACTGGCTAAGTTCTAATGGCCCAGATATGTAAGCCCTACACAGAGACTAATATTTGAATCCTCAGGCAGCTCATTGGCAACATATTCAGTGTCCAAGAGTGCTTTCTTTGACCTGTTCATCCTTTCCCTCCTATCCCAGGCTCTTTCTAGAAAGTCAGAATTGAAACTATATGGTACACAACCTTTTCACATTTGCTTTTTTTCCCTTTAGTAGTATGTATTTTTGATATATCTATGTCTTCTGATGGCTTGGTATCTTATTTCATTTGACACTGAATAACCTTCAGTGGTTTGAAGTTTCTATGGCTTATTCGCTTGCCTACTGAAAAGCATACCCATTTCTTCCAAACTTTGGCAACTGTGAGTAGAGCTGATCTCAACAGTTGCATACTTTTGTAGATACAAGTCTTCCACTCCGTTGGGTAAAGGCTAGGAGGGAATTGTTAGATTTATTGATAAGAGTGTGTTTAGTTGGGTAAGAAACTTCCAAACTCTCTCAACGTTACTGTTCTATATTCCTATCAGCAAAGAGCGGGAGGGCTTTTCTATACCTCCATGATCTTACCAACATTTGCTGTTGTCAACCGTCTGGATTTTGGGTATGTAGTGGTGTCTCATTGTTTAATTTGTATATTCTAGATTATATTGTAGGGAACATCTCTGTTATGCTCATTGGTATTTTTTCTCGTTGGTGATATGTCTGTTAAATTGTCTGGCCCATCTTTTCAGTGGAGTAGTTTCTATATATATGCCTGATAAACACAATGCCATGAAGATAGCAAATTTTCTCAAGCAAAATTTAATGTTATTACAACTAAAGTTCCAACAGGATCTTGGCAGGTACCATCATCTGTTTCTGGCATCACCCGGAAGGCTAAGGAAATACTTCTTGGATAGTCAATGAGTATGGTATGTGGCAAAAAATAAAACTGATACTTGCCATCATAAAAAAATTTCTAGAAACCACATAATTTTAAATAATAAGAAAAGTAAAAGGATAAAAAACAAGAAAAGAATAAAGTATCATCATTCATTGATTATTTTTTCAAGGAGTCTACACAAAATGTATTTGATAGGGCAAAATAATAAAAATATGAAATATATATTTCATTCTCTTACAACAAACAATTAGAAAATGTGATGGGATGGTTTTCATGGCCAGCATCTGTAGATGTTAAAGATTATCTGTATACACTGGGAAAAAAAAAAAAAAAACTTGCTAAATGTCTAGTTACATTGTGTGTGCCTAGTAAACACAATGCCATGAAGACAGCAAATATTCTCAAGCAAAATTTAATGTTATTACAACTAAAGTCCCAACAGAATTTTATGTGACTGGACCAATAGATACTTAGATTTACAATATGGAGCAAAAGCTCAACTAGGTAAGAGAAGTTTAATGAGAAAGAAACAATTTGAAAGGCATGCCCTGTTAGGTGCAAACACGTTCCTCTTGCTAATGATGTTCAGCTGGACACAATCTGAAACACGCAGAAGCGTTGTGAACGCTGGATATTTAGAAGATTTTTAGAACTCTTAATCTCTTACTCTCTTACCCTCTCTCTTATCCTCTTGCCTCTCTGTCCCCTCTCCCCCCTTTCTCTCTCTCCACGTGGTCATGGCCGGCCTCTACTTTCTCACTCTCTCTCTGCCTCTACTACCCTCCTGGCTCCCCTCCCCATGCCCTCAATAAACTCTAGTCTATACTTAAAAAAAAAAGAAAAGAAAAAGAAGATTTTTAGAACTTATCTAATGTTAAATCACATTGTAATTATCACAGAAACATAGATGGTATTATATTGAATTTAATGTGTAATTGGAAAAGAAAGGATACTTCAAAATAAATGGCATTCTTTATGTTTATGGCATATTAGGGGAGATATGAGTGTAAAAAGATCACTGAAATGAAATCAATGGTGTGCCCGACATCTTCCATAGCTACTTCATCCCATTTGAAGGGGAGGGGATGGGCCAGCCAACTCCACTCATTTAAAAGGAATCCCCAAACAGTACAACTTTTATTATTTCTAAACTTCATGATGTATCTTAAGTTAGTGACCCTACATAGCTGTTATTTTGTATCTTCTGATCTATCCCCCACGGATTTCCTTCTCTCTGAAACCTTTCTGTCCTTTGTAGCCACAGTTTTATTTTATCCTCTTTTCTTTCCTTTTTTTTTTTTTTTTTTTTTTGAATCATATCATTTATTATACCATCTTAATTTATGTAAACTACTTCCCATGATACCATTGTTGAAGTCTGGCAAGTCAGGTCTTTTTAACATCTGACTTAACCTTTTATTTTTATTCTTTTAATTTTTATTTGTTTACATTCAAATGCTGTTCCTGACCCCCCCTCCTTGAGACCCCCATCCACCCTCCCCTTCTCCTCTGAGACGGTGCTCCCCACTCCTGGGTATTTCCCCAACCCTGGGTATCCCTATATCTTTGACACTGGTGGTCAAATCTCTGCCAGAGTAGGCGCATCCTCTCCCACTGAGGTCAGACTAAGCAGCCCTGCTGGGGAATGGATACCACAGCATAGTCAGGCTACGGCTTTAGGGAGAGCTTCCACTCCAGTTGTTGGGGGCTCACATAGAGATTGAGCTGCACATCTGCTACATATGTGCCGGGGTCCTCGTTCCAGGTGGTGTGTGTTCTTTGGTTGATGGTTCAGTCTCTGAGAGCTCCCTAGAGGTCCAGATTAGTTGACTCTGTTGATCTTTCTGTGGAGTTCCTATCCCACTCAGTGCCTTCAATCCTTCCCACAACTCTTCCATAAGAGTCCTTGACCTCCACCCAATGATTGTCTGTGGGTTGTGGGTATCTGCATCTGTCTGAGTCAGCTTCTAGGTGAAGACTCTCAGAGGACAGCCATTCTAGGCTCCTGTCTGCGAGCATAACTGAGTATCATTAACAGTGTCAGGGATTGGGTTATTCTCTTCTTTGAGTGCAGTCTTCTGAACATTTTCTTTCTGTGTTTCAGTCATAACTTCTAAGACATTGGTTTACAACCTGTGGGTCATGTCCCCTTTGGAGTCAAATGACCCTTTCACAGGGGTTGCCTAAGACCATTGGAAAACAGATAGTTAATAGTAGCAAAATTATAGTTATGATGTAGCAAAAAAATAATTTTATGATTAAGGTTTGCCACAACATGAGGAACTTCATTAAAGAGCTGCAACATTAGGAAGGTTGTGAACCAGTGTCCTAAGATCTTTAGGTAGAAATGACCGTGAAAATTTGGTGATATTCAAATTTCTGGCTGTGTGATGTGATAGGCTGCCTGGATAGCTGATTGTAAACACTGAGAATAAAAAAGTAAAACTAAAATTTATATAAAATTTATCTATTACAGTTTATTTTATGGAGACCTGAATATGGACCTGTTTTATATCATGAAAGCTTAACTTTATATCTTAACATGTTATTAAAAACTACTTTTTCTCTTTCTTTAGAAATAAATGGTGCCTTAAAGTTACTGTGTTCTGAGACAGATGGATTGCCTCCCTTCCTGATGTTTTTGTTGTTTTAGATAAATCATACTTTCATCTTTATTTTTAACTTGGAGCTCAGAGGGAATGAGCTGATTTCTCATGAGACCTCATTTATCAGGAGTCATTCTTAACCCACATGATAAATTTTACATATCAGTATCTGTATTTATATACCTGGTGTATAGCAGTACAGTGTGCCTTGATGTCTTTTAAAATTCTTTATTAGTTCCTGGATACAGTTTCATTCTGGTGAACATTTGCCTCATGGTGTTGGTCTTGTTTGAGCCTTGTAGAGATTGCTGCTACCCCACTGTTTTTCTTAGGTCGGTGACTCTTCCTCCACAGATGATATGGTCACTTTTCACCTTCCTGGCATAAAATTGGTCTCCCATGCTTTGCAGTAAATGTCAATGCTATAGAGAAAGCTGAAGTGACTAGGACAAGATTCTCTTTGATGCGGAACCAGGTACTCTGTCAGAGCTGAGAGGATATTCATAAGAGAGGTGTTCATAAGAGAGATCCATGAGTCCTGTCTTATGCTATCTAGCTAAGTGCTGAGGATTCTCTTTTCTTACATTTTTACTGGTTCTGAAAACAGAATTTGGAGTCCCATGGGCACCTTCAGTTTGCTTCCAAGACCCTTTCCCCACATAACTCTTTGGGGCTAGACCTACACACTGCAGAGTCCAGCTCCCCAAAGCTTCCATGGTCCAGTTTGCCCTGCATGTATAATACAACTATGCCCTCTGCCAGGGACATAGATAACTTCATTTTTATCTACAGAGCTCTGCCTAACTCACCTGACCATCCCAACATAGAAAACCCCAATCAGAATATTTGATTTAAAATTTCCTCATCATCTTTTCTGTGGTTAGAAGGGAGGACAAGGCTCAGAGCTCTCCTCATACTAAGTTCAGGTTCATGTCCTCCTTGGCTGGGGGAGAGTTGAGGCAGCCTGGAAAGGCAGCTCTTGATGGGACTATGGGACCAGATCTGAGGTCATCAAGAACTATGCACAGGCATTGCATTTCCAGTCATTGGCAGGGGGTGGGGAAGGGAGATGTCGATTGTACTTTTTTCAATACAAACAAAGGCAGAGGAAAGAGTGAAGTGGAACCCTTTAGAACAGTTCTCAATCTGTGGGTCAAGACCCCTTTGGCAAACCTCTGTCTTTAAAAATATTTACATATAATTTTTCATTGTAGTGAAATTATAGTTATGAAGTAGCAGTAAAAATAATTTAATGGTCGGGAGTCACCACAACACGAGGAACCATATTAAAGGTGGCAGCATTAGGAAGGTTGAGAACCTCTGCTCTAGACTGTCATGAGCTGTCCTCCAATGTTATCAGTATCAACAGCTTTGAGGATGAAGATTCCTACACACCTACTATTGTGTTCTGGTGTCTATGGGGGCAGCTCTACTGCACAAGGCTGGGCCATGTGGTTACCTGTTCAGATTCAGAGCCACCGAGGGCCAGGATTGTCTCTGGATACTTGAGAGAGAGAGAGAGAGAGAGAGAGAGAGAGAGAGAGAGAGAGAGAGAGAGAGAGAGAGAGAGAGAGAGAGAGAGAGAGAGAGAGAGAGAGAGAGAGAGAGAGAAGCTATTTTTAAACTCAGAGCGTTGCCACAGGCTTTTTCTTTTCAAACATCTTTTATCTAGGCTTAATGTTCAGAACAGATAAAGTGGTATTAGCACAAATCTCCTTCACAGCTTTACTTTTGTATCATTTGTTGATGAAATCAATTTGGCTATAAGATGGAACTGTGAAACTGCTACCTTGAACACAGTGGTCTGTTGGACAGCAGCTGCAGTGTTACAGTCCAGTCCATCTCAGTGCTCTGTTTGGATGGACTACACTCAGGAGTCATGGAGTCACCCAGGTTTGCTGTTGCTACTGGCAACAGTGTTTTTATCTTGTATGTAGCCCATTTCTCTTGTGGTCTTGAGAACTCTTCAATTAAATTGATCCGAATACTTGAAGGAAAAGCTTTTAGTAACTGCTTCTTTTCATAATTGAATCATGGATCTAACAGATGCCTGTGGTGGTATTTATTATAAATATAAAAATCAGTCAGAAGAAAACCCCAAACTTAAAATACACAAAAAACCTCTGGGCTTTTAGTACACATCTGAAACCTTGTGTGGATGTTGTGGATCATCAAGCTTGGTAAGGACAGAGGTTCACTATGAGAAACTGTAGGCACAAACGTGAACTTTATAAAAGGGCAGTGGCAGGCTGGAGGTTTATGTGGTGAATCATGTGTAAGAGATTCAAATGGGTGTGCATTCAGGGGAAGAGAAGATCCTGTTAACATTTTTTTTTTTTCACCCAGAAAGGAGAATAATGAGCCACACGAATACATGGGTTATCTTTGAAGAGCTAAAACTTGAGACTCAGTCATTTGAACGTGGGTTGGTTTTTATATCCATTTCCATACACAACAAAAAGAAAATAAACGATTTCTGAGATTCTGATGTGCTTCTGAAGAGCCTTGGGGTCTCAGAGAAAAAGCTGGAAAGTCATAATACCTTCCTGAGTCGGTGTGGAAACTGGACATCAGTCAGTCAGTCAGTCCCTTCCAACCACCATTTATAATGGGGCTCACTGGCAATCGTGTACAGATGTAGCCAAGTGCGTTTCCACCCTTTGTTTCTCCTGTGAAGTTTGGTGTAAAGACATGGATGTGTTCCAATCCATCTGTGATGAATGGCTTCCCTCCTTCCTTTTAAAAGTCAGCATATTTTTGTTTCATATTTAAGTCTTGTACATTTTCCCCTTGAATTTATTTTTTTCCTTGATGTAATAATTTAAATAAAAAGAATGAGAAATTCTTTTAATACACTGATGAGAGCATTGGCCATTGGCAGTAACAAAAGAACTGCTTCTTAGGAGATTTTACAGATGTGTCTTTCATCAGATACACAATCTTGGCTTGGTATAATGCACAGCTGTAGTCATAGCACTTGGGAGACTGAGGCAGGAGGATTTACAGTTCTTGGCTAGGCAAGGCTATACAGCAAAACACTGCCTACATTCTAAAACACACATTCTTCTAATGCCCATCTCTTGCAAACCCAGAGTGTACCTCTCCAGTATGGCTCCAGCTACTCTAGCTATCTGCATAGTGGATCACAGTGATTCTATTCTCCCTTCCCAGTTGAGAAGAAAAGTTTCTTCCCTCCCTCTTTCCCTCTATCCATTTTTTACCCTCATTTTTTCTAAAGCTCCCCAAGGACAGATGCGTGGGACTCTAGGTCTCTGGCCTTCATATAAATACCTCTCTCTGCCTTCACACTTGAATGGTTTCCTTCTGCTTAGACAATTCCTTTGTGTGGTTTCCTCTTTGGTCGTTCTCTCCCTCCCACTCTGGCTCTTGTCTTCCTGTCAATGACGTGGGCTCTGCTGGCCTTGTCCTTTGTGTGGCATTCATTCGTCACTTTTGGTCCACTTGTCTTCTGTGATGCTTACCGGCAGAACCTCCCACCATGCATTTAAAATTACTTCATCAACCACAGCTTTAATTTCTGTTTATTTCCCAGTTATAATATATTCTTGAATTTGGAGAGGATATTGCTTTTTTAAGAAGTAATTTTTTAATCTTTTTCATTGGAAGTTTACCCTTTTTACTTTCTTTTATTATTAAATGTTTTAAATACTTACTGGTGATTGTGTGGCTCCCAGGGAAGATGGATCATTGGTGCCTTGTGACTCTTGAGTTTTCTGATAAGGTACCACAGGCATAGAGCAGGGTGCCTGAGGTGCTGTCTGTATGGGCAGTCCCAGTTGGGGACCTTGGTTATCAAATTGTGCGGGACTTTGCTATGTGTAGCCAACATCTTGACTGGATGCCTGGGTTTTCTATTTAGTTATTTAGAGACTGTGGTGTGTGTGTGTGTGTGTGTGTGTGTGTGTGTGTGTACAAACTCGCAGAGACCAAGTAAGACACCCAGTACTTTCCTCTATCACTATCCACCTTACTGCCTTGTGACTGGTTCTCTCACTGAGCTGGAAGCTCACTGTTTTGCCTATGCTGGCTGACAGAGCTTTGGGAATCCCGCTGTCTCTGAACACCAGCTCTGTAGTTACAGGTGTGAGCAGCCGTACCTGACTTTTTCTGACGGTGCTGGGATCTTCATGAAATATCTCCCCATCCCTGTTGGTGTCTTCTTCAGGCAATTTATTTTTATTTACATAAAGGGTGGAGTTTTAAGGACACATAGAGTTGACTTTAATTTGCTATAGGAACAAGAAAATGACTACTATTAAGAAAGATTTTTGTTTTGTTTTGTTTTGTTTTGTTTTTTGTGTGTGTGTTTTTCAAGGAGTTCCAAAAGCAGGATGTAAAGGACCCTGGGAGGGAAACTGGGCAAAGCTTGGGTTTGGATGTGAGGCAGAAGGCACAGAAGAAGGCGAAAGCAGGCAGTCGTCTTTCCTTTGATTTCCTTTGGGTTGTTCAATGCTGAAGGACAAATGGGTTTACCATTGACTAAACATAAGTAATATAGCAGGGTTTGGTGGTAAGGAACAGTTTCCGCTTGTCAGCATTGGGGTGAGAGGACCCTGGGGATGAGAGCCTGATGGAGTAGGTGGAAGGGGTGTGGCTCCAATTTGGTTCATTTAGACTTGAAGGGGACTCTCAAAGCTTGGTGTGCTGGTTCAACCTGACACAGACTTGAATCATTTGAAGAAAGAACATCAATTGAGAAATTGCACCATCAGGTTGGCTTGTGGACATATCTCTCTGACATTTTCTTGAGTAATACTCGATGGTTGACCGCCCAGCCTACTATGGCTATGCTGCCTGTACTGGCTACTTTTATGTCAGTTTGACACAAGCTAGTCATCATAGAGGAGGAAGCCTCAGTTGAGATAATGCCCCCATAAAATCGGATCAGTGGAGCAGGGGCAGTCAGCCCATTGGCCGGGGCCACCCCTGGGCTGGTGGTTATGGGTTCTATGGGAAAGTGGACTGAGCAGCCGGTAAGTGGCACTCCTCTGTGGGCTCTGCAGCAGCCCCTGCCTCCAGGCTTCTGCCCTTTGTGAATTCCTGCCCTTACTGCCTTTGATGATGAGCTGTTATATGTAACTATGAGTGAAATAAACTCTTTTCTCCCCAAGTTGCATTTAGTCATGGTGTCTCATCACAGCAATAGTAACCCTAACTAAGACACTACCCTTGGGCACATGGTTGTATAAGGAAGCAAGCTAAGAGCCAAGGGAAGTAAGTAAACAGCATTACTCTGTAGTCTCTGCTTCAATCCTGGCTCCAGATTCCTGCCTTAAGTTCCTGCTTTGGTGATAGACTGTAACCTACAAACCACAGAAACCCTGTCCTCCCTAAGTTGCTGTTGGCCATGGTATTTATCATCAGAGCAGTAAGCAAGCTAAGGCACTTGCTCACTCTCTCTCTCTAGGAACTGCCCGATCTCAAAAGGGAAACCTCTGCAGGGTCATTGATGTCTCAGATCTCAAAACATAAAAATGTAGAAAACTTAAGAAATGATTGGCATCAGCTGTAAGTTTTAAAAGTTGCTTTATCTTTCCGGTATGTGTGTTTTCATTACTCCAATCATAACTCCTGCCTGTAGGAAGTTTAAATATAGGGAAGAAAGTTGGGGTATATTCATGTGCATCAGTCCCAAGGACTGACCATGTAAAATTCTTAATTTGCCATTCTCCCACCATCTATCACCACTGTTGCCTGAAAGCTCTGGGGCCTGCTGGTACCCAGATCCTGCACCTATGGTTTTAATCATTTAAAAAAAAAAATTTTTGTTGTTGTTGTTGTTAACACTAGTCAAGTGTGAATCCCATTCCAGAGACTGGAAGCAATCACTAATTCTGGGGTAGATTTTAATAGTGTACATATCTTGAGTCATTTATGCCCCTGTAAGTAGCCCCTTACTGATATTCCTTTAAATAGCCTTCCAAAAGAACTTACTAGTTCATTGAATTGGATTTCAGTGGTATCCTTACTTTAGTCTGTCCTAGGCCCCTTATCTAGGATGAGTAGATATTTGTTCACGTATCCCCAGGAATAGTATTACACAATGGCAGGGAATCCTGAACAGGGTAAGACAGAAGAAAGCTCCCTGAGAAAGAAGGCGAATAGGGATGTATGTGTTTATTCTCTCTGCTCTTGACTGTGCACACAAGGCTTTAAATTCTTGCCTTTTCTTTCCTATAACCTACAATTGTGAGCCAAAATCTACCTTTATTCTCTAAGTTGCTTCTGTCAGAGTACTTTAATCACAGCAACAAAAAGGAAACTCCAACACCACAATTGATATGAGATGGAAGAAGACATTGACTTTTCTATGAGAAGACCTTCCAGGTAAGCCACAGTTGCTCTCCCAGGCAGGTGTGAGAATGTCCAGCTACAAGCAGGAACCCTTCAAAAAGTTGCTACTCTTCTGACTGTTAAGCACAACTCTAAGGACACTGAGAAACCCACTGCCTGGAGGTGCTGACTCAAGAATCCTTTTTCTATTTCTAGTGCTGATGAACGCTTTGATGCCACATTCCACACCAATGTCTTGGTGAATGCTTCTGGGCATTGCCAGTATCTCCCTCCAGGTAAGGTCTTGGACTCCTTCCAGTGAGAAGATTTACGCACCTATGTGCATCAGTCCCAAGGACTGACCACCTGAGGGGAGGACTGGCTCCATGCTGAATTCCCACTCTCCCCTCCCTTCCCATCAGAACTCTCTCACATGTCTCTTCAACTCACTCTGGGTGTCATATCTGTAAGATATTGACATTACACTTCAGAATGTCTTTGACAGAGTCTGTCGTATGTTTTTACTAATGTTAATTCACACTCTTCTTTATGCCCATAAACATGATAGGCAGGCCTTTCTCCATCTCTTCCCAGCTGGCACAGTAACTTGAGAGGTATTGTAGTGCTCAGAAGATGGTGGACATTCTGAGTTCACATCTTGGGTTCATGCACTCAAGACTGCTCACAAGATAGATGCAAGGCCTGGTGCTCTCAAAGGAGCACCCACTGGTGACCTGTCAACTCATTTCTTTTCTCCTTCTTAACCTCCTGGTGGTAAAGAGCTTTATGGGGTTGATTTGTCTCCCTGCCTGTCATTACTGTGGGACTCACAGGATCCCAGAATGCTCGCTGAGCAGACCACAGCCTGAGAAACTGCTGCCCTCTGACACACATTCTAGGTGTGTTTTTAAGCATATAGGGATTAATTTTTTTCACCTTATCCTTTGATTTGTTAGTAGATTTTCAAGAATTATCTTCCTCATTGTAACTGCTTATAACAAATCTGTAACCCAAGTGCTACACTGTTACCACTATACTCGAAACACACTAACACCCTCTCAACACATGCAACCCATGAATATACAATGTCTCATAGCTACACAGGAATGCCTACCACACCCTTTTCCAGCATTCAGCCCCTCCTTATCTCCAAGCATAGCAAAGCTGACGTTGCCTATTGTTTACAGTGTTCTTCCTGTTAGCAGATGATAAGAATTCTATAGACAGAATCTGTGTTTGCTCACCTTATAATCCATCACTCCTCAGCCGCAGGTGGCTGCCTGTCAATAAATGAATGAGTAAGGGATTGAACCTAGCAGAGACAGATCCCTCTCGCTGATGTTTTTATTGATTAAAGAAGTGTTGCTTCTCAGGCTTTCCGTCTTAAATCATCTGCTTGCCTACTCCAGCCCTTCCTCTGCACTGCAAGCACCTTGCATGCTGGGCTGTGTGATGCCTTCCAGCACGCTTTAAATCGAGCAACCAGTGAGTTACCATTGTGAGCCATCATGTGAGTGCTGGGAATTGAACCCGGGTCCTCCAAAAGGGCAGCCTGTGTTCTTAACCACTGAACCATCCATGTGTTTATTTTTTTAATCAGGTAGATGGGAATAGAATGTACATATTATAATTCGAAGTGAGAGGCTCACCACAATCGATCCATTTTTAGAATGTTCCCATCATCCCTTACATGTTCACAGCAGTTACCTGATCTTGTTGCAATCCTCAGACAACCTTTGGATTCTTTCCATCTTCTTCTTGGGTACTTTTTATAGAAGTGGATTCTAATACAGTTTAGATTAGGGAAAATTCAGCTCACTAATGGTAGGGGGATACCAGTAGTAACTTTCAAAGCTCATGTGAGCATCTGAAGTAATTCTATAATTCATATGTATGTGATATATATATATTACAGTATTGCAGATCGAATCTTGAGCCTTATACATAGTAGGTAGTATACTGCTGAGCTATATCCCTAACCTTTCTGCCTTTTTATTTTGAGACAGGCCATCACTGAGTTGCCTGGGATGGTCTTGAACTTGTCATCCTCCTGACTCATTTGCCCAAGTATCTGAGATTCTAAATAATATTTAAAGGGGCAGTTCATTGTGTTATCTCAGCAAGAGGTGTGTAGTGGAGCTTCCATGTGTACAACTCATTAGTTCCCTCCTCCATTCAGTCTTTTAATTCAGTCAAAAAAATGTGAAATATGTTGTTCTTTCCCCACTAGCACTGGGGCATTTCAGCCATATGTGCCTTCTAGCACAATCCAGTCAATTGAGGGCAGGCAAGAGCACATGCCATAAAAAAACTGGACTATATTTATTATGTCTTCTCACTATGACGTTCTGGGAAATCTACTTCTATGAACTCTAGCTTCTTTCAGTAGAATCTTCCTTTGCATCTAAACTCCCTCTCTTTTTTAAATTTTGCACATATTTATCCCATTTATCATATATATATATGTGTGTGTGTGTATGTGTGTATGTATATGTGTATATATATATATATATATATATGTAAAATCAAATAACTGTTTTCTCGATTTCTTACTTAAAAACAACAGCCTCTCCCCACTTCCCACCTCTAAGTTCTTTATTATCTATATCAATTTCTTTGAGATTTATGATGTTCTTTCTTTCATATTGCTTAGAGTCTGAATGTGCCCATGGCAAATAAAGTTTATAATGAATAATTTGCACAATTCCATGAGAAAAGCCTCCTATAACAGAGGCTAGCACTGTGTTTTAATTTGAAAAGGCAATGAAGCTTTGGCTGAGCTGCTCTAGAGATTTTTGCAAAAGAAAAAAATCGAGGGTGTAGAAGCACCTCAGTTTGTCCTAAATGGGTGTAGCAACAGTTTGTGGTGTTGGGCAGGCTTTAGGAGCTGCTCTGTATTTTGAGCCTGTTTCAGTTGGCTCCATTTCAATCCTTTGATCATTTCCCATCTGATCATTCCCCATGCTCGCACAGGCATATTCAAGAGCTCCTGCTACATTGATGTACGCTGGTTCCCTTTTGATGTGCAGCAGTGCAAACTGAAGTTTGGGTCCTGGTCCTATGGAGGGTGGTCCTTGGACCTGCAGATGCAAGAGGCAGATATCAGCAGCTATATCCCCAATGGAGAATGGGATCTCATGGGTAAGGCCAGCAGAGACCAAGATGTTTTATCCCTGAAGAAAGGTGCTTTTCTGCCTGTGTGAGCTGAAGAACTCGGGGATTTTCCACTGTTCTTTTCATTTACTACACTTGGCAGTCTCTTCCATCATGTCCTGAGAGCTCCAGAATGAGAAGCAGAAAACAATTAGTGAATGCAGCAAACAGCCATGGTGGGGCCTGTTAAAGTAGCAGTACTGGTGCAGGTTTTAGACGCCCATGGGATCCGTTCTAATCTTGTGTTATGGTTGGACTGCACATTGCAGTGATGGAGTAAATGAAGAAAATCACACGTGGGGCTCAGTCAAACGTACAAACAGTAGTGTTTGGGCACAGGACAAAATTTCACATTGGAAGATACAAGTTTGACTAAACATCAAGTCAGTAGTCTGCTGAGAGGGGATGGGTTTTGGATTTTAAAGCAAAAAAATGTGTGCGTATGGCAGTTTAGCATGGGGTGGGACGATGCAAAGGGTGAGTCAAGTAGTTGGAAAATGGTGCTTGTAAATTTCCTAAATCCATTGGCCTGTCTAGGCTAGGGAGCAAACTGGTCACTCTAGCATTTTCAATCTTCTAAAATAATGTGAGGTTCTGAGAAATTGTTCCTTCTAGCAGACACACTTCCTGACATGCTGTCTGCATGGCAATTTACTCCCCGTTGTCAAATCTCTAACTCTTAGAAAATAATTAAACATTTTTTCTCTTTAAAGCCATTTTGACATTTATTTTTATCAATAGGAACCTATACTGCACTTTTTCAAAATCCAAACCAATATTAATATGAGTCACTTACCATCAGGTATACATTCTGAAAAATGTCATTATGCAATTTTACTGTGTGAGCATGATAGAATTCACTTACAATTCACAAAGTAAGCCAGCTACAGAATCAGCAAATGATACAATGTTAAACTAGCAATGAAGGTGCAGATTTTGTGTGCTCACAGGATCCATTCTAGTCTGATAGTATGGCTGAACTATCACCACTGTGTTTTCCTTCCATCTTTGACAAACACTATTATGAGGAACCTGCTTATAATTGCATTTGTAATGCTATAAAATTGACATTGTGTAAGTATTTCTAATGCATCAAAAGAATATCTGTCAGTTTGTTTGACTATCACTGAGATGCCTTTAAATAGCTATAGAATACCAGTAAGGGTTTGTTCAAACACCCATTACCCATTTTTTAGAGCTGTGCTCCTGTGTAGTACACACTTGCACACTTGGAGAGAGTGGAGAGAGAGAGAGAGAGAGAGAGAGAGAGAGAGAGAGAGAGAGAGAGAACTGTGTCTTCTGATGACCTTCCTTTCTCTGGCACCCTTTGCAGGGATCCCTGGCAAAAGGAATGAGAAGTTCTATGAATGTTGCAAAGAGCCATACCCAGATGTCACCTACACAGTAACCATGCGCCGTAGGACACTCTACTATGGCCTCAACCTGCTCATCCCTTGTGTGCTCATTTCAGCCCTGGCTCTGCTGGTATTCTTGCTCCCTGCAGACTCTGGAGAGAAAATCTCTCTTGGTAAGTGTCTATAGCATGTTTTCTCTGAGGCTAGCTCTACAGAACACTATGGGCCATGCAGAAGTTCCTTGTGGCCTACTATCCATGGACCTATGTGCCAGGACCAGCCTCACAACATCATAAACTCCTGGCTCTGGCTCTAAAGGAGACAGAATGTCTTCCTGAGAGTCTGGCAGGATCCAGGGATTCCATGGTCTTATGAAGAAGACAGGATATAGCGAGTGGCCAGATCAGTTCTAACCTGATGGGCTAGCTTTCTCCCCCATTGCCACCCACCTTGCTTCTCAGTGGCAGCTAACCAGCCTCCAGTATAGGTGGTAGACACATTAACTTAATATCAGCTTGCATCTGTAAATTACTGTACACATTACATAAGAATGCAGTTTGTTATCATTCTCTGTGAAGATATAAAATGTGGGTTTTGAAAGGTAAAAGGAGCTTCTTATATCACAGAATTACTAAATAAATACATATTTAATGTGTTGAAGAAAGCTTTCACAAGTCTATCTTCTTAGCATAAGGCTTAGAATGTTAAATATCTTACCCAAGGTCACACAGCTAATTAAGCTGCAGAGTCAAGACCTGAATGAAACCAAGTCTTCTGGCCACATGGTTTCCTGATCCTGCTGTGTTAAACTGCTTCTCAGTATTAATGCAGTAAAGACCTTGAGAAGTAATCATGCTGCTTGATTCTCTCAAAGTTGTGATTTCTAAATTTGTCTCCTTTTGAGGTCCCTTTGGGTTCCAGGAGGTGACAGGAACTGTACCCAGAAAATTGCATATGCCTGTATATACAGAAACCATGGGACTTATGATATAGCACTGGCAACCTAACTAGTGCTTTGAAACTACATGTGTGAGCTCCTATGAGATGGGATTTCAACCTAGTTTTCTCTTCTGCCTAAGGAACTCCTCACATTTTTGTTTCAGGAATAACTGTCTTACTGTCTCTGACTGTCTTCATGCTGCTTGTGGCTGAGATCATGCCAGCAACATCTGATTCCGTGCCCTTGATAGGTAAGGCAAGGGCTCAAGTGTGTCTAGGATTTCCCAGCAGGTACACGGAGGAGGAACATATCCTTCAAGGCTCTGGAGATTTATTCTACCCCTCTGTTCTCTGCTGTGGGCACAAGACTTGTAACTATTGCAAAACACCATGGCCAATACCTAGGCCAAAGAAGGAGAGACAGGAAAGAGCTGTCCAAATTTGTGGCTTTCCTTTAATCTGAAAAAATGACAATGAGTGGTGGTGTGTAACTGTCATCTCCATATTTGTGACATTGAGGCAGAGGGATTAGAGGATTCAGAAGTTCAAGACTAGCCAGAAGCATGACCCATGTTTAAAAATGAGAGGGATATCTGTGGTGGTAGTGGTATGGTGTGTATGAGTGTGTGTGTGTGTGTACACGCACGTGCGCGCGCGTGTACTGGAATGCCCCTTCCTCCTATAGTTCTCCTACTCATACTTTCTGCTCTATAGCCAAAGACTTTAAACTTAGAGATTTATTATTTTACTTGGATATTGTTTTTTAACCATTCTTTTATTATTATGGGACAAATCACATATTCTAATTGTTAGCTACTATCTCCTGAGATCGCTTGGTATCAGTTTATTAAATAAATGTTTAGAGAGATGGGAGTAGAGCAAATATGTATTTATCTGAGATAGGTGTTTCTGCTAAGGGATAAGGGACAGAACTAGGCCGACTGCATATCTGTTTAGTTTCCTAGATGGAAACAAAGGGGATTGTGTAAAGACACTGTGGCCAGGCTAGGTTTTGATTTCATTGCTGTATTCAGCACTCAGTTCCGAGTCAGGATGCCATGGGGATGGGAACTGTATGCTGCCAGGGACTTTTAGGCTTCAGTAGGAGTGTTGCCACTTCTGATTTGTGGTGGGGAGTGAAGTCTTTGAGGTCTAGGCTGTCTGTTCCTTTCCCACTAGAAGTGTGGTTATTAGGCTGTAGCCTGTTTTTTAGTATGACCACACTGTATGATATGATAGGAAGATATCAATCATCCTAGCAGTTCCTGCCGGGGCTCCAGGGCTCACACTGCCTCTGCAGGTCCTGCCGGGGCTCCAGGGCTCACACTGCCTCCGCTCTTCCTACAGCACAGTACTTTGCCAGCACCATGATCATCGTGGGCCTCTCCGTGGTGGTGACAGTGATTGTGCTGCGATATCACCACCATGACCCTGATGGTGGCAAAATGCCTAAGTGGGTATGTATTTTTGTCCCTGTAGAGGTACAGCTCTCCCTGAGGGGATTGTCTAGTTGCCCCTGAACAGACTCCACCCCTCTGTATGTCTTTGAGGATGATGCAGCAGAGGTGGCAGTGTTTCACACTGACGTGCCAGATCAGGACGCCACGCTGGCTGCTTCTATATCTTGCTAGCATTGCTCTTTAAATGCTCTCCCACTGAGGAATACTTTGTAGCAGTTGAAGGAACTAGGAGAGTGGCCATGGAGCACATGGCTGGAGCTTCACAGCAGACTGAGGAGTGAAAAGAATGAGAAGCAGAATGAGTGTTTCTCGGTATCCTGCAGGGCGCTGACTTCAGAACTCTTGGCAACAGAGAAGTCTGAAAGTGTCCCTGCTCCTGGTAGAAATAGTGTAGCACTTACACAGAACCTGTACACATTCTCCAGTGTACTACAGATTATCTCCAAATGTTTACACATCTTCCTCATGTGTAAATGCCATTCCAGTAGTTCTTATGCTACATTGTTTAGGGAATGCTATAAGAAAATTATCTGTACACGTCCAAGCACACATTCAGGTTTTCTTTTTCCTAGGGTTTTTTTTTTTTTTTCAGTGTGTACTTACTAGCACCAGTGCTGCAGAGGGCCAACTTTCTACCCAAGCTCATGCTATAACATGGATAGTTCCCAGTGGATAACAGACAGAGACCAAAAGGAAATGGATGAGATCTTAGCCCAGGTACATCATCACTTCCCTGTGCCTGCAAGCATCAGACCAGCACTATAGCTTCTGATGCTCACTTGCCACACCATCTTTAGAATGCAGTATCTGAAGCTTATACCCAGAGACATTGACTAGGGCTTGCTCTAAGCCCAGACTTTCCCCACCTTGCCAGGATGTAACCCAAGGTAGAAAGGAGGTGCCCTAACCCCCGACCATGGTGAGCCTTGCAGATATCTCTTGCCTTTCTGTCTAAACATAAGAAGAACAGCCTTCTCCATCCCCTGTCTAAAGACCCATTCAATAGCACTCAAGTGCAAAAAGAAATCTAGAAGTCAACCACGTGTCAAACACAGCATATAGCAAATAATGCATTTAGATCCCTAGTAGAGCAAAGGGCTTCCAGCGTTTTGAATACAATCATTGTGCAATAGCTTACAGTGGCCTAATTTGGGAAAGGGAACTTTTTATTTTCCAGTGGCCTCGTAAAAGTACTAGTTCTCCTTTTATTCATTCTACTTGCCTTATATACATAATAAAATCTCACATAAAGTTAATAGTACCAGCTGTAGCATGTGCTCAACTTCAGTGTGTCTGTCTCAAATGCCATTGCTGTAGTCCACGAGTCTTGTTTTAGAAGTTAGTGTACAGAACTGAGGTACATTCACCTATATTCTCCTCTTTCTTAGCATCATGATTCACTAGGGCAAACTAAGCTAGGTGTGACTTATGTGTCTTTCTGTCTATCCACCCATTTGAAGCAGATTACTCGCTACCTATTTCAAAAGCAAGAGTAAAATCCACACTAGACATAAGGAAGTTTGCCTCCCATTTTACTCCCATCCTTTGTAACCACAAACATTGATAACCATTTTAGTGAATTCTCTATTTTTTCTTTAGTGTTTAAGCTAACACAAAAAATACACTCATAGTTATTTCTTAAAGTATTTTGGCTGGTGTGAAGATAAAAGAACTGATACACAGAGACACAAAGCCATTTTTAATGAAATCGGTACCACTGTATTCTCCTAGAATCTTAATTAAGAGCATTTGTCTATTACAAGCCTCTCAGAAATAAAAGGTCGTTAAAACCAATTGGCTGCAAGTAAAACACAAGTGTATATGTCTCATTTTCTAAAGCATGCAACATTTTTCATTCATTCTATGTGTCTTTGAAATATAAACAGTCTCCAGGGGACTCTTATTATGATTTGTTGCTATTATGAAGAAGATACTGCTGGGTGCAATGGCATTATGTGACATTTGCACAAGTAACAACAAAACTGTAGGCTAACAGAAGAGGTCATGGGCACGGTTTGATAAGTACTGACAGAATAATTCCACATTTGGAGATGTGCTGTCCTTGAAAGCTAGTGATTTGGCCCATGGAATTCAAAACAGACTTAGTGTTACAGATCATACTAGTTGCAGATACATCTCAGATGACACACAGACCCCCTTGTGGCAAGAGAGGTGCCCAACCCTACTCAAGCTCTTGTGTACACAGTTGCCTCTGGATTCAGGTCCACATATAGTTTGACAGCCTCTTTTGAGATCTAGCACCAGCCTTCTAGAGTCTTCTAAAGGTTGGGATAAGAGATAGGAGTTCTGAAGAGAACCTGGGGTACCTTTTGTAGATGAGGTTTGCAGCAGTCTTGACACCATAAGGGGTTGACCTTGGTCCAATTCAGTGTCTTCTTTGCACCTCAGTTTATCTGTAGAATGACTGAGCTAGATCCAGGCTCATGAGAAGGTAGCCTCTGCTTCTTCCTCATCTTGAAATATCCGTAAAGCCATGGGTTTCCCTCAGTT
Organism: Arvicanthis niloticus; assembly: GCF_011762505.2. Taxonomy (NCBI): domain Eukaryota; kingdom Metazoa; phylum Chordata; class Mammalia; order Rodentia; family Muridae; genus Arvicanthis; species Arvicanthis niloticus. The sequence continues at coordinate 35,785,368 of NC_047658.1, read as the reverse complement.
CAGTCTGCCTCTGGAAGTATAAGGCTGTGACAGGTTGCCCACTTGTGAGGAACCTAAGCTTGATGTTTTCGTGTGCCTCTTGCTCCTTATCTACAGACCTGATGTTTGCCATTTTTGATAAGATGCTGTAAAAATGACTGCCAAAGAGTCAAGGTCTACAGACATGGACTTCCCAACTTGCATCTTCCGCTACAGATTAGAGTTTGGGGAAATTTTCCTATGATCATGACAAGATGAACATGAAATGTGTATCCAGGTGGTTTAGGACAAGGCCCACTGTTTACCCACTGAGACTGTCTTCAAGTATCTTCTTTGTTCAGACTGGCTGCCTCAAAATAAAAAACCTATAAACTCCCAGAGTAACTTTTCACTGTTTGTGCAGCAGACATTGTACATTTATAAAACTCTAAGGGCCAGACTAATAAACTAGGATTCCAATACCCAACTATAGCCCTCAGCCTTTTAAAATTAATTTATATAAGAATGAGGTTTTTGTTTGTTTGTTTGTTTTAGGCAACCTTTACACCCATTCACTTGTGCACTTACTATGTGCACACCAGCAGGGGGCACTGTTGTCTGGGAGCCTTCATAGCCTGCATTATTCATAGGAAGTGTGCTAGCACCTGCTGTCTTTCCAGCATATTGTCTCAAACATGGTCTTACTTGCTCATCGTCATAGCCTAATGAGTTGGGTAAGAAACACCTAAACTTCCTTCTGTATTAATGTCCCATCTGTTTTGATCATAGGACTCTGAGGTCAACCGTCCATTTGCATAGGTTTAAACAAGTTATTTCATGTCTTTGCCTTAAACAGCCTGACACCCAGGGAGTACATGTCCTCGAACCTCCTGGGAACAGATTAAAGCTTATCACCCTCATTTTCTGTTTCTCAGTGATTCTCTTGGTAATTTTGGTCCAACTTTTAAATCCAACTTTGCAAAGATACAAATTTACTCACAAGAGATGTGGTTATGTGAAGTTAGAACCCTGAAGTTGCTCCAAGCTAGAAGTCTGACATATTGCAGAGCCTCTCTTAGCTTGTAGTGACCTTACAAGGGAGTTTACAGCCTGTTTGGGAGCTAGGGAATTAGATCCCCAGGTCTCTAGAAGTAAAAAAGGAAGACTTGGAAAAGAAATGGCATTTCCTGTATATACATCTCAGATATCTTTACCCAACCAGCTGCCTTTTTCCCTCAACAGAGAGTATAGGATGTCTATCCTGAGGGAACTTCAGTCTGTTCCCCCCGTGATAAACCTACATAGGTCATATTCTCACTTCACATTTGACTCCACTCTTGCCAGGTTTCCTTACTGATTTGCTCTATAAAATCCCTGAGAAGACAGGGGCCTGCTTTCCCTACAATCTGTAAAGCAGGTCTTCCACTGTGGGATCACATTGTTGTGGGGTCTCATCTGATAATACAACTCTGAGGTGCTCTTGACATCCTCTTGTCTTTGCAGACCAGGATTATTCTTCTGAACTGGTGTGCATGGTTTCTGCGCATGAAGAGGCCCGGAGAGGACAAGGTGAGGCCAGCTTGTCAGCACAAGCCTCGACGCTGCAGCCTGGCCAGCGTGGAGCTGAACGCAGGCGCTGGACCACCCGCCAGCAATGGCAACCTGCTCTACATTGGCTTCCGAGGCCTGGAGGGCATGCATTGTGCCCCAACTCCAGACTCTGGGGTCGTGTGTGGCCGTTTGGCCTGCTCCCCAACACATGATGAGCACCTCATGCATGGTACACACCCTTCTGATGGGGACCCTGACCTGGCCAAGATCCTGGAGGAGGTCCGCTATATCGCCAACCGCTTCCGCTGCCAGGATGAGAGTGAGGTGATCTGCAGTGAGTGGAAGTTTGCAGCCTGTGTGGTGGACCGCTTGTGCCTCATGGCCTTTTCGGTCTTTACCATCATCTGCACCATCGGCATCCTCATGTCAGCCCCAAACTTCGTGGAGGCTGTGTCCAAAGACTTTGCTTAATATTACTATGTAGGAAATGCACAGATAAGAAGAGAATCTGGAGGATGAGAATTGGGGTCCTAACTGCAGTGTGATAAATGGAAGGACTCTGAGGTATCCCTGTAGCTGTCAGTCTTGAGACTTAGTTTCCTAGTTACTTTAACTAAAAAGATCCCAGCAACCTTCTGTTTACTCTGCTTGCACTTTTCACTGGCATATCCTTGTACTCAGCAGGGGTATTAAGTGGTCATTTGCCCATTCTGGATAGTCCTGCAGGGTAGGTCTGAATGACTCTAGTATCCCAGTAGAGGCCTGACCAGTTGGTGGTATATGCCTGCATGCCCCTTGTTATGGGCTTATACAAGAATCTGCTGTCTGCCTTTGCCATGCACAGACCCAGGCTGAAGCCAATGTATAGCAGTTCCTACTGGATCCATTTCAACAATTGCCCTGTGAAAGGAAGGCAAATACAAATTCAAACTACAAACTTCTCTGCTAGTTTTTCTCTGATTCAACTTACATCTGTCTGTCTATCTATCTATCTATCTATCTATCTATCTATCTATCTATCTATCTATCTATCTATCATCTATCTTTGTCTTTCTCAATGACAACTTTATACCAGGGAGAAAGTTGGCCTTCTAAAGATGTTTTGCGCAAGCTAATTTCTGTAGATTTGTCTTGACAATTAAGTTATCACACAGGTTGTGTCAGTTCAAAACTAGGACTCACCCTAGCCAAAAGCATTTTGAGGCCTTGGCCCCCTAGATCTCTGATGACCCCCAGGCTTTATGCTGCTTCCATGTCCTGAGGAGTTAAGTGAATTTGTTTGTACAAAACCTGAAGGGCAAATAGAGTTCAGAGTGTTAACTAAGGAGGAGCTGAAGCTTACCTAAACTTTGTGTGTGTGTGTGTGTGTGTGTGTGTGTGTGTGTGTGTGTGTGTGTTGAAAATAAAAGCGTGTTAGTTGCTCTGCATGTCAGACTTCACAAGTCTTAGAAGTTTTTGCATCTGTACTGCTGCAAACTAAGTACACATACCCTATGGCTTTTTCCCCATGTGGTGGGCTTCTGTGTGACAAAAGCTGTAGAGACATGATGTCGCTGATCAGTCATCTAGATACAAAACTAGGATTTGGCTTCTGAGGATCTGCCTTCCCATGGCTTTAGATGCAATGCTCACTCCGGGTCAGTGCATGGATTCACTGGAGATGGGGGTGGGGGTGATGTTGTCTGTATGGGTTTTTTTCTTCTGAGCTAGGGTCCTTTTGGCTGTATAGCTCATACCAGTCTGTTTGCACTTTACATCTTTATTTGTTAATGAGGTGAGAGGATTTTTCACCAAGAAAAACTTCCTGTTTGATAAGTGTTGTTGAACTTCTTGAGGATTAAAACTCCATCAAGCTTCTGAAGCTTCCAGAAAATTTAAACTTCTGACTCCAAAAATGAAATCATGAGAGATTAGATTTCTCAAAATAATAAAAAGCAAACAAACAAAAATTCACATTTTCCCAGCCATTAAGTTCACTATAGGAAGATGAAGGCTTGGTGGTACCCTGTGTGTATGTGGGAATATGCATGTATGCTCCCTCTACTTTCTCTCTCTCTCTCTCTCTCTCTCTCTCTCTCTCTCTCTCTCTCTCTCTCTCTCTCTCTCTCTCTCTCTCCCTCTCCCTCTCCCCCTCCCTCCCCCTCCCCCTCCCCTCCCCCTCCCTCCTTCTCCCCCTCCCCCCCCCTCTCTCTTGTATATGAGTGAGTGAGTGTGCATGTATGTGTGCATGTGTGTGTGTGTGTGTGTGTGTGTGCTTGGTAGAAGAGAGGAGATAGTGCAGAGTGACATGCATAAATCTAGAGACTTGATTTTAGCACCCACCATCTGGAGTAGGGCCATTCCCAGCATGCATCTGTTACATACAGTATCAACAAATGGTATAAAATATTTTGCTGGTATTATGCTTTTTGATTAAAATAACTAGAAACAAATAGATATGTTTTGATACCTAAAGACCCGGCTTTGTGTCTTCCTGTTAAAAATTGAACCCTAGCCATTGCTTTGACTATCTGAGTAATTAACATCATTATAAAAATAATGATAAAGAGTAGCTGAGCTCACAGTTGTATTCGGTTCAGAATAGTCTCTCCTTGCTTCTGTTTCCTCCTAGGGACAGTTTTAGAGAAAAAAGAAAGGAAAGGTGAGAATGAAGAGAGGAAGGAGAACATGGAGAGACTTAGTTATTGCTTTCCTAGAACTCATGTTTGAAAGGTGCTAGGCACCTAGTCTTTTGTCCTAGAGAGCTTTCCATAATGGTCTAAAGGTCTACCTCATTCCTCTTAATAGCTGCTTAGAGTTTCACTCCATTGGTGGTTTATAATTTATTGGATCAGCCTTTTAATGATGAACACATAGCTGCAACATATCCAAGTTTTATTTTTATACACAAGTCTATAGTTAGCATTTTGGTGCATACTTTGCCAAAGTTTTTGTGTATAAATTCCAGTTTAGAAATGGAACTGCTGGATCTAAGACTATGTGAGACTTCAGATAAGTACATCCAGATGGTCCCCCATGAACTGGTCAGTGGATACCCCTATCGAAAGTTAAAGGGCCAGATTCTCAGCTTTCTGCTGTTAAATATTTCCAATTTTAATTTTTCCCTTCCTGATCTGATGGGTAAAAATAATGAGGCAAAACCATTCTGATTTTAGTTCACTTTACCATGAGCAAGCAAGGTTGAAGTTTTTGTAAATATATTTTGGTAATTTCAGTTTTATAATATTTATATCTTTAATACAAATTTCAGTTTATTTATTCTTTTAACTTTGTCATTTGATTTTTATGGTGTTCATTGATTGCATGTTTATATTAGAAAGTTTAAAACACTGTGTCGTTAGTTTATTTATGTTTTCCTTTGTAGAACATGATTGCCCTCTAGGTTTGAAGAGGCCTTCCCATGTTGAAATTACAAGTAAATTAGTCATATTTTTCTTCTAAAACTTAACATTTCCACTTATTCACCTTTATAACTTTTTATTCTTTAATAAGATTCATTATGGGAAACATAGATAAAGATTTAGTTGTTTATCTCCAAGACTGGTCACTGGTACACAGACATGGCTGTAATGCAGTGAGACTCCACACTGTTCAGATTGTCACCTTCTGTGTAAACTATGTTTCTCAAAGTGCTTTTCTGTTACATTGATTAATGTCTCAATGCTATTGATTTCCAAAGATTTTTTTGATATTATCAATATTTTTAAGTGGATACTATTTTTTGATCCCTCCCTCTTATTCTCTGTGTCATGAACTAGGGTCATAATGGATTCACACAGCTGATCTTCCTGTTAGGGAAGTACTCAGCTTCCTGTCAGCTTGTACTCAAATATAGTATTACAGCCGTCAACAGGGCTGATCAGAAAAAGCCTATACATTCCTTGCTGTTCATTTCTAGCTATCTTACCAGTTGGTTACCATTTTTATTTGGCAATTTTTTTGTGTTTGTTTGTTTTAGCCAAATATATAGGACAGTGATTGGGTTTTGTATGTTAATGTCAAATAATTAGTCACCATAAAATAGTTTTGTTTCTAAGGTTTTCCTTTAACTCATTCTTCCCAATATCTTTATTTTATTTTCAATTGAGTTGCACTTGAGAACAGTAATTGGCTTGTTGGCAAACATGTCTTGTTCCTAATGTTGATGGATGTTTTAATGATGCACAACTTTACTTGTATGAAGACATGTGTTTTCTTCACCATAATAAAAGTTATACATGTATCCTCTCAACTAGTACTGCTGTCTGAAAAATTCAAGATGATATCTTTTTGTCAAAGCCTTCCCAGTATCCATAAAAAGGACCAAAACCATCAATTGTCCCCAGTAGGTTTCATTTACAGAATGCTTCAGGTGAGATCATTAATATATTCCTGAGGTGGTGTCTACATTGCCTTATGATTTTTGCTTTCCATAGCTTGTTTTGTGTACCATTGCATTCAATCAATTGGATGAAAAATATTCAAAAGTCACATCTTTACTGACATATATGCAGCTATTCTTCTTGTAGTTATTCCATTCTTAGTACAATATAGCAAGCACATACCATTTACACTATAAATAACCCACAGATGGTATAATATAAATGAGAAGGCATATGGGGGTTATGTCAAATACCACACCACTTTATATGAGGACTAGAGCATTCTCATGCTTTTGTGTGCATGGGAGTTTCTGTCCTAAGGACACTGAGGGATGATTCTAATTGGTTTTAGTCAGTTTTTGCTTAAGTTGGCAAGAACAGCCTAAGAGCTGCCCATGTTTCTGGATTTCTCCCATCAAACATATTAGATCTTCTAGAACTTTTGGTGTCGATTTTAATTGTGTGTGTGTATGTATGTGGTGTGTGTGTGTGTGTGTGTGTGTGTGTGTGTGTGTGTGTGTATTTTCTAGACAGAAACTATTTCTGTAATCCGGGCTGGTCTGGAACTCAAAATTCTCCTGCTTCAGGTATCTGTGCTGGACTATAGAGGTATGTACCACCATAGCTGGTTTTAGTTGCATATTTTATTAAAATTAATCACATCAATTGTTGAATAGAGTTGCATAGTTTTTGATGAAAGCTTTATGGTTTCTGATGTGGTTTGTATTTGAAGTGATTTCTTTTGCCTTTAGTTGTGTGTATTCTTCTTTCATCTATGTTTGATGATTTGATCACACAGACACACACACATATTTGGATGTAGATCCTTAGATATCACTCACTATAGGAGTCCACCTGGCTGCTGGGTTCTATTTGCCCCTGGACTGCCCTAACACTTTGTAATTACAGCAGAAGACAGGTCTTCTAGTTTGCTTTCTAAGCTATGATAAATACCATGATGAAAATCAACTTGGGGAGGAAAGGGTTTACTTGATTTGCACTTCCACACCGAGTCCATCAGTGAGGTTGATACAGGAACTCAAGGGGGCTCTGGAGCAGACTCTATGGAGGAATTCTGCTTAATGGCTTGCTATCATGTCTTGCTCAGCCTGCTTCCTCCAAATTTACCAACAAAGGGCTCCTCTGTCTAATATGTGATAACCCTGGCTATCCTGGAACAGCCAGGGCTCTGTAGACCAGGCTGGCTTCAAACACATTGAGATTTGCCTGCCCTCTGTTGGGATTAAAGAAATACACCCTTGGCACTCTTAGAGTCTGAACCACCAACTAAAGACCATACATGGTCTGGCCCTAGGCCTCTCCCCCTCATATGTAGCAGATGTGCATCTTGGTCTTCATGTGGGTTCTGAACAATTGGAGTAGGGGATATCCCGAAAGCTCTTACATATACATCAGATATGTTCTACTAGCTGGACTGCCTTGTCTGGCCTCAGTGGGAGAGGAAGGGCCTTGCAAATACTTGAAGTGGCAGGGGAGATAGCCAGGAAGCCCCCACCTGCTCAGAAGAGAAGGAAAGGGGAGATGAGAGAAGAACTATGGGATGGGGTGACTGGGAGGGGGACAATGAGGGGGATATAAAGTGAATAAGTATTAATTTAATAATATTATTAATAATTAATATTAATTTATTTTAAAAAACAAAAGGACTTTCCAGGTCTGGGCCACCACCTGAGGTGGGTATTGCCATTCCAAATCAGTCATTTATCAAGATAATGTTCCACAGAATTATCTAGAGGCCAATCTGATCTGATGGAAGTACTCTTCTAGTTAAGTTCTCTCCTCCCAGATGACACTAGTTTGGGTCAAGTTGACAAGAACAACAAAATAACCATCAGCACAACAGGGCAGGACAAGCTACACAGTTGCTGGAGGTGCAGTCTTTTCCATCCCTACTCTAGATATGAATTCCTGCAAAATGCTGGGAACCACTGAGGCAAACCAGTCAGACAGCAGGGATATGCTAGATGTTCATTCCACCACAGAAGCAGCTAGAAGAAAAGCCCTCAGACACCTTCACCATAGCACTCTTGGGGTACAAGTCTCAAGATGCAATCCTTTTCTTGAGAATCTTACATTCTCTTGTTATTTCATATATGAATGCTTCCCAGTCCTTTCCAAACTGACCTTGCCACTGTAGGTCCTATCATTTTGGCCTTTTAATATAGTTTGTTCCTCATGGGTTGGAAAAGGAGCCCCAAAGTCCTGGCTTCTTGAGGTGATATCCACATTTTCAGTTTCTATATGACTCTGCTAATCCCCACATTGTCAGCATCATCTACTTTGGAAGTCACAAGAATAAGAAAGAATCCACAGTTCAGCCCAGGTCATCACCATTTCTTGTCTGTTTCTTTGTCATTTAAGATCGGATGTGTTTCTAAAATTTAGTTTGGTGTGCGTGCGTGCGTTCATGTGTGCGTGCGTGCGTGCGTGCGTGTGTGTATTCACATGTATGACCAAATTTGAGGCTGATATTGGGGATCTCCCTCAATCACTCTCAACTTTACCTTTTGAGATATCATCAATCTCAAGCTAATTTTGACCAGTGAAGCTAAGAAGCTAAGTTTGACCAGTGAACGCACATTATCCTACCAACAAGTCCCCAGAATGTGTGTCCACCTGCCAGCTCTGAAATTTCAGAGACATGCAACTCTGGAGGTTAAATTTAGGACCCCAGGCTTGTGTGGTGTACTTTTTACTGACCAGGCCATTATCTCCACCCTCCTGAATTTAGTTGTTAGCTGCTCACAAATTTGTAGCTAATTTGTCCGCTGTTCTTGTTTTTAACATTTTAATTCTTTTCTTTCAAAAACATTTAGATATGTTTACATTGTGGTAAAATATTATGTAAGTTTAAAATGACAGTCATAACCACTTCTGTGTGCACAATTCAGTGGTGTGGTTCACTGAGGTCATGTGCAGCCATCATGACCCTCTGGTCCCTTCACTGTTCATCTCCCAAGGCTAGAACCTCCCACTCTCCATACAAGGTCCCATCTCACTTGCCTCATTTCCTGAAAACCACAAGTCTGCCTTCTATCTACATGAACTTAGCTTTTTCATGAACCTCATATGAATGTAATCATGTAGTCTGTCTCCTGGGTATCTGCAGCTTTTATAGACATGTTGTCTTTGGGATTCATTCATGTCACAGCTTCTTTGTGACTTTGTGGTGGGCTTCTTAGTCATTCAGCAGATGCCTTTGAGAATTGTTCTTGCTTTTTTTTTTTTTTTTTTTTTTTTTTTTCGATTATTTTGAGACAGAGCTTTGCTTCAAGTCTATGCTGGCCATGAATTCATGATCCAACCATTCCTGGCTCTGCATGTTGTTTATCATAAGAACACCTGAACTTTATTGTTATCAAAATTTTAGGAGCCAGCTGTATGTTTTGATATATAGTACTTTTATTTTCATTCCGTTTAAAATCTTTATTTTAAAATCACATGAGATTTAAAACCAAGCTTGTGACTGCCACTTCTTAGCAGATGCCTGAAAAGTCCTTACCTGCTGTGTGGAAGCAACCAACGGATTCTCCTGAGCACTCACATGACATTTCTCAGGGCTTTCCCACATCTACTGACTTTCCAGCATCTGCTGAGTGTCCTTTGAATTGAACTCACTCCTGACACTGACTGCCCAAAGTAGGACAGACTGCACAGAACTTAGACTCGCAGGTGTATCCCTTCCATTGAAAAGAAAAAGTGGTCCAACCTACCCACAACCAACAGATTTGATTCCAAAATAAAGGTTTCCGTAAGCCCCTTTGAAGGTCTGAACTTATGAGCATATTTTAATTGCCTTTGACTGTTATTAAAAGACATCTTCATCCAGGAGAACAATTAGGAAGAGATGTACAAGTAAGGTTTTGCTTGCTGGGATGCACTGATGGGGGCTTCCCCATGCAGCTCAGAGCACCATCCCCAATCACATCTCTGTGCTCAGCAACCTAGAACTCTGAAAGTCTGCCATTGATGAAAGTTTATGGAAGTTTTGCTACCTAGGCAAGACCCTACCTCCAGTTCCACTTCTTTCCAGGAAGATGAGCTGAGTGTCTGCACTGTCTGATCATGGATTGGTCATTCTGGCAACTTGTTCCTGCCCAGGAGCCCACCAAGAGACATTTGCTAGAACAAAACCACTCACTCCTCTCTCCTAGAGCATCAAAGGATTAGAGTCTCTGTGCCAGGGGCTTGGCTAATGACCAAATTAGAGCAAATGCTGCTCCTAACTCATTGCTTATCATCAGAAATGACAAATTCAAGGCCTTCACTAACCTTAAACAAAGAAGTGGGGTCATTTTATTATTTTCTTTACTATTGCACATTGATTTTATTATTCGATTAGTTTGAGATTTATCTTGAATATGTATTTACCTTTGATACAAATTATATATGTGTGTATATATAAAACTTTAATATCTTTTTAATTTATGAAATCATTGTTTTGGGGGATCTTATTTTGGAGTTTTTATATTTTTCTTCTTTTTGGAATATGTGTTGTCCTTTTGGTAAAAATATAATGCTTGGTTTATTTTGTATTACAAAGGTTGCCTTGATAATTTTACATAGAATTGAGTCTATCCATAATGTATCATGATTATAGTCTCTGTTACTTTCTACGTTTCATCTCAAACCCTAGCTTATTATTAGCTGTTTCATTGCTTTTCATCCTTTCCATAGTTTCTTTTGTAATTTTACATTATAGACTTCAGTATTTCTCAATTCACAACAGAGTCTCATGGCTGTCCTTTAGGGCAAATTGAGAGATGTTGAGGAGAATGTGGAAATTAATTCATTTTGCATGTAATCTGGTTTCACCAATTGTGATAATGTAATTATCTTTGTTGCTTTTACAATTTCACAAGTTATATTTACCTTCTGAAAATTCATTTATTTTTATCACACAAACTATGTAAATATATGCATAATGTATTTTCATCTTTTTCTCATTTTGGTTCCTTATCTTGTCTATATCACCTTGGAAATCTGAAACTTTCCTACTATGCTTCTAAGTTGTTTTCTTGGCAACTCCATTCCCCTCAGTTTCAGTTTCTCATACGTTCAAAAATCAAGTCTACTCTCAAATGATGGTAGCTGTGGCTCTTCATTTTTTTCCAGAGTTCTACAGTTCCCTTCCATTGTATTCTTGCCTTTATCTTTTCTCTGTCCTAATCAGTTTCTCATGAGATTCTCATGTGTTGTGTTTGAGAATTTCCTTCTGTTTGCTCAGTCACATTTGCAATGGGAGTCTTTTCTTTCCCCACTTCTTGTCTCATTTTTTATCCTCAGATCTCCAGATGTCAGATGTTCCCTATCACAGCTACCTTTACTTAGTTTCATCTTGCTTTTGTTTGACCTGGACAGCTCTGCAGGGTCATTATATTTCTCTTCCTCCTCCTCCCCCTTCCTCCTCTTCTTCCTCTTCCTCTTCCCCCTCCTCCTCTTCCTCTTCCCCTTCCTCCTCCTCCTCTTCCTTCTCCTCTTCCTCTTCCCCTTCCTCCTCCTCCTCCCCTTCCTCCTCTTCCTCCTCCCCTTCTTCTTCCTCCTCCTCCTCCTCTTCCTCCTTCTCCTCTTCCTCCTTCTCCTCTTCCTCTTCTTCCTCTTCCTCCTCCTCCTCCTCCTCTTCCTCCTCCTCATCCTCCTCCTCCTTCTTCTCAGCAAAGCTCAGCCTCCTTTACTATCAGTCCAGTTCTATCCATAGCCCTTTAAACATCACGTGTTCTTCATGGGTCTTGCTTCAGCATGTGTTGTCTGTCTCATCTGACATCACTCTGTTTATCAGCCAAGTACAACACATAAGCAGAAAAAAAAAAAAAAAGCTGAGTACATCACCAGAAGGTTTTTTGGGGTGTGTTTTTCTCTGTGGAGTTCTGGCAAATGTAGTTCAACTAAGCAATGTAATACATAGGTGTCATTAGTAAAGAATCTCTCATCATGCATCCTTTTAAGTATTTGTTTTAGTAGACCATTCTTTCTCTTGTGTCTGCTTTAGTGAAACTTTCTTTTATGAGTCTGTCTTAGCCTTTCACCTCTGTCCACTTAAAAAAAAAAAAAAAAACACTCTTATACCTGTTTGCCCCAATAAAACACCATCTAACACAACTGTCTTTTCAAAGAACACTTAAGTTTCTACTTCAGTGTAGCTTAAGGCTTTATCCCTCCACACACTATAGCCATGATCTCTGCTTCACTCACACCTTCATAGGGCCCTTGAGTGTATATTTTGAAAAGTCCATAGTAGTAGTAAATACTTTCTGATAAATGCCACAGTCAAGATTTGCACTGCTATACTTCTTTCTCCCTACCCCCTATCTTTTTCTTTCATTTAATCTTTCTTACCCTTCCGTGGAAAAATACAATTCAATCTTTTGACATAGATTTAGATTTTGCAAAGCACACAGAAGCCATTAGAGCTCACTGTTGGTTATCTGTTTCTAGGCTTTAAAAGAAAAGTTTTACTGAGCAACAAAATTTAAACTGTCTACCACATTTCCTTTGTGCTTACTGACAGGAGCCTGTTATAGCTGTCTCCAAGAGGCTCTACAAGAGCCTGACAAATACAGAGGTGGATGCTCGCAGCCAACCATTGAACTGAGCACAGGGTCCCCAATGTAGAAGTTAGAAAAAGGACTGAAGGAGCTGAAGGTGTTTGCAACCCCATAAGAAGAACAACAATATCAACTGACCGGACCCCTCAGAGCTCCCAGGGACTAAACTTCCAACCAAAGAGTACACATGGAGAGACCCAAGGCTCCAGCCGCATATGTAGTAGAGGATGGCCTTGTCTGGCATCAATGGGAGGAGCGGCCCTTGGTCCTATGAAGGCTCGATGCCCCAGTGTAGAGGAGTGGAAGGACAGGGAGGTGGGAGTGGATGTTTGGGTGGGGGAGCACCCTCATAGAAGCAGGGGTAGGGGGATGGGGTAGGAGGTTCTGGAGGGGAAACTGGGAAAGGGGATAACATTTGAAATGTAAATACACGAAATATCCAATAAAAAAACAAAAAACAAAAACAAACAAACATCTACTACAGAGTTGAGACCTGGGTTCTTAGGGTTTGGCCTGAAAGAAAACTAGCAATGGAGCCATTTTTAAAAGTGTTATTATTCACACATCAACCACAAAGATTTGTGCTCAGGAGGCAATGGACTATTGAAACAGAAGATAGATGTTTTCTCCCCTGTTTGGGGACAAAGGGGAGACATGTTACTGCCAGGACATACTGCTGATATGGTAGTGGGAAGCAAGATGTTTCCTGAGCTTCTTCAAGATTCTTCTGTTTGTTTTGAAATACCTGAACAGGGGAAGCCATGATCAATGGGCTAAGATCAACCCACAACTCAAATGGAGTGGTCTGTACCTTGTTGAAAACACAGACTGAGCTCCCAAATGGTCACTTAAAACACCTTGGTCACTGATGAGCTCAATCATTTCCCCACAAATTTGTATGCTGAAGTTCCAAACTCAATCCTCCAGGTTAAGTTTCTTGAAGATAGAGACTTTAAAAAAATTAATAAGTTGAAACTGGGCAGGAGTAGTAGGTAGTAGGTCTAATCCAATTTACTTGGTGTCCTTAAAAGAAGTGGTAAGTACATAAGCACTAAAAGGAAAGGTCACACATGAGGTCACAGAGAGGCCACCAAGGAGAGAGGTCTCAGGAGAGGCCGTCTCTGATAGCATGCTGATCTTATACTCCAGTCAGAACTATGGGAAAATAAATCTGTTGTTGAAACCATCCACTCTTGGTATACTTTCTTATAACATTTGTAGAAAGCCAGAACAAAAGCATCTGCTGTCCCCTCTGTCAGGCACACAGCCATGAAAAAGTGTCCCTTAGCTAGAGCAGCTATAATGAGGGTTTTTTTTTGGGGGGGGGGGGGCAGAGACTACAAAATATGGAAGCTGGCAATTACAGATCTATCTCTGTTGGTGGCTCCTCCAAAACCAGACAAGGTTTGAGACCAGCACTAGTAACATTATAGTTTCACACAACAGTTGGTGTGAGCTGGGATTATAAATGTTCTGGTGCTGCTTCTGTTTACTCCACAAATATTTGTCTTTATTTCTTTGGAAATAGAGGGGAACAGTGAGAAGTATCCTGATTTCAACTCTATGGGATGGGAGGAAATATATAGATAATCTACCTGGCTTAGCTTTCTCCTCCCATCATTTTAGTCACTAATCGATATAATCTGGGGTAGCTGAAATTGAACGTGTTTGTGTGAAGTCATTTTGCTTTAACAGTGTACTCTTTGATGCTATGGGTTTTGTGGTACTGTTGGGGGCACAGGCAAAGGGGTTATCTGAGGATGGCTTTTCAGTCATAACTCCTGAGAACTGCTTTATGCCTATGTTAAGGCTCCATACCCCAGGTAGACCATGATGAAGAAAACGTAGTGAAGACACTTCTCTGACTTGAGATCTTTGTTCCTTTGCACACCTTTAGTACCTGTACTGCAGTGCTTACAAATGACCACCACAGGGAGGTGGGTTCGACCCACCCAGTTCTGCTCCCACTAAATGAGCACCAGCATTTGATCACCTTATCCAAACTTCAGTTTCCCCACTTTTAAATAGCAAGTGATGGATAGCACCTGAAAAACTTCAGAGTCTAGCTAGAGTGGAGCAGAGGGCACAGGAAAGGCAAGCTGCCAGCTTGGGACATGATCTAGCCCGAGCACTCCTGCAAGGCAGACATGAATGTCTTGTTTTATAAACCTTCAAAACCTAGGCTTCCTTTCTCCACGCAAACAAACTCCACTTGCTGTGATAATGACACTCAGCAACACATTCTTGAGTGAAAAGGGGAAAGTTTCAAGAGATGTCATCAGTTGCCTGATGACAAAAATCTGGAAAAAAAAAAAAAAAAAAAACAAAAAAAAACAAAGAAATCCTTGACAATCCTTTTCAGAATGGTAATGCTGGAAAACCATGCATAGAAAATACAGGAGTCTTGGCAGTGACTTCCAGGAAGCTGGCAGGGTCGTTAGCTATCATACTTAATGGCGGAAACAATTCACAGAATGAGCAGTTTGACTGTCTGTGAGAAGAGATAAGAAGAGGGAGACAGAGATGTACCAGGTGGAGCTGAAAGTTGGGTGGAAAGTTCACTGAACTTGAAAGGATATGCTGACAAATGAGAAGACATGAGTGTGACAAGGTGGTAGGTGGCCTGGAACAGAGAAGCAGAGGAGATCTAGTTAGGTAAGTTCATGGGAGGCAGCCACAAGCTGCCTTACACTCTCATCAGTTACCCAGAGAGGAGTAGGCTGCCTCCTGGAGGAAGAACAGGAGTCCCATTGTAATTTCCTGGTGCTAAAAGCAGCAGGGAGCCTCTGAAGGCTCCAAGTAGGGCAGAAGTGTAACTCAGTTTGTCTTCAGAGTATTGACAAAAATGGGATCCAGTTACATCCTCTCTTTCATTCTAGAAGGTATTTGCTAAGCACCATGCTGGGAAGCTGAACCAGTATGCTATCAGTAGAACTCTGACTGCCTTTGTCAGGCCTCAGTGGGAGGGGATGCACCTAGCCCAGCGGAGACTTGATGAGCCAGGGTGGGGGGGATAACCAGGAGGGGCCTCCAACGCCACAGAGGAGAGAGGGGGCAGGGGGAAGGAGGGGGCTTTGTGAGGGGGGAACCAGTAGGGGGAAGTGATCAGGCTGTAAAGTGAATAAATAAATAAATAAATGGAAGGCATGAGAGGGGGAGGGGGAGGGAGAGGGGGAGTGGAGGGGGAGGGGGAGGGAGAGGGGGAGGGGGAGAGGGGGAAAGATACATGCACCTGGATGTATAGGTGCCTGTGCCTGTCTGTGTATGTACAGAGGGCCGATGAGGACATTCATCAAGTGTCTTCCTGTTACTTTCTGCCTTATTCTCTTGAGACAGAGTCTCACTGAACTGCAAGCTGGTTAGCTGGCAAACAAGCTGCCAGGATCGGCCTCTCTTGGATTCCCCATTGTTGACATTACAGCTATACACAGGTGTATATTGCTGGTTTTATATATGGCTTCTGGAGATTTGAAGACCTTAGTCCTCAAGCTTTATAGCAATTAATCTTGTCCATCTCTCCACCCCCAATTCGTCTTAATTTTAAAGGTCAGATATGGCATAAGATTTGGAGGTGAGGCCCAGGAAGGAGAATCGCAACCAAGAAGACAAAGTGGTGAATAAAATGCTTCCACCCAAAGCCCAAGACAGGGAGACCTTTGAAGAAAAGCGTCAAGATGATTTTACACAGAACAATTTATCATTGTTATAAGTTTCTTCATCTTTCCAAATAACCATGTTGGGAATCCTGAGTCTCTCTTAGTGAGTGTGGACAGACATCAGGAGCACTCCAGTAATGTAAACACTCAGGTATTCCTACAAAGAACAGCAAGGTGTGAGAGGGCTCTCATCTGTGACAGAGATGCCAGCAACAGGAAAGAGCTATTGGCCTTAGGAAGGAGAGCACAGCCGGAGTCTCTAGAACTTGTTTAGCTCAAGAAAGTGGCTTTTTTATTTTTTCTTTAACTACTTTAAAGTCTTCTCAAGATAATTACAACATCTGATTCATCTGTGTTGGCAGCAGCTGATTAACTTTCTCATTCAAGTTGTGGTTTTTCTGCTTTCTGGCACACTGAGGTAATTTGAGTTATGGTTTAGACATTCTGTCTGTCACGTCAGGAGACTCTGGGCCCCGTTTAAGACTTTTACTTTAGCAGCAGCCAATGCCTTAGCTGTGGTCCTGACTGCTACAGATTTCCGTTTCAATAAGAGCATGATTCCTAATCTGGGCTGTCTCTCCTTGGGGGCTCTGGGCCTCAGGCTTCCTGTTGGGAGAGGTTTTCTCTGGTTGTATAATAGGTGCAGAAACCCTAACCAATGGGAGTTTCTTGGTGTAAGGGAAAAGCCCCTGTCCTTAAGGAGGGAATGTGGGAGGCTCTATATATGCCCTTTTCTAGGTGGCACAGACTTCTCTGGCATTGTCATGGGGTTGCTATACCAGTTACCGTTCTTGTTCACTCTGACCCACTTAAGGGAGGAATTATTTATTTGAGTCCACCCAGGGTATAATTCACCACAGTAGTGAAATCATGACGGTGAGAATGTGAGCTGACTGCTCACATTGTATCCAGGGTCAGGCAGTGCAAAGATGTAGATGCTGGTGTTTGGCTGAGTTTTGCACACACACCCCTTATTACCTAGTGTTGGACTCTAGTCCATAACATGACATCAATCCTCTCCCATTTCAGGACAGACATTTCCTCTTTTGTTTAACCTCTTCAGAAATGCTTCCCAAGTGATTTCAAATTCACTCAATTTGACAATGAACATTAACTATCACGGTTGCTATTCAAAAACTGGGGACAAATCCATCTTGCCCACCTTCAGGTACAGGGCTGGGATCTCTTCTGCTGGATCATGGGCACACAGTACTTTGTAGTTCTTTCCTTCCTAGGATTCCCAGCCAGTTCTCCTTCCTCTGAGTACTTTCCAGGGCTCTTCTTTGGTTTCTCCTCATATTATTCCAGGGTTTTGTTATACTGAGACCAGCAGAGAAGGGTCAGTTCGCCTTACCTAGGCCAGCATAAAGGCATTATGTCTTTTTTTAGGACTGTACTGGAGCTGGTAGGAAGCATTGTGAAGGGAAGCTGGTGCTTTCCATAGAATAAAGGATCTATTCATTGTGGCTTGGGGACAGAGGGTCAGCCCAGCTGAAGGTTTAGAGGGAGACCTGTTCTGAGGGAGAGAGAGTCTGGCATGGGGAGCCTCCTTTGGTCTTATAGAAGTTGGCACTTCCAGTGTGCATTTGACTAGTGCAAGATTTGATGACTTTAGCAAAAACCTTGCTTAGTACATTTTCTTTAGGCATCCTTTGATTTGAAATATCATCTTCCAAATTAATTATTTTCCTGGTGTTTCTAAAGAAAAGACTGTGGTGAGGCAGGATTCAACAAGCATCCTTGTTAAATATAACCACAGCATTGAACTTTGTTACGAAAAAGCATCCTTTGACATGCAGAAGCTAGTTCCTGCTCCCAGCCAGGCTTCATTTCTTTCCTGATGGACATAAACAATTTCCCAGAAACTGAATGTCAGAAAAGCCCGGGATAGATTAAAACAAGAACTGTATCATCAGCCTGAACTCAGACAAAGCAAAATATTATCCAAGCCAAAATAGGCCCACCCCTTCCCATCTTGCTCACATACTTGAGTGTTTCTTCATTACTGAGATCTTGCTGTCTCGATACACTCTGCCTTCCTTCTAGAAAAGAGGAATTGAAGAACTTTAGCTTAAGATTTAGCATAAGATTCCCTGTTTCAGAACATATCTAACCCAGGGCAATGCTTTATTTCTCTGTACCTCCCAATACCTAGAGCTCACAACTGAGATGGGATTCCACTACCAGAGTTGAGGCATTACCATAACAGGCCATGAAGATAGCTAGATGGGAGCATGTACCATCTGTCATAGAATTCATCTACCTGATGGACAGTCTAATGCCTAAGTGCTTGACTCGCTGGAGCCTCTCTCCCAGGAAACTATTTTCCTCCTAGACACCAAGCTTTACTTACTTTATCCTGCCTGACCATTGCTCCAGTATTGAGAGCCCTACCTAGTTCTTGGCCTGGAGCTCTGAGAACGTCTAGCCAACTGCAATAAGAAACAAGCTCAAGATTTTCACCTGCAGATCCTAGGCAGGGAGGTTACCATGTTCCAGGAGGATAGTTCTCAGTTCTTGGGTCATTTGAGGCATGAATGAAGAGTTGGGGTAAAGGACACAGATATGCTTATAAATTATAGTGGTATGTAAATCGATCATTTTAAGTTCGTGGTCAAAGACCTGAATGAACCATTTACATAAAATTGTAATCATGAAGGAAGCTTAGTGTATTAGTCTGGAAATATGTCTAAACTCATACCTCTAGGTATTGGATTGAGCTTTCCAGATGAAATAGGTTGTTTCTAATGCTGAGTGAGCAATGTTTAATATGTTATCCCTATTACCTTCCCACAGCTCACCAGATAAAAGCCTAAGACCCATATGACCTTTAGCATATTTACTGAAACAACACAGGGCTTCCCATTGTGTATAGTAAACTGAGTAAAGTGTCTTGTGTTCTAATTTGCTTAACTGTAGGTATCTTCAGGCTATATCTAGATGGAGGGCATCTTCAGTTACAACATATTTACATGCTATAATCGCTTAGTATCCATGAGTTCTTGAGTACTGTGTAAATTACATAGTCCATCTACCCACCAACTCTCTGATAGTATAACTCGAGGACAGAAGCCTCCCATTTGAACCCTAGGATTCTGGGACACTCAGGGTTTTAATTTATCAGCTAAGAAGATCCTTGCATATTTTTGTAGCATCCATCTAATAGCTGACAAAGGAATAATTTTATGGGAGTTATCATATTTCTTTTATTCATTCATCTAATGATTCTACCAGTGAGAACTATCCAGTTCTTTAAATTTCATAGACAGGTACCCTCTGACTTTACATTATTCTTACCTGCATTCTAGAAAACAAAACAAAATAAAAAAAGAAATCTAACATTTATCACCAATCTATTCATAGAATTTCATAAAAATTGTCAACTCACATTTGACATAAAGAACAAACAAATAAAAGTGATTTGAAGTCTCTGGTTACTGAAACATTACAGTGATGCTAAGAGGGAATTCTAAATCAGGGAACCTTTGTACATCTGTCGGAACCTTTGAGCTATAGTCTATGTGCCATTGTATCTACAGTTGATGGTGGTGTTAAGGAAGCCCCTGGAGATATGCTCATGTCTGCATACCCCTTTCTCCCCTTATGGCAAGTAGATTCCACGTTACATATACTGTTCTTAAATTCTCTTTCAGTCATCCATAAAATTCTTGTTTCACAAGCAGGATGCCTAACCTCCCCCACCTCCAGCCATTTGAATAGCACCCAGAAATGACATACAGAAAAGAAACTATGCCTTCTTCAGTTTAGATCATCACTTCTACCTGTTTAATTTCCATTTTTTTCTTCTGATAATCATCAGAATAACACAATAGAGTGTGAGCATAAAGGAGACTTAGCCAAACATGGAACACTTATTCTTTGTACTGTGATGGTTGACAAAACTCCTTTTTTAATGCTAAGCATCTGTCTTGGTACCCACTAGCCATTTGCCTCTGATGCCAGTCCCTGGAAGATAAGTTCCAGGTAACCCTGACTCAGTGACTCCCCACTCAGAAATGTACAACCTTGATCATCTACTTGTTATATTACAACTAACCAATTTTTGGCTTCTGTATCCTGTCTATTCAGACATTCAGGTCACCTTGAATACCTAATCTTGGTAGAGCAAACCAGCTTGCTTGTACAGATTTTTCAAAGACTTCCCTGTGGTTTTTACCATTAAATTTTTTTTCTCACCCTCCTTCTCACAACAGTCTCAATTTTGGCACAGAGATTGTTGTCCTGATAGCAGTAATCAATAAACCTTTTCATTATAATTGGGTCGAGTCCACAGTCTTTTCCCATGGGCCATGAACTCTGTAATGGTATCATGGGACAATTTTGCATTCAAGAATTTCACAACTGGGCACATCTTCTAAATAGTCACTACTCCATGTGACTTTATGACTTTGAATGCCATCTTTTTTAGTTTTGGAATGTGGGAAAACAAAAATATAGGGCTATGAGCTATAAGGTAGGACAAATGTTGAGTATTATGTGTTAGTACTGGAGAGGACAAATAAAGTTGTGCATGCAACATTTGCATGTCTCTGGATGGTGTGTGCCATTTGCTCATAGCGGGATAGTCATCAGAAAAAGAAATAAAAACTAAGGTAGAAATGATGTTCTAAATTGAAGAAGGATTACATTCCTTTCTGCATGTATAGCATTCCTAAATGCTATGCTGGAGGTGGAAGAGGTTAGGGGTCCTGCTTGTGAATTAAGAATTGTATGGATGGCTGAAATAGAAGCTAAGAACAGTATATATGACAAGGGATCTGCTTATGGTGGCCTCCGGGAATTTACTGATTTCTTATGCAGTTCCAGGCATTTGCCTGGAATGGTAGAGGTCTGTAGGTTGGTCTGTATACTGGTCAGTTGACACAAACTGCTTCTACCTATAACTGCAGGTGTATAGTATGTTGTTGGGGCTGGCCAATGATTCCAGTGGGTGCTTAACCTAGTAAATACTGGTGGAGTGAACATGTTCAAATGAACATTTTAATTTCAGATGTGTACCCTCAGTCAAGACATACAAGCTATCCATTCGTTTTTTTGTTTTTTGTTTTTTTCCTTTTTTATTTGGCCAAGGGTGGGGAGAACTTGGTGTGCTTTGTAAGAAAGGATCTCATGTAGTGCTAGGGTCTGTGAATTGCTGAAGAGTGATAACTCAGACTCAAATAGTATGCAAAAGCAAAGAGCATTTATTCCTGCATGCAGGAGTCTAATTCCATCAGAATAGTAGGATCCCGACTGAATTCAATGATTCAGTTTTAAAGCCAAAAAAAGGAACATTAGGGAGGGGTAGGTGATCTGGATCTTGATTGGTGTGTTTTATCTCTGGGGGTCTTGGTGATGCTATGATTCAGACTATCTTGGATTCATTGCCAAGGAGGGGATTGCCAGGAGATCAAGACCAAGCTCTTGATCTCTTGGAGGCAATCTTGGTTAACTTTCACAAGCTGGGGAGGGGTCCCTTTTACAGAAGTCTGTGGTTGTTCCAGTAACTGACTTGGCTGGTTCTAGGAAATAGAAATTCAGGCCTGGTCTCCTCAACTGCTGGCTTGCAGCCCATCATGGAGCCAACTTGTCTCAGACCAATTCATTTCTTTCAGTAGTCCAGGCTGGCCTCGAACTCACCATGTAGCTGAGTCTGGCTTTGAACTTCTTTTGTTCTTTCCTCCACCTTCCATAAATTTAAAAGAAATGTATTCTGTAATGGAAATAATAGAATTATATTCCATGACAGCTGTGATAGTGAGTATACCAATTCAATCTTAGGAGAAGGAAAATCATGTTGAAGGTTCAGGTTCCTTTTGGAGCCTCTAGCCTCTAGCAGAGAATCTGGAGACTCTAGCAGAGGATTTCTTTTCATCTTATGGAAAATATGTATATATTGTTTCATATGTATATATATGTGTGTGTATATATATATATATATATATATATATATATATATATATATATATATCATGGCATGTTCTCACATCCCATCACTTTATCCTCCTCAACTTGTTTTCTTTCCTGACATAGTTCTCACCTTAAATGTCAGAGCTATGTTCCAAGACAGCTAGTGAGTGCTTGAAATCTCAGATAGTATACAACCCTGCACATACATGCTACTATAGTGTGACAACTGCAAAACAACTAGCCAGAATAGCTAGCTGTGCCAGATGAAAGAATCACATAGAGCCCAGGTGTGATGGAAGGGGTGATGTTAGACTTTATTGTGATATTCAGCTGGTGTATTACTTGAAAATTATGACTAGGGAACTTTCCATTTAATATTTATAGATGGTAGTTAGCTGCAGGTAACTAAAATCTTAAAAAGCAAAACCCGGGCCAGTGATAGACTGGTGTATATTTCCTCTGTGTCTCTCAGAAATCTAATCATGCTTTCCTGTAGGGTGTTGTGTAGATATTTTCTCCAAATTAAAACATCTTCTCCCTAAGGACAAGAAAAGTTCATAAGCCTGAAAAAGCTAATTAAACTTAAAAGGCCCATGAAGTTTATGCAACTTTCAAGACTCAGGAGTCCCTCCATAAAATGTGATGAATAATTGATGGAGAAAAAAAAATGGCTTGGTGAAGCTGCCTGTAAATTGGGCAGGAATTCCATGGATGCAACTTTTGTGAATCACCTATGGTGGAATAAACTTTTCAGCGATGTACCTGACTTTGAGCCACATCAACCAGACTAGACATGGCTAGAAATTTGTCATTTGGTGCCCTATCTGCAGTGAATCGATGTTTCTTTACATCTTCCAATGAAAATTTGAGCAATCCAGCTGATGCCTGGACAGGGACTAACTGAACCAAAACTGTCTTAAAGGGGAGCAGTTGCACAGCTGTTATAAGGAGTGATGAGAAATGCAACCAAAGCCGAGCTAGCTCAGAGTGGAACATCATTGGGATAGGTACCTCTCCTCCTGTGGTATGGGGTAATCTGCCTCTTTGATGTACTACATGATCCTTGATGGATATGCGATGAAGGCTGAGCCTTCTGAGGGTGGAGGACATTTGGGGTATTTAGGGAAGATTTTTTGAGGGCCCATTTTCTTTTATATGGTATGAGGTGGTACATCTCATTGATGAATAGAATCAACTCCGTGTATTTAGAAATTCCCACAAAATGGCTGGTGGACCAGAGAATACATTACAGTCTCTGAAAATAGTACATATGGGACAGGATTGTAAACAGTAGTGTGGCCTTAGCTGTATGTGAAAGATATGTTCATGACAGTGAGCTATATGCCTAAAAATAACTTGCCCTGGAAGCGAAGAATTAGACCAAGAAAAAATATGCAGATGTTATCCTCATTAGTGTTTGAGTTGATGGAAAATGTATAATAAGGAGAAGAGATAGAGATATTGGTTTACCATTTTTTAAATATATGGTAGGATAAATGTGGTGGGGTAATATAAATTACATACTAAAATGTGGAACTCATGGCAGGAATTGGACAATGAAGAGGAATACAAGATAGAAGTGATAGGTCTGACATCTAATACAGAGGAAAGTAGAAACCTATGCTTCATCGAGCAGATGCAAACATTAATCAAAAATGCATTGCTAGAACAGGGAAAGATCTTAAATAGTGAAAAAGCTTTTGACAACCTGGTTTGTGAGATTGTGGACATGGGGGAAGATTTGATTTTTTGAGAGCCATAGGGCTAAAAAATCTGGATAACCTAACTAACTATTCATTGCTACTTGAGACAAAGGTTGTATAATCTGAATCAACATGAGGGAAATCAATTCCTGACTGCCTGGCTGACATAACTCAGTAGGAATATGTGCTAATTGCTAGTTGAGGGTCCTTTGGTTATCAGGGTCTGGAAGACATTAGAGAAAGGGAAGGCATTACTGAGATAATTGGACATATAAGTGATGGTTTTTGAGGCCCAGACCACTTTGCCTGATAAGATTGAATTCACAGGACAAGAAATTAATTCAACAGTAACCTAACCTGGGGGCTGGTATGGGCATTTAGTGATTTTGTAAGGTAGGAGAGGTTCTGGCAGATCTGAATGATCTAGATTTACACACAAATCAGTTTTGAAAGCTGCCGAAGCACTCAAGAGGGGATTAGCAAAAGAGGGTAAATTGGTCAAGGAGGTCTGCCCAGGTCACTCCAAAACAAATGAAAGGATTTGTGCTGTACTGAAGTTCCTAAGGTAAAATTGACAGAAAGTCAAATCCTGGGTTAGTGAGCCTTTAGAAGGCTTTAAAGCCTCTGCAACAGTTCACAAAGACATAGATGATAAAACAGTGCAGGCAAAAAATGTTTTGTCTTATGGCTTGGCAGTTCTTCATGTCAGATTATGTATGTGCAGTTATACCTTTTGAGAAAATACACTATGGATGGAAACTGTTCACATAGCTCAAGATCCTTTCTGCAACCAGGCATGACGAATGGAGAAGTATAAGTTGTGATGTAACCCTGGAGCCTAGTGGAGCCCAGAAGTTAGCTCCATCTACAGGCATGCAGGCAAGAGTGTGACCCTGTTTCCATACCACTCTAAGCTCACAGCACAACTCCTGTTGAGCTCAGGAAGAAGTATTGTGGTTCTATCATGGAATCCCAGTATAAGGAAGTAAGATGGTTAATGCAGAATATTCTAGAGAATGAAGAACTAAACAAGGTACCATCCATCCCCATCATTGTACTTGCTTTATTATTTTGAATAAACCATTGATAGACGTAAGATGATACTTTCATGTCATATTGTATTTATTAGTTTTTAAATGGATTTAGCTTCTAACTCCCAGGATGAATGTCACTTACTTGGAAAAAAAATGGTAGTAGGCATTCAAAAACCCTGATTTTGGAAAAAAAAAAAAAAGTTTATTATGTAAGGTACGCATTTATTATGTATTATGTATGTTTCATTATGTAATGTTAACCCTTGTGTATCTTACTAATTTTGAAAAGCCTCTGGAAGAACAGTAAAAAGAACAGCTGAAGAGTTTTGTTTTCTTTTAAAACCATCATGCATGGATTTAAAAGGGAAATCAAATAATAACCCCAGTGCTGAGGGGTGAGTTACTTCCTTATGAGATTTTTGACTAGAAAGGCCCCTGATGCACTACAACCACTGGTAGGCTATTGACTCTAATGCTTGTTTGATCATGGCATACTACTATTGAAGACACTGTACACATTGTCTAAAGGACATGAGGAATTAGGCTGGGACTGACCTGGGAGCGCTCTCTCTCTCTCTCTCTCTCTCTCTCTCTCTCTCTCTCTCTCTCTCTCTCTCTGTCTCTCTCTCCTGGCTTTTATAGTGAAAAAGGCACTACACTCTATTAGAGGGTTTTAAAACTCTATCTAGAGGATTTTAGAATTATAATTGTAACTGGAATTTCTGTTTGGTTATGGACCTTGCATGCTACACTACCAACATACCAAGTAAGATGTCTCTCCTGGTACAATAGTGGCATGACCGTCATTGGTGCAACCAATTGCTTTCCTATTAGATTTACGGCCACTCCACAGGAGGGAACTAATATCTTACAATGTAAGCTGTGGCAAAAACCAATGTTCGGGGAGATCATAAGCTCAAGTTGGGAGGGCACTTTTATTGTTTTGTTTAATCAATATAATGTGTATACATTGATTATTATGGCTATTAGCATCAGTTGTAAACAAAGATCTCCCTTTCCCCCACCCTCTCTTGCAGTGAGTAAATGATTATTACAGGTATTCATAAGTGGTCAAACCACTGAGGATAAGTATAAAATAATAATAAGTAAGTGACTATTGTTGAATGCTATCATAATGCTCAGCCATAAACAGAAGAAAGTTGTCAGACATCTGGATCAGCCCTTATAAAGCCTAGAGGACATAGACAGGGGGTGGGGGGCAGGGTCAAATGCTGGAGGAAGAGGTAGAATGTTATGTAATTATTTCCTTTGAAATAACTCATTTCAGCCGGGCGGTGGTGGCGCACGCCTTTAATCCCAGCACTTGGGAGGCAGAGGCAGGCGGATTTCTGAGTTCGAGGCCAGCCTGGTCTACAGAGTGAGTTCCAGGACAGCCAGGACTACACAGAGAAACCCTGTCTCGAAAAACCAAAAAAAAAAAAAAAAAAAAGAAAAAAAAAAGAAAAAGAAAAAAGAAAGAAAGAAATAACTCATTTCCTCCTCCAAAGAGGGAGAGAGAGGCCTTTGTAAGCCTCCAAAAGTTCAAAAAATTCTAAAAACACATGAGGCCTCTCCCCTTAAAGCATGGAACAACTGCTGGATAATAAGAGACTCTTTGGCGGAGCAAGTTGGGCAAGGATGTATTTCATGAATTATCACTAATGTAGAGTGGGCTCTTCCGTGAAGTAGCTGTCTTTGGGTGACTCGTTCTCTTATGTGTAAGCCCTCATGCTTCTCTAATGGAATCATTAGGTGGTCTATTGTCAATGTCCTGTATGAAGTGAATTAACATTTGTTCACACTTATCCAGAAAACAATACAGTCATACAACAAGGGTCCTTCTAGATAATCCAGGATAATTGCCTCATCTTGAAGTGAATAGCTTAATTGCATTCTTATTGCAAAATAAACCTACTCTTCACATAAGTCAGTGTGTGCCTCTTAGTCTGGTACAGGGATTTAGAGCCTATGCTCCTCACAGTGTGTCTATATATAGTCTTTCGCCCCCATCTATCATGACTCTTACAACAACCCACAACCCAAAAGTAACCATCACATCATTTTACAAATAGACAATGGGAAAGCAGTTGGCTTGACTGAATTAAATTATTTAAATGTTAAGGGGATATCACTAGGCAGAAACTCCATTTACTTGATCTTCCTGCAATCTAAGAAGCAACTGTCCTATTCAGGCTTTGAAGATAAAAATAAAACATATATTAGAGAGATTAGCCAATTGATCTAAGACTGTTGATCTATAGGTGAAACTATGAATTTGAATCCATATCTATGATTTCCAGGCCTCAGAAGTTCTCTTGTGTCCAGCATTCTTTTTGCATAGTCCTTCAGTGGTCTTTGAGGGTGGCCCCAGCTACAAATGTCCCTCTTGATGCCCCTTTGTCATATGCACTAGCAATATTCTTTGAGTGCTTCTCAAATCTCAGGACACCAGGGCAGAAAGGAACATTAGATAAAATCTACCCTGAATTGTTCTCAAACTGTATTGTGCACAGGACCATCTGGAAGCTCATACATGTAACAATCCCTAAGCCTCATTCTCCAAAATTGTAATTGGGTGTATCTGGGATGAAGTACAGCATCTAGCTTTTTAATATGCCCCAAAGCTTATTCTGATGCTAGTTGGTCAGAAAAGAAGGACATCTGGATGAAAGGGATAATAAAATTTCCCTAGAAAGTACACTAAGTTTTCTTTTAGGCAAGCACATTTGAGTCCTTTGGTGGCTAATCATGGTGGGTCATATTATTAGAAAATAATGTTTAACATCTTCCGCTAAATTGATAAGGATTTTTAAATTAATTGAATTTTTTAGCAGGTTGTGCTGTGATTGAGTAAAAGAACAAGTCAAATTAGATTACATACTATGGAAGGAGTGAAACATTTGGAGGGGCTAGAGTCCAACTTGTGCATCATTTGAAATCACCGAGTATGCAGAAGAACTTAATGCAAAGGAGTTCACATTCTAGAATACAGCACTACATGACTGAGCAAGAGTATTCTAAAAAATGGATTTGTGGGCATCACCCATAGCCATACATTTTCTACAAATATTGGTGCAGGCATGCAGTTGTTATTGCTTAGAAAATTAGAAATGAGACGTTGAACCATACCTATCTGTAGACAGTTGCCTTGATTCGATTTATAAAGGCACCAATGTCCTGATATGCCAGACTTGTTCCCTAACCCAACTCCATGGCACCAATGCAAGGTGAATCTGCCTGACTGGCATTTTTCCCATTGTAGAAACAAGATGCATGAACAATGATTTATAATATATCATGAATAATAATAATATGACCATTATTGGATATGGCTTAGCATTTAGTTTGGCATTATTACAAGCAGATTTCATAAAAGAGTTCAGAATCCTTGCCCAGGATGTCATTATTGGAAGACTGTGCTCTGCATGGAAGAAACAAATGTGTCTCCACAGATCAGTTCTCAAGTAAAGAGTTTTAGCCAGTGTTCAGTGCCTCCCATTAAAACCACAACTCTTTATTTTCCAAACTTAAAGGACCTAGCCAGGGTTTCAGGAGACAGTAATTTTTGATGGCAGGGTCAGCAAATTGTGCTAAGTATGTGTCTTGTGATCTCCATAAAAGGAGATCATTGAATTTTCTGTCCACTTAACAGTGCCGTTTGTTAATGATGGGCAAGTGGCTTGCATTATTTATGGAGGACTTTGATAACTCAGCAGTTTGCTGGGATATATGAAGAAAAGGAACACTTTATCATCTCATAAAATGTTACAGAGTAACATTAGTACTAAAGTTTTAAGGAAGGAATTGTGGATTTTCCTGTGGCCAAGCAAAAAGGGCACACTGGCTTTTCACATTTAAATTAGCCTCACTGGCCTGGTAGCTGTGTGCACAGGCCTGCTGTGCATTACTTCAAAAGCAAGGAGATTTATTTCATCTATTATAAATTCTTCCCAAAGCAAATAGCCATCTTATTAAACTGCTGTAAGTTCATCCATGTGGAATCTGGGTGCAGGTAATTTTGGACAAGCCACTGTGTCCTGGTAATGAAAACAGAAATGAATTGAACCTTCTAGTGGGAAAGTGACAAGCAAATGAATTAATCTGTGAGCTATCCAGTTTTAGAAAATGATCTAAGACAAAGCACAACTTAAAAGTTGTGAAAAGGGACGACATCAAGAGTCTCCAGGCTTTCTTATAAAAACTTTCTAATTAAAAGCTGTGAAGTAGCCATGTTGTTGAGTGGGAGAAAGAGTTTTCCCTTGGGTAGAGGCCTTCAGCTGGCTATCCAATCCCAGGTGGTCAGTCATGAAGTCATATGCATACAAGTAATGGGATGTGGACTGAGCCGTCAGGTTGTATTTCTAATTTTAAGAATACATCCATCAATAATTAAAGAAGCCATGAATTTGAGAAAAAGCAAGAGTATACATGAAAGGCGTTAGAGGAGAGGAAAGTGCTGCGTGTGTAATTATATTTTAATTTAAAAATAAAATATATATGATTTTAGATATAAATAAAATAAATATATTAAAAAACAAACTGGGAAACCATCATCCAGGACAACTCTGAATCTAGTTTGTACCCAACCTGACACTGCTTCTTACAAGTATGGTAAAACTGGTATTTGAATATTCCCAGCAGGCAGCGCCACACTGTGCTGTCTGACAAGCCAGGTAGCCCTAGCCTTTGCCAAGAAGTAATCACCTCTGCCTAATTACATGGAAAAAAAAGTTGTGTGGAAAGGCTTAAAAACATATATGTAGTGAATTATTTCTCCAAGTTTAGGAAACCAGATGGGGTATGGTTGGATTCAGAAAATGGGTAGGAATTAAGTTTCCTTTGCCAGGATGTGATGTGGCCGCTCAGCCCGAGGATTGTGGTAAACCCATGCTGTCTACCATAATTTAGTGCTTAAATGTCCTCCAAGGCCAAAGTGCTAAAGACTTCATGCCCAGCATGTCAATAATGAAGAATGGTGGGCTCTTTAAGAGGTGGGAATAGTGGGAAAATTTTAGCCTTCTAGGTACGCTCTTGAAGGGGATAATGACATCTCCAGTTTTTTGTGTGTTTTACTCTTTGGCCTTCAGGTGAGCAGTTTTGCTCCATCACACATCTGGCATGAAACAATGAAAGCAATGGACCATGGAATTATGGAGACCTCTCATCAAAACAAGAAAAAAAAATACCCCCCCCCAAAAAAAACCCAAAACAAAAACCTGATCTCTTTATGAATTGGTTATCATACATGGCAAGAGGAAGCTGACTAGCACATCACCATTTAGGTGGTAAAAGCAAAGCGCTTTGAAACAGAAGTCTCGTGTTGCTCACCTTGTCCTCATGTGGTCCTTTTCCCTGAGTCTTTCGGGTGACACTACCCTTAAAGAAGAACTAACTCCTCATGAAAAGCAGCCTCATCGGTGACCCAGCCCAGACAGTACTAGCTCTGCCATTAGTGCTGCTCGATGTTTTCCATTCATGCATGTCTAAGCACCATGCATACAGAAGAGCATTAATACTACAAGTGCAAGACACCAGTTAGAAAGTCTATTGTCTTTAAGACATACATTCAAAATGATTCAAATATATGGACAGCATGTTAATGACATTCACTATAAAAACAAAGAAACCAAAACCAAAACCAAACCAAACCAAAAAAAGCCTTCCCAGCAATTCTGGTGGGTAAAATTCTGGTTGGCACTGATACCAGTGAGGTTGGTTTCCATTTCAAATGTTGACCATTTAGATTAAGCCAGCATACATTCTGGTTTACATATACATATTTTAACCTGTATGTCAAAATCAAGGGTGAGTGTTTCTCCAGAAGGCAGGAACCAGTATATGTTTTCAAACATATTAGTAAATGCCTTAGTTAGGGTTATCATTGCTGTGATGAAACAGGTGACCAATCTCAAGGAGGAAACAGTTTATTTGATTTACACTTTCACATTGTAGTTCTTTATTGAAAGAAGCCTGGGCAGGAACTCAAACAGCGTAGGCATATGGAAGCTGGAGCTGATGTGGAGGGCATGGAGGAGTGTTGCTTACTAGCTTGCTCCTCCTGGCTTCTCGGTCTGCATTCTTATAGAACCCAGGACTACCATCCCAGGGATGGCACCAACTACAATGGGCCGAGCCTCACCCCATCAATCATAATTAAGAAAGTGCCCTACAGGTTGATTTTATGGAGGTATTTTGTCCATCAAGTTTTCCTTTCCGATAACTATAGCCTGTGTCAAGTTGACTTAAAACTAGCCAGCACAGTAAGTAAGTACAATGTGTCAGAGTAAAAAGACACAAAGTAAGGGTCAAACATACAAATAAGATCACCTTGGAGAAACCCAAAGAATATCTTATAAAGAAGAAAAAGAACATTCTGAACTTCTAAAGCACAAACTCAGAAATGAGAGGTACCCGGACACCAGTACAGAGCAATATTGTGAAAGGCTGACTAAAGAAGCAAGTATATCAGTGTACCTCAATGGCTGCAGCTATATTACAGGGAGAGGAACAAGAGTCAGTGAATTAGACAGCAGACCAGCCATGAGAAAGTCTCACAGATTACAGAAGACATAGATACATGGCGAATAAGAATGCTAACAGTGATCTGAGTGTAATCTTATGGGAGTTTGGAGAGAAAGATTATAGAGAGAAGAAAATATCTGGAGGGAGCGACTACAATTTTTTTTGAATAACTGTAAAACTTACTGAGAGAAAATAAAAAGGAATCCGGGGAGGTAAAAAAGATAGAGATTCTAATAGAAAACGGTAAACATTCAGTCTTATCTGTTAAAAAAGCATATATAAGTAAAAAATTTATTATATAACATAAATATGAACATAGGTACAAAAGAAAACCAGTTTAATTGTTTATGGAGGATATTTAAAATATAACAGGCTATTTAAAAATATACCAACATGTTTGAAGTATAGATAAAATAGAAACAAATTAAGAAAAATATGAATTTCCAGTTTCAACATGAGATAGGATCCAAATTTTTGAATTATGAGTTTTTCAAAGTTGAAAAGACGTAAAAAAAAAAAAAACTTCCATAAGAATTACAGTGGGTCAGGGAATTACTGTGTAGATTGAACTGCCCTTGTGTAATACCAGCTGTAGTGGCTGGGAAACAGCTTACCTTATCCTATCAGAGTTGTTATAAAACTCAAACTTGTCAACATTGACAGGACGCCAAAAATATTGACCAATCTCTCTGACACATAGAGGCTCAAAAATTAAACATCACATCCTCACCCCAAGGAAAAATTCCATATTGATGATTCTTAGCCCTTAAGTATATGGTCAAACCTAATCTATTATTAACTTGTATTGAAAATGGATTCTCTTAATGACTTATTCTGATTATGGTTTCCCCTCTTTACTCTTCTCAAATCCTCTCCAACTCCTCTCCCATCTGGATCTACCCCCTTTCTGTCTCTCATTAGAAAACAGGTTTCTAAGGGGTAAAGATATAATAAAATATAAAACAGTAAGGCAAAACAAAAACTACCACACTGAAGTTGGACAAGGCAAACAAGGAAAAGGAAAAGAGCCCAAGAGAAGGCACAAGAATCAGAAGCCGACTCATTTGCACATTCAGGAGGTGCAGACCCTTGCAGGCCCTGTGCATACTGCTTCTATATCTCTGAATTCACATGAGCACGGTGTCCTCTATCCCCTCTGGCTCTTACTGTCTTTTGCCACCGCTTCTAAAGGTTTCCCCGATCCCTGAGAGGAGTGATTTGACATAGACATTTAGGGCTGAGTGTTCCAAGGTCTCTCACTCTCTATATAAAGTCTGGCTGCCTGTCTTTGTATTTGTTCTTTGTATTCCCATCTGCTGCAGGAAGAAGCTTCTCTAATGATGGCTAAGCAAGACACTGATCAATGAATATGGCAGAATGTCATCAGGAGTCATTCTATTGCTATTTTGTTGTTGTTTTTTATAACAATATTATCTGGCTTTATTGTAGGTCCCTAGATGATCTCTCATGTTATTAGTCACCCAAGCAGTAAAGGGTATGCATGTATGGGTTCCATCTCGTGGAATGGGACTTAAGTCAAGTCATTGGTTGGTTATTTTCACAAGCTTTTGACTATCATCTCTCTAACATATTATGCAGTTAGGACACCATTGTAGATCAAATGTTTTGTGATTGACTAGGTCTTTAGATGTCTCTTTTGGTAAGCTGCAGAGTACAAAGAGACTAGAATGTTGGGGTGGAGGCTCTATTGAACATGACAAAAATGAAATAAATTAATATGAAATTCAATAATTTGAAAAAGCATAATCAAAATAGTAAATGCTAGAAGTTAAACTTTCTTAAGTTGATAATACAGTTTTTTAAAAACATAAGCAAACATGATAATTCATGATGAAATATCAGAATTATTCATACTAAAATCATTCAAAAAAAAAAAGATACCTCTCATTCCTGCTACTAAAGTAAATCCAAAAAATCCTCTAACTTCACTTGGTCACACAGCTGGGCAATGGTGGTCTCTAGGGGCTTTGCTGTGGATGACATACTGACCTAAGTCATCAAAGGGCTCAAAACCGTTCTGCAGTACATTATCCCCTGTGAGGAAAGCTGAATTTTACCAAGCCCTCTGAGGAAAAGTGGATTTTCCTCTGTTGCCAAAGAAAAAGACCCTGTTGCATGCTAAGTACATCATCCAGTGCTTCTATGGAGAAAGAACTGAAAAGACACACAGCATCTTAAGTTTTCTTTCTAAAAAGAAAGTGCTGGGAAATTAATACAAGGCCTTGCATGTGTCAAGTGTTCTACCACTGTGCTACAGGCTAGGATCAGAGATGTTCTAATGACTAACTTTACTAAGTTTAAAAGTGCAGAATGCTGGAGCCCACCAAATACTAGTAGCTTGTGCATCAGTAAAGTAGACACCCCAGAATATGCAGTTGCCCTGGCATCCCTCTGTGTGATAGCTTCCTAAAGACTCCCTGTATAGTCTTTCAATGTCTCTGCAGCACTCCAGAATGTGAGCTTTGTGTGAAATACTCTTTATCTTTGATTTCTCAGTGTTTCAAAGTAGTACATTATTGCAATGGAAATGTATATTTATGTAACACGGCGATGGTGCTAAGATGTCTTACTCAATGTTAAGTAGAATTGGAATGTAACCAACCATAAGTCCATGTTTTTTGTAGGTCACTTAAAAACACCAGTGACTAGACAGCAAATTCTTGGGATAATAAGGAAAGATGTTTGATGCACTCATTGTTGACAGCCATCATTAAAAAAAAAAAATGTGTGCACTTACATTCTAGGTTTCCTCATAAGCATTTCTTCAGTTCTATCACTTAGATTTTTCTTACTATGTTTTTATTTTTTGGTTCTCTCTTCTATTGTCGGCATATGTTAATTACATAATAGCAAGTTTCATTATGATATTTTCGTGTGTAGTATATTTGTTTTATTTTACCCCTGCCTGTTGCCCTCCTTGTTGCTTCCTACTTTCATTAATCCCTTCTTCCCAGCTATTGTCCCTACTATTATCATAATTTTTATTTATTTATTCATCTGTGACCCCTTGCATTTTGCAGTAGCTTTTTTAAAAAAAAAAAAATCCTGAGTGAAGGAGTATTTGCAAGAGCTTAGGAACCCCTTACCAGCAGTTACACCACCAAAGAAAATAGTTTTTTTCCTCTGTGACCTTTAATTTTAAAATATTTCTTCAAAAACCTGTTGTGTTTGTATGTGTGGTATTTGCGTGTATTCTGTAGTATGCTTATGGGAGCAACAGAATACATTCAGATGTCATTTCCTTCTTCTTCCTGACTTCCTGTGATAGATTTCATTTTGTTGATCACAGTGTGCACCAGAGTAGCAGCACACAAACTTCAGGGATTCTGCAGTCTCCAGGTCAGGTCTCATGTCTCTGTAGAACCACTTGTATTACTGATACTTATGGTGCATGTCCAAGTTTTATATGGATTCTTTAGATTCAAACTCACATTTCATTGAGAGTTGTCCCTAGAATCATAAAGAATTTCTTAATTTTCCTGTAATTAAGTATTTCAGCCATTATTCATGACTATGTTGAGTTCTACTCTGTAACTGTGAGTCCCCTAAGTTTTACTGTTACTGAATTCCTGCTTCATTTTCTTGTAATAGTAAAAGATATTGACATGTTTACTGCAATGTAAACATTTTACACATTTTACAATTTATTTAGATTTGCTTTGTGATATAATCTCTGGTCTTTCATAGTCTATGCACTTAAGTTCCCATGTCATCTTGTACTTGGGGGTGGGAGGTTGGCTTGGGTTGTAGATTTTATATATCTTCTGTTTTTTCGGTGGTTGTTTGTCTAGCTGCTTTTTCTTTATTGAAGCTATATCTTTCTATGCCTCAGACTTACCTATCTTCAGCTATTGTCTCCTGCCCTGTTATATTTGCAGTCCTTTATTGACTTTTCCATCCCATTTTTATTTCATAGATTATGTTGTTATTTTAAAATAATACTCTTTATTTGGACATGCTTCTCAAAGTTTTTTTTTTATATTTTTATAGGTTATTTCTTTTAGTTTTATTAAGATAGCTGTTTTATAGTTGCTCATGAAGTCCGAGGCTTTTATGGAGATAGGTTCTATTGACTGCATGCATATTTTCTTGGATGGGGTTGAATTCCTAGCACTGGAAATCTTAGTAACAATTAAAGAATGAAAGTATAAACAAGAGACAAAACTGCTATTTGAAAAGGTGATGAAGAATAATCTACCCCAAAGTTTCAGAGAAATAATTGACTGTATGATGATTTGGTGAACCATGGACATTGAGGAAATGCTTACCCCAAATAAATACAGTGGAAAGAAACAGATACAGAAGAGACTACAGCTCCTTTGTCTAGAAAAGCAATGATTTTTACTCAGTTAGAAATGTTGTCACAATTGATCTTCCTTGCCATAAAAACCTATCTACAGCCCCTTTCTCACATATGGCCTTCATTCAAGATATTTTACAAAGCACAGATTGTTCTGGGTAAAAGTCCTGCTGCTTAGCTGCTTACCTCAATTTTAACTGAGGGGTAGGTATTAAAGCAAGGATCTTGGCTTAATGTTGTTGCAAAGCCCATCTAACTTAGAAGTAAAGTGTGTGTGTGTGTGTGTGTGTGTGTGATTTTTCTTATTTGTACAGGTACACACATATGGATGTGCATGTTTAGATAGAAATTAAAGGCAGATGTCAATTTTCTTCAATCAGTTTCTGCCTCATTATATGGTATTGGGTTCCTCGCTGAACCTTGATATCACCAACTCAGCTAGCATGGCTGGCCAGCAAGCCTTAGTGTTCTTCCTGCCTCAGCCTCCTGAATATTGGGATTAGAGTTATGGGGTACTGGGCCTGTTTTATTTTTTGTGGGTGCTGGGGATTCTTATGCTTGCACGACAAACATTTTCCTACTGATCCATTTACCAAGCCTCTGATTTAGGTTTTATGTATATTTTCCTTCCTGTAACATCTGCTGGTGTTCCCAGACTGGCTTGCATCTTTCCACAGCTGGTTGAACAGATGGTGCGCATTTCACCGTCCTCATCAGTTGTGATGGGATTTTTCTGTAAATCTCAGAAACAAAGATGACTATTTCTTAGGAATGTTCTTGTCACCAGTGACTTATGTGATACCAAATGGTCAGACATGTGATACGAGTTGGCAGGGATATCTGTTCCAGGCCCTACTGCTGATTTTCAAATACCCTAACATGTTTCGTGCATTATTTCAAAGTATGACAAAGTACCTTTTCTTCTCCAGTTGACTGATCTTGGATCCCCATCATCAAGCTTAAACTCCATGCCATGGCAAAGTGATCGGAGTTAGAAGCCCTTTTTGTAAGCAGCTGAACAAGTAGGCTCTGCTAGGAAGCCCCAGCAATCGCTCTTTTCACAATATCTTGGTTCAGTTGGCAGGATATTGAATATCCATCAGCATTAGAGAATTTTCTTTATACTCATTTCTTAGTGGACTTTGCCTTAGGAAGCTTCGCTTCTTATGTTATTAGTATCATGCCTGGGCCACAAGGCAAACAAGATAGGATGAGCCACTCATTCTCAATAGGCTAATTGAAGTAGTCAGAGATAGGAAGTTTACTCAATATGGCCACATTGGGAAGAGTAAAAAAGTCCAGTGACCCCTCAAGTCTATCTTTAGGGTCTTGAGAGGAAATTTAGTGAGAAAGCTTTGCATCTGTATGTGTATGAACTGTACATGTGTGTATGTGTTCACCTGTCTACATATGTACTTGTGTGTATGTGGGACCAAGGTTGACATTGGGAGTCGTCTTCTATTGATCTTAATCCTATACATTGTGTTATGGTGCCTTGCTGAAAACAGAGTTTACAAGTATGGCTAATCTAATTAGTCATTTTTCTCTGAGGATCCCCTGTCTCTGCCTTCCAAAAGCTCGCCTTACAGGCAGGCTGCCATACCCACTGCTGGAAATCACAGGTCTGAGTACTTTGTTCACAGAGGCATATCCCCAGCCAAAGGTTTAGGTTTAAATAACATGGCAAGGAGTAATCATAACCAAGCTGTTTTGGTCAAAGTGTGGTCCTAGCTGTCATTGATGCATCATTATCTCTGTTCCAGTCTCTCTTATGAGGCGGTCTGAGAAGTTGCCAGAGTTGCCTTCCATTTTCTTTTGCAGCTATATTTGAAGAGAGCATTAAAAATCATGCTGTTATTTGGGGTGGTAAATGTACAGGATTTTTATTGCTTTTAAAATTATTTAAAATTTTTTTATGCAACATATTTTATTTTTACTTCTCCAAGTCCCCCTGCCCCATCATCCAAACCTCTCTCTTTCTCTCTCTTTCTCTCTCTGTCTCTGTCTCTGTCTCTCTCTCTCTTTTCTCTTTCTGTCTGTCTCTCTCTCCTCTTCTCTCTTCTCTCTCTTTCCTCTCGTTCTCTCTTTCTCTCTCTCAAAAACACCCCCCCCCCCCAATGCAAACCAAAAAGGCAAAACACACCAAACCTGAAAGCATCCACATACAAAACTGTGGAGCTTATTGCTGTTGGCCAACAACTCCTTACCATGAGACCTGAGTGTGATTGAAATACCCAGTGTCACTCTGGAGGACTGATTGTGCCTACAGTTTTTGTACCAGCTATCTCAGTGGTACCAATTTAAGGTTCATTGTCAAGTTTCAGGTTTTCTTAGGTGTAAGGTTTATTTGGTAATATAAATTTTTCCCAAATCTTGTTTGACTCAAATGTATTGTTTAACAATCAATTTCACATATCATATGCCACATTCCAACATATTCACTGTTTATCTGAATAAATAAATCCAGTGTTCAATTAAATAAATTAGTGTTAAATAAATTAGTGTTAAATCTAAGTGGCCTATGTTTCATATTTGGTAAATCTGTACAGCCCAAAGTTGTCGCATTGGGCCTGGCCAAACAAATGTCTCGGGCCTTGCTGAGTGGTGAGTACCTGTATGTACCCAATGGCTAGACTTCATGTTGAAATCTAAGTTTCTTAATATGAAGGCACGAGGAAGCAGTAATTTGGAGAACATATAGGTCATTAGAGGGCAGTCCTTATAATGGAATTGGTGCCTTTGGAAGAGATCCAAGAGACTTTTCACTTCTTCCCCTCTCTCTCTTTTTAAAAATAGCTTCATATGCTGTTGGTAGAACCCAGATTTGGAACCCACCAACACACACAGAAAATTGTAGATATCTGATATAACCATCCGTATATACATACATATATATCCATATATATCCATATATGGATATATATATGGATATATGTATATTCATTTAAAATAGCTTATATATACCACAGTTTAATAACCCTTCTTGTCCATTAAAGTATTGCTATATAGGCCAGGTTAGCATTAAACTAAAAATTCTTCTATCTGAGTCCCTGATGCTGGCATTACAAGTATATACCGCCATTCCTGGTTATATGTTTCTTATGTTTTTGTTTATCACAGAAGTAGAATGAAGTGGAAAGAAAGATGGCCTCTTAGAAGGAAAAGTATTTTTCTACTGAACCTAACCACTAGTGCATTTCTGCTAATTCCTATAATTACCATTGATGTTGTAGGTGGGAAAACCTATTCAATAACTGGACTTTAATAGCGTTGGTTCTACAATCCTTCCTAAAATTATTAAGTTTGATCCTTTAGAATGAACAAGTAAGCTCACCTGCTTTGCTCTTTCAGCCCTCAGAAAGACCCCAGCACATTCAGCCAATGCCTTTCCAACAAGTCTGTGTAGTTTCAGCAGCAGAGAGGCTCCCAGCACAGTCATAAGTCAGCAGCTGATGAAGCTTCAGGCCCTCTGGGACACTTCTTGGACAGATGTGCCTGTTCTACCAAACAGCCTTTGAGCCTTTGCTAACTCAAGCATACCCAGGTGGGGCTGAAGCCAAAAGTCCATAATGGTAAATGCATAATAATGGGTTTGCATGCTTGTGTGGTTACTAATTATTGTCAAGAAACTTACAATGACTAAAACAGGACCCCCCCCTTTTTTTTTTATCCTGAAAGTAGTGTTTGGATATCTGTCTTTTTAAAGTTGAGAAATGACTAAGAACTGTAATAGTATTTAAACTCATTCCTCATGCCTCTTGTAAGAGTAAAAAATATGTATAAAAGGCAGACCATGTGACTGCCATTACATCTGATGTGGGATTTAGGCTTCATTTGATATGTCCTTTACTTTGAGAGAGAACTGGGATTTCACAACTCACAGGTGTGCTATTATGATTCAATTATCAGTAGTGGCTTCTGGGGAAGAAATGCCAACAGTAATAGGATTAGGGCTTCTGGTGTTGCTCTGATATTCTCTCAGAGTGACTACAGGACTGAAGGGATGAGAGACATAGTAGCCCTGTGTACTATCTAGAAGAGCAGCTGCAGGACATGACATGCCTCCGGTACACCCAGAGAGATGCAGACAACTTCTGCAGTGCCACTAAACACAATTGTTTTCATGCAACAGCAGCAAGGTAGATTGGACTGCTACCGGTAAGCCAGGCCTGGAATTGACTTGAGTACCTTGCCTGATTCCAATGCAAGTTAGACTCCCAGAATTACAAGAAAATCAAGATTAAGTCAAGCCTTAACTGTGCCACTGATGGAAAACTGGGAAAGTTTGAAGCACAATCTTCTCTGAAAGTTTCCTATTAAAGTCCACCCACCTACCCTGTCTGAAGACCTTTTAGTAAGTTCACATGGGGAGTTCCCTTCCAAGACGGTGCATATGGTGTAGAGGGAAAAATTATAAAGGCCATTTTATGAAATATGTGTAGATTTCTTTGCCCTTAGACCTGGGCAGAAAAGTGCAGATTCCAGAACGAGGAACTGAAAATAAGATTTCAGGCCTTCATACCCCAGGACACTTGCTGGATGAATTACATTCCTCAAGCCTCAAGCAATAGGCCCACCTATGGGTGGAAGAGGCCCAAGGCAGGAAGACACATTCCTGACCATAAAAAATACAAGCCATCTAGGTGGGGCTGTGGCTGGAGGAAGTGAGAAATGTTTTGTAATGACGGTATAGGGGACAGTGACTTGGTAAGACCACATTTTTGAGAAGAATGAGTGTGCAGAGTGATTTTCACATGACTCTAGATCATTTGGGCTAGATTCTCTGAAATGTTCCACTGTTCTTGGTTACCCCTCCCTCCCTTGATCTTCCCAGTGCTATGTTCAAAATTTGTAAAACAACCAATCATGTGTAACCTCGCGAAAATGCCTTCCTTTCCCCACCCCATGCTATAAAAGACCCCTTAGCCCACCATTTGAGGCCAAACCTTGCTCTTGGAGCTAGAGAGCTTGTGGTTTGACCGCTGGCTAACTTTCCTAATAAAGCCTCTGCTGATTGCATCCAGGTGTGGTTTCTTGTGATCTTTGGGTGGTCGTCATTTCCTGAAACTTGAGGAAGGGTCTCCTGAGTATGGGGGGTCTTCATTGGCCCTTACCATCTATTATAGTCTTTAAATGCATAATTAGGATCAAGTATGTACCACAGTGACAAATACAAGGCCTAGTTAATGGGACACACACACACACACAGACACACACACATTGTTGGATGTTCAGATTTATTTTTCTTTAACAGAAACATGTTCAGAATTTTTAAGAGAAAAGAAGAAAAGAGAAAATCTGCAAATCCCCATGAACTTGAACTATTCCTAGAAAAAGAAGAGGACCTCTTGTGGCAGCTGGAAGTAGATGAGGTTTTCAAGCCTACTAAACAATCCCACCTCTCTAGGGCAAGTGGTTCTCAACCTTCCCAATGCTGCAAACCTTTAATACAGTTTCTCGTGGTGTGGTTTTCTCATTGCATGGTTACCCCAACCATAAAATTATTTTCATTGCTACTTTATAACTGTAATGTTGCTACTGTTATGAACCATAATGTAAATATCTGATATGCAGGAGATCTGATATGTGGCCCCTGTGAAAGGGTCGTTTAACCTCCAAATGGATCTAGACCCACAGGTTTAAAACTGCTTCTCTAGGACAATGAGAGTCTGTTTCTAAATTTGCAAATAAGCATCCTGAGCTCCTGTAATCTCTTTTCTCTGGCTTGTAGCCTGTCAGGTGGTACCACCAAACCACTGTAACCAGTTCTACCTCCTGTGTAGAACAGCAGGTGGGCAGATAGGAATTCCTCTAGCCTCAAGGAACAAAGAAACGTAATTTCCCTCTCTTTTTAGAAGATTACTCATAGTCTCACACACTTTACAAATATATTTGAAGGAAATTTTATTTCCCTCCACACAGCAGTATGCACACAGGCTTTGCTCACTCCTGACAATCTCGAGGAGTTCGTAGTCCTAGACAAAGTTTCTACTTTTCCTTCCCTATCTAGGTTACTACTTAAGTTATGTATTCCTGAACCTTTTAAACACCATTTTCTGTAACACTCCTATCCACAGTGAGTCTTTCAATTGGCTTCTCTGAGACCTTGTCCCTAGTAGAAAAAATAACTAAAGTTATGGAATGCCTAGTATAATAAAGGAATAGAAGGTGTTATTGATGTAGATAAAATGTCCTTGACATTTACAACTATGTATAATTACCCAGTCTTTTTTTTTTTTTTCATCCTTTAATAACATCCTTGTGTAGCAGGTACTCTGGCCTCATTTCACAGGCCGGTGAATGAAAGAAAGGAAGGAAGAAAAAAAGAAAGAAGCAAAGGACAAGAGAAAGAAAGAAAGATAGAAAGAAAGGAAGGAAGGAAGGAAGGAAGGAAGGAAGGAAGGAAGAAAGAAAGAAAGAGGAAAGGGGCATGGCTAGTCCCAGTTTCCTGTGTAAGAATAAAAAAAAAAAAGAGGAAAAGAAACATGATTGCTCCTAGGTATTGTTGAGGAGAAAGTTTATTATAGATATGTGGGAGAGCAGAGCCAGAGGATGCAAAGACATCTGGGAGAGTCAAGAGTGTACATGACCAGACTGAGATGTGCCATATGAGGAGAGGGGAGAGGGGAAGGAATAAGGAAGAGGGGAGAGGAACCAGATGCTCAAAGGTACAAAGAGGGCAGGTAACCAATATAGCTGGATTATATAGAGAAGAGCAACCAAATCCCTGGGGCTGGAGAAGTTTGGGATAGCAGGTGGGGTATGACAGCCAGGAGGGCAACTGTAACAGATGAAGGATTGAGGGGTGCAGGGAGAACCTGGTAGCCAGGTCCGCTTTGATATTTTAAATAGGCACCTCAGCCATTTATTCCCAGGTTTGAAAACCTAACAGTGAGCAAGGAACGGGCTAGAAGCCAAAGTAAAGTACCAGAGCAACCAATGCTGCACAGAGAAACCCTGTCTCAATAAAGAAATCAAAACAAAGCAACAACAGCAAAAACAGGCAAAGTATTCTAAAATTCTGAACTAAAGCAGGACGGTTCAGGATCTAACATAGACTTACTTGTTTGTAAAACCCAATGTTTTGAGTCCTTAGCCCATCCCCCACATGCATGCTGTAGAATGCTGATAAATCTCTGTTGACTTCTGGAGCAGAGAAGTTAGCATACAGACCAAGATACAAATCTTCAGAGGCTCAAACCTGCCTGCGATGCACAAACTGACCTGAAACTGAAGACCCCCATACTCGGGAGACCCTTCCTCAAGCCTCCGGAATCGCGACCACCCAAAGATCACAAGAAACCATACCTGGATGCAATCAGCAGAGGTTTATTAGGGAAAGAGCTGGCAGCCAGCGGTCTGACCAGGTACTCGCGCTGGAGTCAAGGTCCGACCCCCTCGGCCAGTCCTTGGAGGGTTTTAAAGGGAAAAACCACAAACCAGGGGAGTGGGATGGGGTTGTTAAAGATACAAAACATGAAAACAGTGGAACAATTCAGAGGTATTCACTCTAAATGATTAGTGTCATGTGGAAATCGCCCTGCATTCTTCTCAAAAATGTGGTTTTTACCATGCCATTGTGCCCTATCCGGCCATTTCAGATTGCTATCTTTACTTTTTCCGGCTATAGGGCTAGGGCCCCACCTAGGTGGTAGCATCTTTATCTGTAATCAGGAATGTCTTCCTGCCTTGGGCGAGGCTTGAGGAATGTAATCCAGCAAGTGTCCTTCACCTGGAATGTGAAGGCCTGAAATCTTATTTTCAGTTCTGTAAGGCAAAAAATCTACACATATTTCATAAAATGGCCTTTATAATTTTTCACTCTACAAAACCCTTTCCTTGCTCCCAAGATGCAGAGTTGCAAAGGTGCCAACAGGTCCCTCTCCATGGCCAGGCTGTTTCCCTACAACATCCTTGCTCCATGAGCATTTGCTCCAACGGTGCTGTTGGCTTGTGTTCTATCTTGCTTTTGTTAACGATGTCTTCGAATGTGTCTTCCTCTTTCTGAAAAGGAACAGAAGAGCTACTGGTTAAGGAAAAATTCTTCTTGATGGGCAATTTTCATGTGTTTGTATGAGATGCAATTCCTGAAGCACTTATAGGAATTCCAGAATGGGAACCAGATTCAAATTTGAAATTGCATCTTCCGAACTAATACTCTGCAGACCCTGTCAGCAGAAGAAGTCGAGTTGGCTCAGCTTGTTCAAAGATTCCCTCGTTCTACCTTTGAGCTTCCTGGTGGAGGTGAATAAAGGCAAAAGTGATCTTCAGAGAAAAAAAGAAAAGCTGATCTAATTTCCTTCTAAAACTTGGAAGCAGAGTGGAAACGAGCGAGCCAGCATTTGAAGACAGGTTACAATTGCATCCCCCCCACCCCTCCCCGGGAACCAGCCTCGTATCCCCAATCATTTGTGAGCTGAGAAAGGGTGACAGCCGAAAGGGCCTTTAAGGACCTTGGTATTCAGGCCAGCAAATTCCTCAGAAAGAATGCTGAAGGTGGCAGAACTTCCTTGGAATAGTGTTGAATCAGTGAGTTTCAGTGAAACAGCCCCCAAAGGCATAGTATGTAGTGATTTCAGCCTGCATTATTTATTGACTGTGGACAACTGGGTGAGAGTTTAACATTTTATTAATACAGCACTGGGTCATTGGAGAAACTTGGACCCACTGAGAAAGCTCCCTAAAGCAATCCTCATATTACCAACAGTGTACTTGACGACTAAGCAAAGCGTATCTGGGGATGAGGAAAATGTTGTGCCTTCTACAAGCTTGTGCTCCCGGGGAGTAAAGACAATCCATACCTACTTTCTTTCTGTTAGCATTTTGTCTAAGCTCTGCCCCACAGTTACCTGGCAACAGCCAGGTATGCCTGACTCACTATAAATGGGGCTGCTTGTCCCCTCTGCTCTCTCTTGCTCTTGCCTTCTTGCTCCCTCTCTGTCCTCTGGCCACTTCCCCCTCTCTCCCCGTTCCCCTCCCCCTTCTCTCTCCATGTGCTCATGACTGCCTTCTACTTTCTATTCCTCCTCTCTCTCTCTCTCTCTCTCTCTCTCTCTCTCTCTCTCTCTCTCTCTCCCCTCCCCCATTTCTCTGCCTTTCTCTGTCTCTCCTACCCTTTCAACTCCCCTCCCCATGCCCTAAATATATTCTATACTATACTGCTGTGTGGCTGGTCCCTCAGGGGGAAGGGATGCCTCAGCATGGGCCTTCGGAGGCACCCCCTTACCCCATACCTGACTACACATCCACAAAACATTTCCCCTCTCT
Organism: Arvicanthis niloticus; assembly: GCF_011762505.2. Taxonomy (NCBI): domain Eukaryota; kingdom Metazoa; phylum Chordata; class Mammalia; order Rodentia; family Muridae; genus Arvicanthis; species Arvicanthis niloticus. The sequence continues at coordinate 35,740,519 of NC_047658.1, read as the reverse complement.
ATTTTTTTTTTATTGAAGACCCCCATACTCGGGAGACCCTTCCTCAAGTCTCAGGAGATCATGACCACCCAAAGATCACAAGAAACCATACCTGGATGCAATCAGCAGAGGCTTTATTAGGGAAATTGGCCAGAGGTCAAACTACAAGCTCTCTCTCTGAAGAGCAAGGTTTGGCCTAGAGTGATGGGTTAAGGGGTCTTTTAAAGAGGAAGACCGAAAACCAGGGGAGTGAGGAGGGGGTGAGGGGTTGTCAAGGATACATAACATAAGAATAGCGAAACATTCAATGTAATGACTGAGATCAGGGGTCTAGAACTAGATGATCCAGTTCAATCCTTGCTCCCATAGCTGTGTGCTCCACCCTAGGCTAACCTACATTCCCAACGTTAGCCTAAGTTTTCTTATTTTAAAGTGGAATGTTACTACTACTAAGTGTAGTAGGAATATTTTAATTAATCCCTGCGTGGGGTTCCTTCCAGCCTTAGACCATTTGTGTTCCTAGAAGAAAGACACACACACACAGCCTTTATACTTCAACATGCCTTAAACAGCACAATAGTTGGGCAACTGCCTAGCCTCCATGCTGTTAGAATCTACTTCCTATCCATAATGCCATCATTACTTTCTAACTTCTGCTTCATTTTGGCTGCTCTTGGCTCAACTGAGCAGCCCTCTGGGCCACATTTTCTTGGACCTTTTACATGGCAGCTCTGGTTCTCCTTTCTGCATGTTTTTCTTCTTTCATGGTTGCTCTCTTTTATCCTTTCCTGCACACTCTCCTAAGACATGGTGGCTTTCCCTCTTTTTTTTCTCTTTCCTTTTGGTCCCAAGTCTGGGAAACCTAAACCCTGCCTATGTCCTCCCCAGTTATTGGCTACTGGCATCTTTATTTACCAATCATAATTCACTGAGGACAGGTTCCCAGAAACTACCTGCAGACTCCTCATGCAAACTAATTTGGGAGACCCTAAATTAGCATTAGAATACAAGCGGTATTAGGCCAACCTATTACAACTAAGTAGTACCGACTTCACTTGTCCATCTAAGTGAAGAGGAACTTTTGGAACACTTGTCCCTCCCACCCCACCCCCACCCCTTGGAAGAGGCTAATTAACATTCCTTAGTCAGAGGACACTTGCTGGATTAACATTCAGAGGAGGAAGGGAGAGGCTGATTAACATTCCTCAGACCACATGGGAGGGAACCCACCTGCAGGTGGAGAAGGCCCTTAGCACAGAGACACATTCCTCAGGACAGACCAACCCTTGCCACTTACAGACAAGGAAGGTCCTTACCACCTCATTCCTCAAAGACCAATCAGTTTAAAAGTCACACTGTTCCACCAATCATATTGTGCTTAGTAACTGTTTCTCTAATCCACCCTTTAAACTGTATAAAAACTGACCAAATGGGCTGCCTGAGGTTGCCATTCCACCTTCAGTGTAGGATGGCCCCAATGCATTGGATCATTAATCATTAAAACTCCTCTTGCTTTTTGCATCGATTTACATCTCTGCAAGGTTGGTTCATTCAAGGGTCCCCGGTAAGCTAGAGATCCCCAAGAGTCTTACATAAGCTGGCTCAGAACCTGACACAAGTGCTAAATTTATTTGCTACCATACTTTCACTTTTGATTATTATCATTTGGACCAGATGTAAAAGGCATCCATTATACAGCAGATCCATGCCTCTCATTAGACAGAACACCCTTCTTTCTTTTCACATACCTTGTGCACATTATCAATTCCTTTCTATCACCCTAGTCCAGGTCCCAATTTAATGAAGCAAGGATTCATTAAAATGTATATATCAGAGTAAAATATATTTGCTTCTTTGCATTTATAGCTGCAATTACATGCATGTATTTTTACCATCTATTTCATATATATTTCACCCTACTTTTTAATTTATCCCTTGTGTTGTAGAGTGAAAAATTATAAAGGCCATTTTATGAAATATGTGTAGATTTTTTTGTCTTAGACCTGAGCAGGAAAAGTGCAAATTCCAAAACGCTTGGAACTGAAAATAAGATTTCAGGCCTTCACTACCCCGGGGCACATTCTGGGTGAAGGACATTGCCCCTGAATCAGAGGACACTTGCTGGATTACATTCCTCAAGCCTCAGGCAGTAGGCCCACCTGTGGGTGGGGGTGGGGGGCCTGAAGCAGGAAGACACATTCCTGACCATAAAAAAATACAAGCCATCTAGGTGGGGCTGTGACCAGAGGAAGCAAGAAATATTTTGTAATGACGGTATAGGGGACAGTGACATGGTAAGACTACATTTTTGAGAAGAATGAGTGTGTAGAGTGATTTTCACATGACTCTAATCATTTAGGGTGAGTACTTCTGAAATGTACCACTATTTTTATGTTTTGTATCCTTGACAACCCCTTATCCCCTCCCCACTACCCTGGTTTGTGGTTTTTCCCTTTAAAACCCTCCTCGGACTGGCTGTAGTCGTCGAACTCTACTCCTGCGTGAGTGGTAGTGAGACTGCTGGTTGCCAGGTTACTTCCTTAATAAAGCCTCTGCTGATTGCATCCAGGTATGGTTTCTTGTGATCTTTGGGTGGTCGTGATTTCCTGAGACTTGAGGAAGGATCTCCCGAGTTTGGGGCTCTTCATTGTATGTGCTTTAAAACATATCCTAGGTGTATATACATCTTGTCTGTAGCAGTTATCTACCCTATTTTATATGTCTGTTATCTAAATTATTAGTTGAATTGCATACCAAAGGTTATAGTACTAACAATGCTCTAGACATTTGTTCTTATGCCCACAGACAAGTATATTCCTCACCTTTCATTATGGAACATTCTCCTTGCAACAGAAGAAAAGCACAACTAATCAAAATGCAGAGTTGTAGAGACTAGTCCCAATGGATACATTTACAGAATACCCCCCCCCCCAAGAACAACCCCTTATGATATATTTAAGGCTCAAGAAATATTGCAGACAAGAAGGAAAAAAGATTGCAAGAGTCAAGAGGACCAGGGAGTTCGCTGTGAGATTATGTCACCTACTAATATTAGAAGCTACACCCATAACATCTTGCCAACTTGATTGCCTAAACATGAGCTGAATAAGGATGACACTATACCATTACATGTGCTTAAGTCAAAAGGGGAAAACACATGAGGCCTCAGTCCTATACAAAGAAGTACAGGCAACTAAGGAATTCTGAGAGTTGGAACAATAGTCTTCCCCAGGGCACAATATAGCAACTGATTATCTAATACTGAATGGTCTGCTCTGAAAACATGCATATAAATAATAGTATACAGGCTAAGTAAGATATATATTAATGAAAAATAGAGGCCATTAAAAGAGAACACAAATGGGATGGTTTGGAGGTAGGAAAGGGAAGGGAGGAATGTTGTAAATGTATTATAATCTCAAAACTAAAAGGGAAAAATGATACATTTAAGTCACAGTTCAGTACTTATGAATGTGACTGTGTTTGGAAACAGAGATTTTGCAGGTGTGACCAAGCTGAAATGAAGTTATATGTGATCCAAAGAGTGGTATCTTTGTAAGGAGCAAGAGATATGAAGATATCCCTGTTACTCTAGAGGTGGTGGGATCTGGGAGAATGGAGCTGATAAACGAGGCATACTAAAGTTTCATGCAATAGCCGTCTTTATTCAGAGCCTAGGACAATTTATACTACAAGGTTTAGGAAAGGTCACATGAATAAAATTCTCATCAGTCCAAGCTATATACAATCACAAGAAGAAGCCACATGTGGCAAACAGATTTTTCCATAGAGGCATATAAAGGACAGTTTAAGCATTTAGCTGAATAACACCAGCAAGGAGTAATGACTGACCCGGAAGTAAACTCACCCCTGTGTATTACACCTGGGAAGAGCACAAAAGCACATTCCAAGAACATTTCCATGTTTTAAAGAAACTGAGGCTTTTGAGTGTTCTGACAAGCACTCAGAATTCTCCTTACATAATCCCATTACTGAACTGTGTTTTGGCACATACCCATACAAGAAAAAAAAAAAAAATGATGTAAAGATGCAAGTAGTGTTGGAGATATGTTGCCACAAACCAAGGAAGAGAGGAATTGCTGGTAAAACTTTAAAAGCCTGAATTGGGGCTTAGCTTTTCATCACCATAAAAACACTTGGGATTCTCCACCTTTAAGGAGAAAAAAAAATTTTTTTTTTGGCTCACATTTTAGATGTTACAACCATGGCCTTATTTGAGGGGGAGCTGTTCTGAGAGAGCAGGAGACACAGGAAAGTGTCATTGACCAGGCCTGCTTATATCAATGTCTAGAAATAAAAAAAGGACAGGGGTGGGGCATTGTCTCTCTAGTCTTCCTCTTTAAGGGAATGGCCCTAAAGACCTTTTGCTAGACTGTATCTCTAAACATTTCACTACTTCCTTATAGTGCCACCAGAGATCGGCCCTTTAAGTATAGCAAAGGGGCACCAGAAGGTGCTCTCTAGTGCCTCTGAACAGGGCATGTCTTGTTGGCATTATGACATTTGGCTTTTAGTGTTCAGAATCATGATAGGATGTTTCTGTTCTAAAAATCCAGTTCAAAGCCTACCTTTGTAGGGTGTCTTTTTTAATTCTGTAAGTTTTTAGTATTTTAAGGTTCTCTTCTTAGTTATCTATGTTCTTATAATCATCATATCTCCCTGATGAATTGACACACTTATCAATATTTGATATAAACTGTGGTGGCTCCTATAATGAACTTTCACTGAAAGGCTGTCTTACTGATTTTCAGAGTCACCTTTGCTTTTTTAGTTATTATTTGAAAGAGCTATCTGCATTGATTAAACAGTTTCTACTATTTTATATCTGTATAAGAAGTGAGGGTTTTATAGATAGAACCTCCTTAGGCTATTAAAAAATACAAACAGTTCTGCCAATCTCTATTCTTTAATTGACAAGTTTATTCTATTTACATTTAAAGTGATTGCTGCTAAGAGCACTCTAGCCATTTATCCATTTAATTCCTATGTGTCTTGTATGTCTTTGTTCATCCATTTCTTTAAATTGCTTCTTAAGACATCACTGAAAATGGATACCAGTAATTTCTGGAAGAGACTACTTGAAATCCAGCTTTAGCTTGCATAGAGCAAACTCCATGCCAAAAGAATGCCAGAGATGCATATGTAGAGTCTTCTCAGTACTTTCTATGAGTAGGTCTATCCCTGGGTTGAAGTTGCCCTTGATTTTACTTCATATTTATAATCCCTTTATTTCTTCAAGAGTATTGCTCCTTAGTCATTTTCTTCTCTGGCCTCTAGCTTGCTTATTTATCTCTTTAGTTGAATCAATGTCACTTCAGATCAGAGGCTGGGCAGAGGAGGCAGTTGTTGGTTTCTATGGCATACATCTCTCAGCCCCTGATTAGAGCTTTGCTTTAGCTCTCTTTGGCACTATAACCATTCATATTGTAACTGCACTCTCAGAGATCAATTTATTGTTCTAGTTATCAGCTACTTTATGACGGCCGGACACATGGTGAGATAGTGAATTCTGTAAGCCTAAGTCTGTAAAATGGTTTCTTGCTCAGAAGTAATGTTGTGTGAGACATGGTGGTGGCAGATAAGGCATGTTGTATGTTCATGGATTGGCATTTTGGTAGAAGCATTGCATGCAGCAACGACAAGTTTATATCCAGAGTGAGTGCCTAGTCCACCTAGTAAGTACAGATTGATACCACTTTTATGATGGAAACAGTATAATATAACCAACTTGCATCAGATAGAAGAGCAAGTTATTCTAAGTAATAATACTGTCTTGAGCCTTCAGTGTCAGTTTCAGCCACTGACACTCAGTGGAGACCATAATCAGGTTGGTTGCTGAGTCCAGTGTAACTGCATCTCTGCCATAAAAGAAACTCCTCTGATAGTCATAGGAGCATCTGGGAAAACTGATTATAACCTCAGAATAAATATCCTGTCTACTAGAGCTACTCTGTCAAGGTCATATTTTTGTGTACACTTGTATGGGACACAAATAGCCTCATCATCATTTTCCTCCTTAGGGAAGGCCTATTTACCACACCGTTTCCTTGCTATAGATTTTGCAGCCATATTTCTTTTATTTCCTTACCCCTCAACCCAATCATTGGCTAAAGCACACAAATGTTTATGTAATCTTAAGTGTGGCCATTTCTCCTTACAGGTCAAATACATAACCTGGTATTCTGCTGGAATTTCTGTAAGCTGGGTATATTATAATTGAGCTCGGGTTTTCTGAGAGAGTGGCTTATAGTTCTATACCTACCAACTTTGGGGTGCTGTCAACATATTTATTACCCAGGGCCAACTATGAACCATGTGTCAGATTTCTCTTTTTCTTTAATTAGTTCTGAGAAACTCTCAATGATGCTAAAGTGGTATCTGGAAGAAAGAAGGTAGGACTTTAAGAGTCAGGGTCATGAATTCCCAGTCCACTACTTATTGGACCTTAACTATGCCTTCAGAGTCTGCTTTTGTACTTACTACTTCCATTGAATAGTCGAGTATTGCTATGTGCATGTAACTCTGCTTGATGGACAGGAGAACATGAAATTCATAGTGGATAGCTCAGGTTCTATAGACCCTTGGTGCCCATGGTTAAATATTCAGTTTTTACAAGAGCCCATTGGCTTTCTAAAAGCTAGTTCTCAAAGGGTAATATTTATCTAGAGATGATTGGAGGCCTTTGCTCAAAATGTGAAGGGAACACCTGAGATTCACCTGAGTCAGCTCTTGTACACAGCTCCAGCGCTCCCATGACCAGGATTCATAAGTCCAGAAATAAAGGAATAGAAATGAGAGTTGCATGTCTGATGGTAACATCAAGTGGCTATCTTTCTCTTCCCTTGGCCTGTGTTCTATTTGACTATCGCCTCCAGCCAGGAGGTTCTAGAGTCATACTTTGAAACCAAAGGTAAGACAACTCATGCTTCGGAGTTGACTAGTATAGTAGTCATTATATGGCCTAATTCTGAATGCTAAGGAGAAATTTGACTTCTGTTCCACAATGGAGATAAGGGAGAGTGTGTTTGGAACAAATGAGATTCTTGTTTTAGTTTCTTTTCCTGTTGCTATGGACCCCAAAGGCTCTAAACAACATCCTGTATGCTTCCAGCATCCCGAATATCACTGAGTTTGCTGGGTCAGAGGTCCCTTTAGCAAAGCAGCCTGCTGAGCAGCATGGAACTGTTGTATCCTCTTCTCCTGGGCACTATTTAAACAAGCACATCAGGAGCTGGGACAGAGTAATATACCTAAACAAAGAATGTTTTGCTTCCAAACTCCAATAATGAGCCCCAACAGGAATTAGTTGTATAGAATCCAGGTGCAACCATCTGGTTATCTTAGAAGGACTGTCTCAACATGCTGACACCTTTACTTCCAAGATATTAACTAAGGTAGAAGACCACAAACTTTGGTCAGTTTTATATTTCACTCTCTAGCAGTTTATTATAACAATAAATGTAGAGTGTTACCTATTTCTTAATTCTTAAGGAAACAACAGATTGCCAGCAATGTAATGTCCTGTGTGAGAGCTTGTGGAAGGAAACATGGCAAATTTTTTGGAACTAAATTGTAACAGAGCCAGGGGTCAATATATCCCAGAGGTAGACATTCATGTATTGGTGAAAGAAAATAATTTCTTTTGGGTTTTTCTAACAGAGACAGGGAAAAAAAGGCATTTGCCAGGCTCCATTCCAAGTAGGGTGACTCTGTTAATTTGGTTAGTCAATGAAACCACATCTGCCAAGGCAGCTAAAATTAAGATAAACACTTGATTAAATTTATGATAATCTGCTCTTATCCTCCAAATTCTCAGACTCCTACACAGACTAAACAGCATAATTAAATGAGAGCATTCACCTTTACCACTGCATCTTCAAGCTCTTTGTTGCCATAGACCTCTCTACAATTCCTCCAGGAAAGAATTATTTCTTTTGGGATATTCGGGGTACACAATTATGGTGCCTTCCCCTTGGCCCTTTTCACAATAGAAACCCTTACTTTACAGATTAGGGGACCAATACAAGAATTCTGCCAGTAATTCACTAGTTTTACTCAACACTGCTACATTCTGGTACAGGACATAACCATAGGATAGCTTGTGAGATTTTCACTATCAACTGTGAGTTGACTTAAAACTCCACTTATCATCTGACCCTCAGAAATCCAATGGCATTTATGTATTATAAATAGTGTTAATGCCCATTGACTCTTAAAATGCTCAAATGTTTTATTTTCAATTCACACTCACCCTAGAAAAGTCCACAGGCATATTTGATGAAGGTCTGGAGAAAGAGTAAGTGGAAATTTTAGCCTTGTCTTCAGATCCTTTACAAAGAAGATCTAGTCTACCCTTTAAAGGATTCATTATTCAAAGGTTTAAGTCTTTGAATGACCAAAGAGTTGCTTTTATGATGCAGGCTGTTTTTATTCACTAGATCTAGAGTTTCTTTGCTTATACAGACCAAGTAGGACTTTGTTGGTTTCCTGACTTTCAGTTCTAAGGTCCTGTGGCCAACGAGGCACTGGTGCAGACCTTCCAGTTAGACCATTCTTATGGTTACTGAACTCCAGTATGGTACCTATGCTCTCCTTATTTTCAGTGGTTGAGTGTTGCCACTTTGACTCCTGCACCATGATATCCAACCACTTCCAACACACTTAGCTTTGCATTCAGTGGATTCAGTTTCTGTTGGGTTGTAGTGTGTGAGTGAGACCTGTTGTTGGGTTAATGTGTGGGTACTGCCTCTGTCTTGCCGTGTGGCTAGGGCCTCTTGTGGAGACAGAGGCATGGGAATTTGACTCCATGCTGGCACTGGCTGAATATCAGGCTAAGTGAATACTAGGACTCTGTTCTGGGGTGGAGAACATAGTCTGAGGTCTTGTGGGGAGCCAGAGCTCTTGGCTTGGGGGTCCCCAGGCCAAAAGGTGGCTGGGAACAGGCTAGTTCTCAGAACTTTGGGTCCCCAGGCACTGCTGGGGGCCTTGGAAGGGCTGAAAATTAAGTGGGGGCTAGATTAAATGGGGGCAGCTGAAGAGGGGATGGGGGAGAGGGATGAGCTCCAGCTGCATCCTGCGGGGGCGGGGTAGGAATTGGGGGGGACGAGAGTCCTTGGTTGTGGCGACTCACTTGGCTGCATGGTGGCTGGCTTGATTGCTTGTTTGGGTTGGGTGGCTGGTGGTCTCCATGGCTGAGAATGTAGAGAGGTCTTCAGTGGGAGATTAGGTTGTGGCTCTGTGAATGGAGGCCTGTTCCACTATTCCCCATGGTGGAACCCAAAGAAGAAAAGCAGTCCATGGTCTTAAGATATTTATTGTCATGGTGGAAAATGGATGTAAACCATACTCTTGTATTTCAGGGTGAGCCTGAGGTTAAATACCTTTTCAAGGAGGAGGGTCTGGGAAGGAATAAGTTTAATTGGCTACACCCTCTGGCCTTAAGGTATCTCATTAATATGGAGATCTGTCTTGAGGCTCTGTGGCCTGTAGTCATACTCTCTACCTGTGGAGGGGCTAGTGAGTGTTGTCCTACATGACTGGAGAACCCCACTCTACGGAGGTCTTCAGCCTTGTGCCAGGAGCCTGGAGTCTGGGAGTGTGGCAAAATGCATGTCTTCCCTTAGGATCACCTAGGGTCTTCAGTGATTTCTAGACAGTGCTTGACCAGAAACCAGGCTGTCCTGTGGGGAGCTGACAGAAGGCTGCTATCATTCTTGCAGCCATCTTGAGCCATATACCCTGATAAAAGACTTGATTACAATAGCCTACAACAGCTGAGCACACTCTGATAACATCTTGTTTTAGATACCCAGGATTTTCCCTTGGGTGTGTGAGACTTAAAAGTGTGTGACTTAAGGGTGTGACTTAGAGATCAGATTTAGAGACAAGACCTAAGGGTATGACTTAAAGGCATGACTTAAAGGCCATGAAATAGAAGTGAGACATAAAAAAGGCGAGAGGCAGACAGAAGAAATTATTATTATTAGGTATTAGGCACTTGGCACTAGGAAGAAGAAACTTGGAACTTGGAGGCACTAGGGACTAGGAACTAAGAACTCAAGACTTGGGACTTGAACTAGGAAGAGAGACTGAAGAATAAACAGGATTGAATCATACTCTGTCTGGTCTCTATTCTTTGAGTCCATCCTCACTGTCTCTCTTGCTGAACCCCAACCCGCAGACTGGAGCAGTTTGGGGCAGTGTGGGCTCTAACAACTTAGCCCCCAAGGCCTCTGGCAGTGTGGGTTTCAACATTGACAGAGCAGTCCGAGACATTTCTGACCCCCAAACGTGGGGCAGCTCAGCTTGCAATATTTTTGGTGCCTAACGTAGGGCAGCTCGGGTCGTAACACTGTCCTTTCACAATCCTACAAGTTTCAATAAGACTTGGTTCATAAAAAAAGCAAAATACTATGAAGAGAGACTTTTTTTGAGGAGGGGGTAGTCGCTACACTTATTTTTTTGGTATGAAGATAAAACTTACAATGTAATCAGGAACTACACTGGTCTAGCATGACCTCACTAGTCCTGGGAAGACTGCTAGGTCTTCAGTGGTATTTCTCTTTTGTTGAGTGAGCCAGTTAGACAGCTATTGGATGACACCAAATTGAGTGTCACTATATCTTTGTAATTTTTTTTTTTTTTTTTTTTTTTTTTTTTTTTTTTTTTTTTTTTTTTTTTTTTTACTATGCAGGTAATTGTTGTAGTTCATAGGTGTTGTAGCTGGGTAGGGATATTTAATTGCTTCCCCCACTGTCCTAGATAAGGTTCCTATTGCTTTGATGAAACACCATGACTAAAGACAAGTTATGAAGGAATGGGTTTAATTGGCTTACATTTTCACATCTTAATCTGTCACTGAAGAAAGCCCTTTCTGATAACTCTAGGTTGTGTCAAGTTGACATAGAACTAGACAATATACCTACTTAACAGCTTTCATAGTACTTTCTGGAGCAATGGGGCTAAACTAGAGGTCAGATCCAGTTCAAATCATCTGAGTTCTGTGTGCCAAGTATACAGCATTCTCAGCCATAGGGACCCACCTTCAACCCCTGAAACACAACAAAAGATTATGTTAATAATGTATCTTGTTTTGAGAATCACTTGGAATACCCTAAATAACCATTCAAAATTAGGATTCCTGTGGCTGGTAATAGGGCTTTTGTTAGTCTAGGGTTCTTGTAGGGAACATTGTTAGCCCAAGTGGCATAACTTCCATATGTGTGTGTGTGTGTGTGTGTGTGTGTGTGTGTGTGTGTGTACATGTTACCCTGTAGTTCTTTGTCTAAGGGTAAGATTCTGTGAAATTCCCACTCTTTCACATCAACATGCCCATTGATATTTCCATTTTTTTCAGTCTTATCTCTGCTGCTATTTCTAGGAAAGATTGTTTCATAAAAGTCTTCTTGGTATTCTGGTTCTTTGAGACATACATAGATGCAAGAGGAGATGTGCTGTAATTTTATCCATTGAAGCCAAGTTTCTCACATTCTGTTAATTTTTGTGTGTGCTAAATATAATAAAGTGTCAAAGAATCATAATATTTTATACTTACCTGAAATTACATACATACATACATACATACATACATACATACATACACACACACACACACACACACACATGGAAAAAACAGAGTCTGCCAACTCATGTGTAGGGGACATGAGAGAGGCTAGAGAGAAGAAAGGAAGAATACAATCTGATATAATTTAATGTATTTAAATTAAAAACATATTAAAAATGAAAAACATAAACACAAAGCATTTCTAAGAGACTAAACCTTACCTTGCAAATTTATGTTTTGTAATCATAGTAAAAGGAGTGTCTTCTGGATGAGCTGATGGCTGAAGTGCTGAAGAACAATCTCATTCCAATATCCCAGTCTCTTAACAACCAATGGGTGTGTTCTTTCCTGGAGAAGACAAGGTCTCCCACCCCAGCTTTTCTCAATTTCCTATAGTTCTTTGTGCAGGGTTGAAGCTTCATGTAATTTTCCCCATCAACTTTGCTTGTCTGTTGGTCTTGTTCATCTCACCTTTGAATAGTAATTTTAGTGAGACTTTATGGGTGTAGCTTATAATTTTACCTGGAGACAGAATCTCACAGCAAATGCTCCTATTCTCTCACTTTTATAACCTTCCCACTTCCTCTTCTGTAAACAGTCAGTCCTGGAAATATACATATAGTAACATTATGTGGACTGGACAGAGTATAATTAGAAATGTGCATGCATATATGCATGCAATATAAAAATTGAAAAAGGGGCCATGAATCTGAATATGAGTGGTGGAGTATATACTGAAGGTTCTGGAGGAAAGAAAGGGAAGGGAGAAATATAATTACATTAAAATCTCAAAAACAAAATAAGAAGAATTCACAGTCTCCTTAGGCCTTCAAATACTAATGATAAACCAAAGCATAGGTTTTGTTTTTTGTTACCTGCAATCTACCAGACTGTTAGAACTGTTTCCTAACAGTCTTTCTAACCCTAGCATTGTAACATTAGATGTGAAATAGCTGGTTAGTGGGCTCATTTAAATAAATATATCCTGACAGAATGTTACTTGAGTTTGCCCATTGGTTTACACACCAAATCACAATTCTCTGACACATTACCTGGATCTTTGTATAAATGAAAAACCTCAACTAGTTCTGTCAGATTCTTTTAGATCCCTTCATCTTTTGGGGACTCCTAGAATTTGATCAAAATTAAACATCCACAAGAGGAAGTTCTGAGGATTTTCTGAGGAAAATCAAACTTTTCTTCCATAACTCTTGCCTCAAGAATCACCTGAGATGAGGATCAAGAGGCCATGTGTAGTAAGGATGAGAAGACTGAGTCTATTGGCAAGAAGACTTATTAGAATTTAGAGACTTGGTGACCCTAGCTGGCTTCCCAATACTTTGCTACACTCTTTTAGGCCTTTTTAGGTACTATAGTAAATATCTGTAATAATCAGTTTATAAAGAGAAAACATATTTTAGCTCTTACTTTTAGAAATTTTAATTCATGATGATATTTGGGTTATTTCTTTGGGCCTGTGGCAAAGAAGCAAAAACATGACAGGAGTACGTGGTTGAACATAACTGCTCCTTCACCTCGTATCTAGAGATCTACAGAGATTAGGAAGAAGCTAGACACCTATTGTCTTCTTCAGTATCTTGATTAATATTATAAGGACTTCCCACTAGGTTCTACCTTCTGAAGGCCCTAACGGTCCCCAGTATGTGCTAAGCATTTGATATCCAACCTATAGACCCCGCATACTTCACAATACTCCATGGGTTGTTGTTTTAAGAGAAAGCAGGCTGGATATGATAGGTGGTGAATCTTTGTAATCCCAGTGCTTGAGAGACAGGTAGGAAGAACATTAGAGCCCCATCTTTGGCTACCTAGAAAGTTTGAAGTCATTTTTGGCTACCTAAAATAAATTTAAAAGGCACATTTCATAATAGAAGAAAGGATCAAGGGTAAGAAACTACTAAAGATTTTAAAAGGGCCAAGGAGATATATGGTGAATTGAAGTGATCCATCAATCAACTAAAAGTACTTAACATTTATAGACTAGTTCATTGAAAAACATTGAGTTTATACTCTCCTCAGATGGGCTCAGAAATAGTCATTAAAGCAGACACATTTTTGGCCATAGTAACCAATTTATCGACCTGATTTACTCATCACTGAGGAAGAGAACTGCTTCCTGTAAAAAGGTTAAAATAAATGAATTCAGGGTGCTTAAGCCATATATGCTTACAGTCCAGTGGAGGAGGATACTTACTTTGCCCCACAAAGAACTACCATGGTTTGCACTTGAAATAGAGTGAACTAGCAAAAGCTGCCATTACAATAAAATAGGGTTTAATAAACAAGGCCTGAAGTACACTTGATCCTATGAAAATATGCGATTTGCTGTTTTGAATAGCTTCATGAAGGACAGAAAAGTAAAATTCAATAGAGTTGGGGCTGGGTGAGGAACAGGAGGTCTAGCTGATAAGGAGTTATGTATGAGGCAACACTTTCCTATAGCCTGGAAAAATTATTTAACATGGATAAGGTAACACATGGTTAAGGCCTCTTGGTACTCACTGATGCAAAGTTGCACATAAAACTTTATGCCTCCAGTCCAGTGGCCATCATTTCAAACTATGTTATTAAATTCTCATTATTATCATAAATACCCAATATAAATAAACTCATAAGGATAAAAGATTTATTTTGTCTCGCAGTTCCAAAAACTTTAATTTGTGATTAATTAGCCCCATTTTGGGTAAGACACTATAGAAGATGCACATTATGAAACAAAGTTACTTATTGTGGGGAGCCGACAGAAGGCGAATATCATCCTTGTAGCCATCTTGAGCCATATACCCTGATAAGAGACTTGATTACAATAGCCTACAACAGCTGAGCACACTCTGATAACATCTTGTTTTAGATACCCAGGATTTTCCCTTGGGTGTGTGAGATTTAAAGGTGTGTGACTTAAGGGCATGACTTAGAAATCAGATTTAAAGACAAGACCCAAGGGCATGACTTAAAGGCGTGGCTTAGAAGTGAGACATATAAAAGGTGAGAGGCAGACAGAAGGAGTTAGTCAGTTATTATTAGGTACTAGGCACTTGGCACTTGGAGGAAGTAACTTGGAACTTGGAGGCACTAGGGACTAGGAACTAGGGACTAGGTACTCAAGACTTGGGACTTGGACTAGGAAGAGAGACTAAAGAATAAACGGGATTGAATCACACCCCAAGGCTTTTGGCAGTGTGGGTTCCAACACTGACAGAACGGTCGGAGACAACTCACCTTATATACAGGGTTAAAAGTGAAGAAAGGGACTTGGGTCCCCATGTCCCTTTGCATATATGACCTCGATGAGCTGAAGACTTTCCTCTAGGATCCAGCTCCTAAAGACTCTACCACCTCCTAATAACCCACTGTAGTGAAGCAGCCTTTAACCTGGACCATATACCACACATAGATATCAGTTAACTGTATCAACTTTTTTCACTAATTGCTTATTTACATATTCTATTCTTTTGGTGATTTATCCTCATCAACCCTTTTTTATTTTGCAGTTAACAATCAAGAGTGCCTGGTAGAACACAACTGTTCATTTCATATCTAGGAAGCCAAGGAGAGGGGTAGTGCTGGTTAGAAACCTATTGTCTACTGTGGTGCTATGATTAATAAAATAAAGACATTTTACTAAGTTCCACCTTCTGAAGGCTCCAGTTATTCCCCAATAGTGCTATCTTTCATATATGTTAGAAGCATTGGTTTTCCAACTTATAGAACCCACATAGTTTATAAGTATGGGTAAACCATTTCTATCACAGTGTCTTTTCTCAAACTCCTCCTATGTTACCCTCATACTCCTGTTCAAATTCATATTATCTTTTCTTTAATTTTTGTTGTCACAAATATGTGCATAAATATATCAATACAACCTGTTGAGTATGTTTAGTGTTGCCTAAATACATGTATACACACACACACACACACACACACACACACATACACACACAATTTCAGAGCTGACCACTCACTTAGTATTGAATCACCAACTAAGTGTACCTTCCTACAGAACACTACTTTTTCCTCTCTCAGCAGTCATTAGTTGTCCACACTTCTTTGTTTAGGGGCATAGCTCTGTGAGATTTCCTCTTTCCATACTAGCATGTCCATTAGTATTGCCATTACTCAGGTCTTATTTAAGCAGCCATATTTTTGTTGTAAGATGGGTATAGTTTCCCTGTAAATTCTAGGAGTCACAATTTTGCAGAAAGTTTCTTAGTCCCCGGCTCTTATTATCTTTACACCCCTCTTCTCTATTATTCCCTGAACTTAAGGTGTGGGGGTAATGTTATAGATGTATCAGTTGGTATTTGGGATACTATGGTCAGACCCTCTTTGCATTTTGACAAGCTGTGGCACTTTGTGATTGTCTGTCTGCTGCAGAGAGGAACATTTTTGATGAAGGGCAAGAGCTACACTATCTGTGATCATAAGAACAAATGTTTAGAATGCAGTTAGGAATTACTAGTTTAGTAATGTAATAGGTTACTTTCTAAGATCTCCAATCTCACTAGCCCTGAATAGTTGGCTTGGTTCTGTTACTAGGTATTATTGTTCTCCTCTTGACCAGACCTTAAATCCAATTAGGTGTTGGTTACTATCAAGATACAGTGCCAGGATTATACGTTTAGGGATAGCTTGCCATGCTGATATTGTGATTTATGTAAGTCAGAGTTGGGTAGGTTTATTGACTGCTTATATTCGGTGTAAGGCCCAACAGGTAGGGAGGAACGCCCTCCCTGCTCTCAGGAATTCACGGCCACCCCAATAACTGCAAAGACACTGAACTTGATGTAACAGCAAAAGGTATATTTCAATCAACACGTTGAGGTCGCACTTCTAGCCCGTCCTACACAGAGGCAAGCAATGAAGTATGACCCCCACTTAGGGAAAAGATAGAGCTTTTATAGTAAGAACCGCAACCCAGGGAAATGAGGGGGGGAAATATCAAACACTATTCAATTTGTCTTGTGGTTAGTTTTGTTCCTGGTATCCAGGATGCAGGGGCACACTGAGAACTCCCAACTTAAACTCTCCTGGTATCCAGGGTGCACTGGCATGTTGAGAACTTCCAACTCAAACTCTCCTGGTATCCAGGGTGCACGGGCACACTAACTTGAACTCTCAGCTCAAACCCTATTCAATCTATCTTATGGTTAGTTTTTAGTTTCTGGTATCCATAGCGCTTGGTCACGCTGTCCTGAACTCCCAGCTCTGAACTCTTATCTTACTTATTTTGTTAAAAGATTTTTAACTCTTTCATTGGTATTATTAGTCTTTAGGGAAGAAGCGTTTTGGTTAGAATCTGTTTAAAGACTGGGTTCTTTGTTCAAAGTGCACAATGTCCTCAGCAAAAGGGCTTACCTTCAACTTCTCAGAGCCACCAAGAACGACAGCAATTGTCAAGCCTGACACAAGGTCTAATCTCCATTCAACCTGCACCCTTCAGTTACATGGGACACAGGTAGAGGGTGTGATAAACAGGTCTCAGGCCCTAGAGAGATTTACATACTAATGAGGTACCTGAAGGCCAGAGGGTGGAGCCAAATAAGCATTCCTCCCCAGCCCCTCCCCCCTCTTTCCCTCCCTATTTAACTCAGGTCTGCCCTGGGTTTTTTAGGGGGTGCATCCAGATCCATCCACCATCCGTCATGACATTAAAGCCTGTAAAAACCCATGGACTTCCTTGTGTGTTGGGGTCATGCCATGAGGAGCCATGGAGAGGCCTTTAGTGAGCCAACATGCCTAACTTCCAGCTGAAGAAACCCAGAGCATTTCCAGCCAACTACCTACAGACTGGTGGAGGAATCTCCTGCGGTTTACCAGCAGCTATTACCTACAGCTGGTGCAACCAACGTGGACCACAAACACCCATGAGTCCTGGCCGAGTCTGCTAAACAGGTACACTTCCCATGAGGCTTGGCGCCAGAGCTCTCCCTTCTCAGCATGTGCCTTGTGCTCCCCACCTCCATCCTGCTGGGCATCCCAAGACCCCCAGATGGTGGCCAATCTCGGTGTATGGACCTGTCACCATGTGCCCCCACAGTCTCTGTCCTGCTGCGCGCCCACCCCTGTGACAGCTGGGGCCCAGAACGGAGATTCTCACCGAGAGCCCTGTGCCTGCCCCTACTACCCTGGCTTGATCACCCATGCAAACAAGCAAGTACAGTAACCTTTCTTCTGTGGGGTGCTGCCAGAGCCTCTTTCTTCTCCCCTCCCCCTCATTTCTCTTGGCTGTGGGCTAGCCGGTTGTGCTCCCACATGCCCCCTTGTCCCGGTCCTTCTGCGGCCTCTTGGTGGTCTGAGAGCCTGAGGGCTTGAGAGACAAGTCAGTCTCTGGTCACCTTCAGGGATCCCCATCCAAGAGCTCTGTATCCCACAAAACTTCAGATTGAGTGAGAACTCTCCCCGCCGGACAGGGCCCATAGTGCCTCCTGGTACAGCACGGAACCAACTCAAAGATCCCACACTTCTGCTTCTGCCATTCTGAGCCACAGTTCCAGTCAACTGAGCTGTGACAGACCCACAGACCCATGAGACAACACAGACACATGCCCATGCATGAGCCTACATCATTCCCTACAGGTGGTAGAGGACATAGGCAGAGCCAGCTCCAAGAGTCCCCCCCCCCCCCCCCCCACTGGTGCCCACAGAAAAACCTCTCCGGAAACTCCAGGACAGTGAGTAACCCCCAGCCTAGTTTACAAGACTAGGCAGGCTTCTTTCTGTCTTCCCCTTTCTCTCTCCATGTGTTCCTTGCTAACATCTTCTCTCTAATTCCTAGCTACCAATAGCTCCTGCCTAGTTCAAAAAGACTAGGTCCCTCTCTTTCTCTCTCCATGTGTTCCTGGTAAGCTTCTCTGCTTTAACTCCTCTCTCTTCCTCTTTCTCTCTGTCTCTCCCTCTCCACATGCCAGCTCAAGGGCAAGATGGCAGATTCCCTAGCCTCCACTTTGCCCATACCCCCAGCTCTACAGAGAAAGTTCCTTCACAGCTAACAGCTGTCTTTCAAACCACAGCACATGCTGTGACTCTCCTTCTAAGACTTTTTCCCTTGGTTCATTTTGTTTTGAGGTCTCAAGAGCACTGACTTCAGTCTTTGCATGCTGCCTGGTAACATAAGTTTCTCTCTTTCTCCCCACATGTTCTCCAACTTCCTAATCTTTGCTCTCTGCCCCTCCCCGCAGGGGTGCCTGCTAGCTTTTCAAGAGCACTGCCTCTAAACTCTAGTCCCCAGTGTTTCTCCCCCAAGGGAGTCACACAGCCTGCTAACATAGGCTAACATAGGCATTTCCCCTTATTCTCCATCATTTGCGGCCGGCTGTGACCATTTAGTTCAGCTGGTTTGCCTGAAGCAAACCCTGTTTGCTCCCTTTACCCTTGTGTTCCTCACAATTTCTTCCTCTCAGCTAAAAACACCAGGCTGGGCATGGTTGCCACGTGTCTTTCCCATAGACACAGCCTTTCACTCTTTCTGACTCTTGGCTCTCCTATCAAGCCTATATGTCTCTTCCTCTAAGCTTTCTTCAAAGTTAGCCTTTTCTCCTTCTCTACATTTAAGATTTCTAAGAAAAACAAAGGGGGAATACAGTACCTCTC
Organism: Arvicanthis niloticus; assembly: GCF_011762505.2. Classification (NCBI taxonomy): domain Eukaryota; kingdom Metazoa; phylum Chordata; class Mammalia; order Rodentia; family Muridae; genus Arvicanthis; species Arvicanthis niloticus. Next base: position 35,721,345 of record NC_047658.1, on the reverse strand, counting down.
TGCCAGAGCACCCAGACGCCACATGGCAGAGCAAGCCCTCCCCCACTGCTTCTAAACCTGCCATTATTGCTTCTTCTCCACAACAGGAAGACCTGCAACACCATTACTGTTTTTCAAGCAAAAATTTTAAACGTTTCCTTTTCTCCCTAACAGGAACACCTAAAACAACAATGTTTGTGCTTTTCAACCAAAAATTTTCTTGTTTTCTGTTTAAACGTCTCCTTTTCTCTCTAACACTAGTGAGATATGCCCAACATTTTTTTTTTTTTTTCAATTTTTAAGATTTCTTTAAGGTTCAGAAGTCATCTACTCTACTTCCACAGGTTAAATCAACATGCTGATCACCAGTTTCAGCTTTTCATTCACAACTAGTTTCTTTTTACAGACAAACTGTTGCTGCCCACCCCAGATACATAATTAACATGATGTTTTTCTTCCTCAGCCATCCAAAGCAGACTCAAAGGTGCCTTCTAAGACTAAATTTCCTCAAACACCTTTGCTTTTCTAGGATCTCAATGACAGACCATTACGTGCTTGCTCCCAAGTAGCCTAATGCTTGCTACACACCCTTTGCAGACACCCCCCCTGCTGGGGTGCTGCTTCCCTGTTGTGATTATCCTATTGGTGCTCCCACAAGTCCAGCAAAGACAATGCCACCTCCTGGAACCTGCCTGGGATGCCAAGCTACCTTCTTCCAGCCACCTCTTCTGACTGAGGACCCCAAAGATGCATGCTGAGACCCAGACACACATGCTGAGATCCAGAGACACACACTGAAGACTCCAGAGACACATGCCAAACCCAGAGATGCTCCTACAGAAGACAGATCCAGACCTTCCAGCTACAAACGAAGTCTTTTGCCAAAGTCACATAGCTAGTTGCATGTTAGTAAGGAAAACATAATGTCTATCTAGATTAATCAGATGTTATTACCCTCAAACTGTACCACCTGTGTTTATTTCAATGATCCCTTGCCTTCCTAACCCCCATGCTCAGCTCTCCTTACCCTGTGGCTTAATTGTACCACACCCTATGGCCTTCATAGTGTTTTCTTTTGTTTCCCTTATCCAAAATTTTCACTAAAAGAGTGAGATTTTGGGCCATAAAGAGATGGTTTGGTCTCCCCGGTAGAGCGCTGGGTCTGAGATAGCCGGGGACCCAACAGGACATTGCCTGTCAGGGACAGCATATATCTCCCCGTGTTCCCGGATTCCAGACTACTCCTTGTGGTCCACATCTCTCACTAGCACAGAGTTGCCCCTCCTTTTATAAGCCAACAATTAAAAAAATCTTTTTCGTGTCTCAATAAGTTTTTTAGTTTACTTCTGATTCTTTGGAGTTACATGCATGCATTCATACCTAAATACCTGGAGAGATATTTTAGTTTATAATTTTGTGAGTTTAATGTTCTTAATTCACTTTCAGCTTATTTTCAGGGAACTTTAGTTCTGTACATCACACATAGTTTTGAAGATGTGATGGAGTGATCAAACACAAAACGTAATGTCTAAAACCTTCTAGCCATACAGTAACTGTCTCATGGGACCCTTTGGCTGACTGAGAGCTACAGCTTGTCTTTAAGTTGAGTCATAGCATCAACCTTCAAAAATAAAAATTCCATGTATGTATTTTTTTTTTTAAGTTTTAGATTTTCATTTTATTTTAAATTATGTGCATTTCTAGTTTTCCTCAGTTAACTATAATTATTTTTGTAGAGTTGTGGCCTTGTGGGATTTCCCCCATCCTGTTTGACATGTTTGTGTCATCTTTGATCAGCTCACATTTCGACAGTCATGTTGGTAAGACCTTATGGGTGTAGCTTCTGATTTTACTGGAAGACACAGTTTCACATCAAACTCCCCAGATCTTTTGGCTCTTACAATTGTTCAACTCCCCTTTCTGCTAAGTTCCCTGAAATTTAGGTGTGGAAGTGTTTTGTAGATGTAACCATTGAGACTGGACTTCACAATTGTGAATTTTGATTGGTTGTGGTTTTATGTAATGGTCTCCCTCCTTGATAAGTAGTGAAAGCTGCAATTATCTGTGTGTATAAGAAAAATGTTTATTGACTGTTATTAGAATTTATTCTGGCTTAGCAAATTAGTGGTTGCAGATCTTCCTCAAGTAACCATGACTTCCCTCACCCTGAACAGGAAAGTAAGTTTCCTGTACCAAGCATGATTTTGCCCTTGTTGAGCAGATCTTAAGCCTAATTAGACAAATATTGGTTACCACCCATGTATGATTGCCACTGATACACTCTTATGGTTATTGTGCCATACTGGTTATCGATGTGGTTCATAGTGTCATAGTTGGGTAGCACTATTGGTTGTCTCCCACCTTTGGAAGCTTGAATGGCATATTCTGGTACCATGGAAACTAGATCTCAGGGAAGAAGCTTTCATGTCAATTCCAGCTCAGAGTCTTTGGGCCTTGTTTCTGAAGTGCATGGAGTCTTTAACTGTAAAGATTTATTTTCCACCTCTCTGAGGTAACCAAGGGCAACTGCAAAAGGCTGTATGTTTGGAGAGTGTCATGGATAGCTCTGTCCAAAAACTCTAAAGAAGGCTACTCCTGTGCGGAATTGGGGTTTTTGATTGGCAATTTTTAACTCTTGAAGCTCATTATCAGCCCAGATGATTAAAACTATATATGCATGTTTATATTTTTACAGAGTGCCTATTCCTTTTGCATCATGATAAAGGTGAAACTCATTAAATCATGTCACTGTAAGGCAGGGACTGTCTGCGTTGCTGTTATAAACAAGGTTGTACTGAGTAGTCATTGCCTTAGCTGACTAATTCAGGTATGAGCTTATCAAATATACATATTTGAGGAGGCAGGAGGCAGGAGGAAGTAGGCAGAAGGCATACCTTTAACTGCATGTCAAATTCAATAAGTCAAATCTTGTCTTTGTTTGCAGTTGACATCTTTAATAGTGATGAGGCTCACTTGTTATTTTCATTTGCACAGCAATGTTTTTCTTTTAGTAATTTTTATTTGAACATTCGTTTTTGGTCTCATGAATTTAAGGAATTACCTACCGATCTTTTATAGGTCTGTGAAGAACAGATATTTTATCCTTGTTTTTCATGTCTTTTCAATTTATTTATACTATATTTTGAAATAGAATCTATCATATTCATGTAGATGATTTAACCAATAATATTATTCCATCATTTTGTGTAACAATTCAAGATTATTTTCTCATTCTATTCCTGATGAAAAATGTCCTTGCTTTTCTATTATTTTTGTGTTATTTTAAAAGATTGGAGACAGATTATTTAGGATTTGTTTTGTGTGTCATGTAAATTAAGGCTCCAAATTAGTTTTTCTAGATATATAACAATAGTCAACATCAAATATTGAATAATCCATTTCACTGCTTTGAAATGTTGCCATCATCCTTGCCTGAGTGCTTACATACATTGTGTGTACTATTTATGGATTTTCATTCTATTTTGTTGATATTTTTGATTTATGTACTTGTCTCACAATCTTTTAATCAGCAAGTACTTAAATACTATATTTTAATGACTGAATGTGCTTTCTGCTCTCATTATCCTTCGTATCCATCACTCTCCTCCTTTATTTTTTTTTTCCGCTCTTTAAAATCTAGGACCAAATTGTCTAGTTTCAAAGAAAAAGAAAAGAAAAACTTTAAATTCATGTCAATCACAGGCTAAACAGTGAATAATTGAGGTATAATCAGTTTTTCTTTTAAGAAACTAAGAACATTGTATATGGTTACAGGTTTAGTTAAAACTTTAAAGTCACTTAATACATTTTATCATTTTCACATAAAATTCTAACAATTTTTTAATTTTAAAACCAGGGTATAAGTATGTTTTTTATATGTGTTCTCCCCATTTCGTGTGTGTGTGTGTGTGTGTGTGTGTGTGTGTGTATCTGTCTGTCTATGTCTGTCTACCTATCTGACCCATCTCACATGAATGTAGAAGAGGAGAGGAATGAGGACAAATAGCAGAGGGTAATGTGGGTGGACATGAGTAAAGTACAGTAACACACATGTATGAAAAATGCAGTGTCTATAATTGTGTATGCTAACAAAATAAAGTTTTTTCCATTGTCCTTCACTATTGATTTTGATTATTTTGAGATATAGCTTGATTATTTTTGCATGTTAGTTTTTTATATATTACCTTTAATGAATTATCTTATTTGTTCCATATGATTGATCCTCTAAGATATAGAAGCAAATTATCACATTAGTTGAAAGCCAAGTTAACATTATCTCTTCCAAAAAAGTTGATTTAGTGACAGTACAATAACACCAAGAAGTTTGGGTGATGCTTGTGTGCTCATCAGTTTCCTTTCTTACATAGGATTGCTTCTGACACTCAATTAACAAGCATGATAATGAGTATAAGTATATTCTATCATTCAACATTTTCAAAGAACCTATTTCTTTGTAAACCAGAGAATGAATGTACAAGGTAAAAAAATACATATTTTTGGCAACTGTAGAGATGATCTCGTAGGATTGTGTTCTGACTTCCTATACCTGCTATAATACATCATATGAACATACAATTTTTTTTTTTTTTTTTTTTTTGGTTTTTCGAGACAGGATTTCTCTATGTAGCCCTGGCTGTCCTGGAGCTCACTCTGTAGACCAGGCTGGCCTCGAACTCAGAAATCCGCCTGCCTCTGCCTCCCAAGTGCTGGGATTAAAGGCGTGAGCCACCACCACCCGGCATGAACATACAATGTTGAGTGATAAATATATTCTGCAGTATGAAACCTCTGGGTATTGCTGGAATACTGCTGTATGGCTAGTGTCTGCTTCTATCACATTTGAAGCCTGTTCCTTCATGTGTACAATGGAGACTGAACTGTACCTGCTATGGTAGCTTGGTTGGGATCATCACAAAATTTGTTTCATTATGAAGATCTAACTGAAATTGTCAAAAATATGGGGAGACAATACCCCTACTTGCCATCTCATAAATAAAGTTTCTAGTCATGGGATTATATTACATCAAATTGACCTGATGTCCAAAGGGGTCCCACAGGAACCCCCAAACAACCTAGGCTGTTAGCAAGATTATAGTTGCTTTCAACAAACCGACACCAAGAACTCATTGCTGAAGACATCACCTACATAACTCACTGAACATGGAGAAATTGAATTGGTTCCTACATAGAGCTCTCACCCCTACATTCCAGAATGTTTGGAATAGAAAGGTAGTCAGCATGTTACCAAAAGAGAAATGTAAACAGAAAACTAGCCATAAATGTTTTGATTTACAATAGTATCCTACCTGTAAGATATGCTAGGGTACTGGTGATATAAAGCTTGTGGGAATAACTAACCAATATCTGAATTGACTTAAAGCTCACTCCATGAGATGGAATCTATACCTGATATTGCTTGGGTGACAAGACCCTGAGACTAAATAGCTGTATTGATAGCCCAAGTACCTAGGGTAAAAACTAAATACCACTGTTTTCAAAACAAAACCAAAACAAAACATGTAGCAATAAAATGACTCCCAATGATAGTTTGCTACACTAATAGATTAATACTTTGCCCAGCTATCATTAGAGAAACTACCTCCTACAGCAGATGGGAATAAATACTGACCCATACTCAGACCTTATGCAGAGAATAGGAGACTTTAGAGCATTTAACTCTATATAGGATGTCCCATCAAATTCCTCTTTCCAGAGCACAGGGGACCCTGTGGATGAGAAGGCAAAAAGAATGTAAGAGTGCAAGAGCTAGAGGGGATGGAGAAGAAAACAAGGCCCTCTAAATCATCAGGATCAAAGCTCATATGAACTCACAGAGACTGAGGATACATGTACAGGACCTACCCATATCTGTATCAGGTCCTTGGTGATGTATTATAGCTTTCAATTTAGTGTTTCTATGGGATTTTTGAGTGGGCAAACTAGTGTGTTTTTGATTCTTGTGGTTTTTTTTTTGTTTCTTTTCCTTCTGTTTGTTTGTATTGTCAAATGTTAGTTTTTGTTTTCTCATATTATAGTAATTAAACCATATTTATTATATTAATTAATTATTCCTTAGAAGACTGTTTTCTAATGAGAGACACAAAGGGCATGGATCTAGATGTGAGGGAACTGGGGAAGAACTGAGAGGAGTAGAAGGAGAGGAAATAATCAGGATATATATATATATATATATATATATATATATATATATATATATATGATATATATCATATATAATATAAGAAAAACATCTATTTTCAATTAAAGAAAACATGAAAAAAAGTAAAAAAAAAGAATAATAAAAAGAATTGGGTGCCTCCTTTGGAACTACTCTAGAAGCCTGTTCTTAAGGATTTTCTTGAAGTGTGTGGGTCTGATTGACAAATTATCTTCTGATTCTTCTTTGAAAACTGTTTGAATTTTTTTGTTGTTGTTTCTTTGTTTTTTCTTATTTATTTATTTTTATTGGATATTTTATTTATTTACATTTCAGGTGTCATCCCCTTTCCCCATTTCCTCTCCCTAGAACCCCCAGATCCCTTTGTGTATTTACCCATGAAGATTTCCTAAAAAATAATTTAGGGTCTTTGATGCTTTTCATCAAGTTAACCAAATTATTCTCTCTTTTTTTTTGTACTTATATTTTACTTTTTATTCTTCTCACATGCAATATAGCTGGACAACAGATTTTCCTCCTTTTACTCATCTAGTTCCTTCTGCCCCCTCCTCCCCTTTTCACAAAAGAGAAGGCCTCTCAGGGATAGCAACAGAACATGTCATGACAAGTTACAAAAAAGACCAGACATAGACACTCATATCAAGGCTGAACAAGGCAACTTAAGTTAGAGGAAAATATTCTAAGCACAAGCAGAATAGTCAGAGACACCCCGGATTCCTGCTGTTAGGGTTTCCATAAGAACATCAGGCTATGCAGCTACACCATATACGGAGAGGAACTAGTTGAGATCCCTACGGGGTCCATGATTACCAACCATCTCTTCAGTTTCTGTGAGTCCCATGAGTCCTGCTAAGTTGATTCTGTGGGCTCCATTTCAGTGTGTTTTCCACCCTTCTGGTTCCTAAAATCTTTCCTCCCCCTCTTTTCCTGGGTTTTCCTGGCTCTGCCTGGTGTACCTGCCTCTTTGATGGCCACTGGGTTAGGCACAAATCTATGAGTATAGCATAGTATCATTAAACGTCATTTCATTTACTGTTTTCCTTTTTTTTTTTTTTTTTTTTTTTTTTTTTTTTTGCCAATTGTGTTTGGTTCTCCTAGGTCTCTGGCTTACCCTACCTTTGCTTCCTGGCCATCCAGGCAGTGTTAGCCATGAGCTCCCTTTTTTTGGGGTTACCTGATACTATCATCTCATCTGCAAATTATTCTTTTTAAAAAATGACTCCCCTTCTGCCCTTTACACCCTTCCCTTCCTTAACACTTTATTATAGTAGTTAATGGCTTATACAGTTTATTTCTTGAGAATGTGTTTTCATGATTATAGTTCAGTATTTTTATAATGATTCTCACTGTCTTACATTTCTTTGGCGTTTACTTTGCTGGATTTTGTAGCTTCAGCTTTAAACATATATATCAACACTAATTCATTTTAGGTAATTTTGGTTTTTCAAAATCAAATAACTCCTGGTTTCTCATACTAATTTTATAATGGATAGTACTGTAAGATTTTTCTATGGTTTTAATATTAGAAAATATTACAATTTTCTTTTAGTTTTTAGAATTTAGTGTACTTTTACTTATGGATTTGTTTGTGGTTAAATTTTATGTATTTCCTAGTCTTTGGAAGTAATGTTATTCTCTGTAGTCTTGAGCTTAGAATTTGGTGTGTGGATAGACAGAATGATCACTGAATCATATATTTGTGCCTATTTGTGTGTGTAATGCATGTAGACACAATTTATCCAAACTTTACACACACACACACACACACACACACACACACACACACACCCCTATACATAATCAACTCCAAATTGATCAATATCACTCATCAGATCAATAGATCAATAACTCACTCATCTGGTAACTATGTGATTCAAGTAGCTTTGGTTTTTTGGTGGCAACACTGGTCTCTGAAGGGCCAGGCACAAAGCCCTCAATGCTCATACTACTCTTTGCTATATGATATGTAGTTTTTGCTTTTTCAAAACTTTGGAACTTTCTAATTGGGTACATAACTTCATGACTGGTAGGTCTTCATTGTGAATTACCCACCATTTTATTATAGTCAGCTTCCCTTGAGTTAATGAAATTGAATGTGTTTTCTCTAGAGCAGGGCCATTTTGCCCAGGACATTAATAGAATGTAAATTGGACCTAGTGTCAGAACATGAATCTACTGTACAGAGCTATTATAGCCAAAGTTATGGGTTTCTCTGGGAAATGTCATCTTGTTCCTTCCTCTGCCATCACTTATGTATTTATTTATTGTAACGATTTATGCATATGTTAATGTCACATGTGTGTGGTTGTTGTCAGATGATTAGTGGATAGCAGTCTTTCTATGTAAGCCCAGGCTATTATTCATGTCTGACTTTTCTTGAAGAGGGGTAGTAAACAATTCCACTGAGCCAATAGCAGGGAAGGTAAGGTATAGTGTGACAGCAGCAGCAGGAATGATAGTCTAATGCTTTGACTTGTATTGTCTCTAAAGTCTTCCAATGATAGCAACTATTTCTTGGTCTAAGGACTCCTCAAGCTCTTTCTAGCTTTCTGTATGACTGCCATGTACCTGTGTCCCCTATCATTGTGGAAACAACTGTCTGAAACACAAAGCAAAACAAGGATCCTCTTTTGGAGGAGCAGCACTTGCTGCCTGGTTATACTACGTGAGATGCCATATAACAGAACAACTTGTCACAAGTTTCACCTTGACTTTGGAGACAAGGCAAGATGATCACTTGAGTTCAAGGTTAGCATGATCCACAGAGAAAGCTCTTATAGAAAAATAAGTAAATAAATAAATAATTGATTTTATTGCTACTTTCCTGATTTACCTAAAGTGCAGATGTCTCTTGTTTTATTCCTTGTATATTGTTGTTGTTGGTGGTGGTGCGTGTTTGCATGTGTGCATGCCGGCGTGCATGTGTGTGTGTGTGTGTGTGTGTGCACACACGTGTGTGCGCACGCGCGCATGTGTATAGATGGTCCTTGGTTTACCCTAAGGCTATGAACCTAAAAAGCCATCCCATATAGAAATATAGCTAATACATTTACCTTACCAAGCACCATGGCTTAGAGCTTATATTAAATGTGCCCAGAACATTAATCTACATTAGAAAAATTACCTCACACAAACCCCACTCTATGATAAAATATAGAGCAGCTCTGCACTCTGCTGAATATTGTACTGAAAGTAAAAATCAGATGGTTGTGTGGCTAAACTTTTCCACTTTTATAAAACTGAAAAGTCATTACGTCAAAGTGTAACGCAAGAACCACTATTTGTTCATGCATGTGTGTGTGAGAGAGAGAGCATGTGAATTTTGTTTCCTCCCTCTCCTTTGAGTTTTCCATATAAGAAATGAGATAGACTAAGATTAGAATCACAGATACTAAGCTAGCCTTTCTATTTTAACACCATCTCCTTTGGGAAAATTCAAGTCATGTCAAAGAGCCTGGTTCAGCATTCTTTGTCTGTACAGAATCTGTGAGACTTCACAGGGAGACATCTCCAGTCTTTTCCATGCTCTGTTGAACCTGCATAATTAGGCAGGAAGATGATGGAGATGAGAGGAAATTGCCATGTTGGGAGAGAAACAAGAATTAGAGTCCTAGAAAGCAGCTTAGTCAGAGCAGAGACAAGAGGATAATCAAAGTTGATGTTTTCCCATCAAAAATGAATAAGTTAACTGATGAATTATGATATATCTTTCCAGTTTTTTTATAGACACAATGGGGACAGAGACTATTTCTGAATATTATTATTAATAGAATGACTGTTGCTATCCAAACTTTTATAAGATTTGTTTGCACCAAGACCTTGCTTATTGTAGCATATAGACAAAGTGTTGGGCATATTCTCACATCTACCATCTCTAATGTCACATGGATGATGAATTCAGTGGGTGATTTGTTGCTGTTCATTTGTTTCCCATAATGAGCACAAACTCCCTGCCACATTTAAATAAAAGGCCAATTACATCTACAAATGCTATTACCTTTTTGTCTGGCTATGAAAGTTAACGAGTTTCCTATTGCTTTGCAAAGTTTAGAAATAAAAGGCTTTAAATATATGCCATATTATACAGAGTCCACTCTGCCTTGTTTGTTTTTAAAAGAGGACCCAGCATCTCAATCACTTTGCCCTTTGCAGCTTTTCATTTTAGAATATGGCTTACTTCACATTATTTTGCTTGCTTTTGGGGCATAAGTATAACAAAAGAATTAAATATAAGTAACATTGAAGAAGATTGAATCAAACCAGCTGAAGAGAAACAAAGACCATTTTTATGGGATACATGATTTTGCAGGAGATACACAAGGCTGACAGCCTAATGAAAAATTTAATAGTGTGAACTCACCCATTTACCACAGGCTTTCAAGGTCTCTTGCAACAAAGAACTTGGGAGGTTTTGGATAATCTTCCCTTGCTAATCACCGACTAATCTCTGCATTGCATCTGTTCCATATATTGAATATAAATCTGCTTTTTATTTCCCATGTATCACTTGATTTTTAATAATTTAGTTATCCTAGAGAAAGGAGTGCCAAAAAACCATCTCCAGAAATTTCAATGGTTTTAATATTTCAAGAGTCATTACAAAGGCAAATAAGTAAGTTAGTATTTTATTTTTTGCAGTGAAAACATCATTTTACCTAAAGGAAACTGTAGCCTAGAGCCAATGACACATACCTTGTTCAGCCTGTGTAGTAACCATGGTAGCTTTCTTGGGCACACCTGAGAGGATAAGATGGATTTGAGCCTCTTAGACATGGAAGAATCAAAAGCACCTTGTGAACCCTGAGAAGTAAACATCCTTAGCACAATGTATTTTACATTCAATGGGTACTGAATTTCATGAAAAAGTTTGGACAAAGACAACAGGAAAGACAAGATAAAGGCATTGGCTAACTCTCCTGGGGCATTTCCTTTCAAAGGTAGATATTGTAAATCACTGTACAACCAACAAATAAACTTCCAGAACTAAGGTAATTAGAGGAACTCACTGTTACTAAAGCAAGAACATTTCTTATGGAACTATTGAAATCCTCACAGGAAACCTTACTGCTGAAGGGGACTTGAAACTAAGCTGGAAGTGACCAGGTAGCAGAGCCTGCAGCAGTGGAAGCTTTAGATGGCTATAGCAATATTTGCCAAGAATAGGGGAAGGGCTTACAGTCTATGTGTCCTGTTGTATTGTGTCAGGGTGGCAACTAGATGAATGGACAGGGAGTAGGCTCCTTCATGCTTCTTTGGGTTTCAAGCACTTGTTTCAGGAAATGAGAAAAGCTGGAAGAGTTTAAATAGATGGATAGTGTCATTTGAATGACTGAAAAATAATAATCATTCTGAATGCAAATGGTAGAAGGGTTGAAAAGTTTCTAGCAGTGCAAAGTTGACTAAGTGGATTTAAGAAAGAGCCACAAGCCTTTTGGCTGGGACAGACACCTAGCTGGTCTGCTTCCATGAAGACAACATAGCCTGAGACATCTTAGAGGAACCACTGCACCCAGAACAGCAGACACCTAGCTGGTCTGCTCCTGTGAAGACACCTTAAAGTGAGCCATTCTAGAGGAGCCATTACACTCAGAGCAGCAGAATTTCAGGATCCCAGAGGTGGCCTGAATCCCAGGAGTTCTTCCATGCAGGAGCTCAGAGTATCAGAGACATCTGAATTCTGAGGAGTTTTGACACAAGCAAGATAACTGGAAAGACAGGCTCCAGTCAGAGACAGTGAGTGCAGGTAGCATGAGAGTTAACCAGTTGGCAAAAGACAAACACAAGAACATAGGCAACAGAAACCAAAGTTACTTGACATCATCAGAACCCAGTTCTCCCAACATAGCAAGCCCTGCACACCCCATCACACCAGAAAAGCAGGATTCAGAATTAAAATCACTTCTCATGATAATGATAGAGGACTTTAGAAGAACATAAATAATTCCCTTAAAGAAGTACAGGAGAAAACAGGGAAACAGGTAGAAGCCCTTAAAGAGGAAACACAAAAGTCCCTTAAAGAATTGCAAGAAAACACAACCAACCAGGTGAAGGAATTAAACAAAACAATCCAGGATCTAAAAAAATGGAAGTAGGAACAATAAAGAAATCTCAAAGGGAAACTACCCTGGAGATAGAAAACCTAGAAAATAAATCAGGAGTCATAGACACAAGCATCACCAACAGAATACAAGAGATAGAAGAGAGAATCTTATGTGCAGAAGATACCATGGAAAACATTGACACAACTGTCAAAGAAAATGCAAAGTGCAAAAAGCTCCTAACCCAAAACATCCAGGAAATCCAGGACACAATAAGAAGAAACCTAAAGATAGTAGGTATAGATGAGGGTGAAGATTCCCAACTTAAAGGGCCAGTAAATATCTTCAACAAAATTATAGAGGAAAACTTCCCTAACCTAAAGACAGAGATGTTGATGAATGTACAAGAAGCCTACAGAACTCCAAATAGACTAGACCACAAAAGAAATACCTCCCGTCACATAATATTCAAAACATCAAATGCACAAAATAAAGAAAAAAAATACTAAAATCAGTAAGGGAAAAAGGTAAAGTAACATATAAAGTCAGACCTATAAGAATTACACCAGACTTCTCACCAGAGACCATAAAAGCCAGAAGATCCTGGACTGATATCATGCAGACCCTAAGAGAACACAAATGCCAACCCAGACTACTATACCCAGCAAAACTCTCAATCACAATTGATGGAGAAACCAAGATATTCCATGACAAAACCCAATTTACACAATATCTTCCCACAAATCCATCACTTCAAAGGATAATTGATGGAAAACTCCAACACAAGGAGGAAAACTACAACCTAGAAAAAGGAAGGAAGTAATTTTCCAACAACCCCAAAAGAAGATAGCTACAAAAACATAATTTTACCTTTAATAACAATCATAACAGGAATCAACAATCATTTTTTCTTAATATCTCTTAATATCAATGGATTCAATTCTCCAATAAAAAGACATAGACTATCAGAATGGATACATAAACAGGACCCAGAATTTTGCTGCATACAGGAAATGCACCTCAATGACAAAGACAGACACTACCTCAGATTAAAAGGATGGAAAACAATTTTCCAAGCAAATGCTCCCAAGAAACAAGCTTGAGTAGCCATTCTAATATCAAATAAAATTGACTTTCAACCAAAAGTAATCAAAAAAGATAAGGAAGGACACTTCATACTCCTCAAAGGAAAAATCTACCAAGATGAACTCTCAATCCTGAACATCTATGCTCCAAATGCAAGAGCACCCACATACATAAAAAACAAAAAAAAAAAAACAAAAAAAAACAAAAAAAAACTTTACTAAAGCTCAAAGCACACATTGCACCTCACACAATAATAGTGGGGGATTTCAACACCCACTCTCAGCAATGGACAGATCATGGAAACAGAAACTAAACAGAGACACAATGAAATTAACAGACGTTATGAACCAAATGGATTTAACAGATATCTATATAACATTTTCTTCTAAAACAAAAGAATATACCTTTTTCTCAGCACCTCATGGTACCTTCTCCAAAATAGACCATATAATTGGTCACAAAACAGGCCTCAACAGATACAAAAAGTTTGAAATAATCCCTTGCATCTTATCAGATCACCATGAACTAAGGCTGATCTTTAGTAATGACAAAAAACAACGGGAAGCCCACATACACATGGAAACTGAACAATGCTCTACTCAATGATGACTTGGTCAAGGAAGAAATAAAGAAAGAAATTAAAGACTTTTTAGAATTTAATGAAAATGAGGAAACATCATACCAAAACTTGTGAGACTCCATGAAAGCAGTGCTAAGAGAAAAACTCATAGCTCTGAGGGTCTACAAAAAGATACTGGAGAGAGCATGCATTAACAATTTGACAGCACACCTGATAGTGCTAGAACAAAAAGAAGCAAATACACCAAAGAGATGTAGAAGGCAGGAAATAATCAAACTCAGGGCTGAAATCACCCAAGTTGAAACAGAAAGAACTATACAAAATATCAACAGAACCAGAAGAATGTCTTTGAGAAAATCAACAAGATAGATAAAACTTTAGCCAGACAAAGGACACAGAGACAGTATCCAAATTAATAAAATCAGAACTGAAAGGGGAGACATAACAACAGAAACTGAGGAAACTAAAAAAAATAATCAGATCCTACTACAAAGGCCTATATTCAACAAAACCGGAAAATCTGGATGAAATGGACAGTTTTCTAGACAGATACCAGCCAGGTACAAAAATTAAAAGAGGAACAGATAAACCATATAAACAGTCCCATAATACTTAAGGAAATAGCAGCAGTCATTAACAGTCTCCTCACCAAAAAACACCCTGGACCAGATGGTTTTAGTGCAGAATTCTAGCAGACCTTCAAGGAAGACTTAAGACCAATTCTCTTCAAACTATTCCACAAAATATAAACAGAAGGAACACTACAAATCCATTCTATGAAGCCACAATCACGCTCATACCTAAATCTCACAAAGACTCAACGGATAAAGAGAACTTCAGACCAATCTCTCTTATGAATGTTGATGCAAAAATAGTCAATAAAATTCTTGCAAACCGAATCCAAGAACACATCAAAACTATCATCCATCATGATCAAGTAGGCTTTATACCAGGAATGCAGGGATGGTTTAATATTCGGAAATCCATCAATATAATCCATTATATAAACAAACTCAAAGATAAAACCACATGATCATCTCACTGAGAGGCTGAGAAAGCATTTGACAAATTTCAACATTCTTTCATGGTAAAACTCTTGGAAAGATCAGAAATTCAAGGCCCATACCTAAACGTAGTAAAAGCAATATACAGCAAACCAGTAAGTAGCCAATATCAAACTAAATAGAGAGAAACTTGAATAATCCCACTAAATTCAGGGACTAGACAAGGCTGCCCACTCTCTCCCTACCTATTCAATATAGTACTGGAAGTCCTAGCCAGAGCAATTAGAAAACAAAAGGAAGTCAAAGGGATACAAATAAGAAAGGAAGAAGTAAAAATCTCACTATTTGCAGATAATATAGTAGTATACTTAAGTGACCCTAAAACTTCCACCAGAGAACTCCTAAACACGATAAACAACTTTAGCAAAGTGGCTAGATATAAAATCAACTCAAACAAATCAGTAGCCTTCCTATACTCAAAAGATAAACAGGCTGAGAAAGAAATTATGGAAATGGCACCCTTCACAATAGTTACTAATAATATAAAATACCTTGATGTGAATCAAACCAAGCAAGTGAAAGATCTGTATGACAAGAACTGCAAGTCTCTGAAGAAAGAAATTGAAGAAGACCTCAGGAGATGGAAAGATCTCCCATGCTCCTGGATTGGCAGGATTAATTTAGTAAAAATGGCCATCTTGCCAAAAGCAATCTACAGATTCAATGCAGTCCCCATCAAAATTCTAAATCAATATCTATCATAGACATAGAAAGAGCAATTTGCAAATTCATTTGGAATAACAAAAAACCCAGGATAGGGAGAACTATTCTTAACAATAAAAGAACTTCTGGGGGAATCACCATCCCTGACCTCAAACTGTACTACAGAGCAATAGTGATAAAAACTGCATGGTATTGGTACAGAGACAGGCAGGAAGATCAATGGAATAGAATTGAAGATCCAGAAATGAACCCACACACCTATGGTCACTTGATCTTTGATAAAGGAGCTAAAACTGTCCAGTGGAAAAAGGACAACATTTTCAGCAAATGGTGCTGGTTCAACTGGAGGTCAGCATGTAGAAGTATTCAAGTCGATCCATTCTTATCCCCTTGTACAAAGTTCAAGTCCAATTGGATAAAGGACCTTCACATAAAACCAGATACACTGAAACTAATAGAAGAGAAGGTGGGGAAGACCCTCAAATACCTAGGCACAGGGGAAAAGTTCCTGAACAGAACACCAATGGCTTTTGTTCTAAGATCAAGAATTGACAAATGAGACCTCATAAAGTTGCAAAGCTTCTGTAAGGCAAAGGACATTGTCAATAGGACAAAACAGCAATCCACAGATTTGGAAAAAATCTTTACCAATCCTACATCTGATAGAGGGTTAATATTCAATATATACAAAGAACTCAAGAAATTGGACTCCAGACATCCAAATAATCCTATTAAAAATGGGATACAGAGCTAAACAAAGAATTCTCAACTGAGGAAACTTGAATGGCTGAGAAGCACCTAAAGTAATGTTCAACATCCTTAGTCATCAGGGAAATGCAAATCAAAACAACCCTGAGATACTACTTCACAGCAGTCAGAATGGCTAAGATCAAAAACTCAGGTGATAGTAGATGCTGGCAAGGATGTGGAGAAAGAGGAGTACTCCTCCATTGTTAGTGGGATTGTAAGATGGTGCAACCACTCTGGAAATCAGTCTCGCGGTTTCTCAGAAAATTGGACATAGTATTACCTGAGGACCCAGCTATACCACTTCTGGGGATATACCCAGAAGATGCTCCAACATATAATAAGGACATATGCTTCACTATGTTCATAACAGCCTTATTTATAATAGGTAGAAGCTGGAAACAACCTAGATGTCCTTCAATAGAGAGTGGATACAAAAAATATAGTACATTTACACAATGGAGCATTACTCTGCTCTTAAAAATAATGAATTCTAGAAATTCTTAGGTAAATGTATGGAACTAGAAAATATCATCCTGAGTGAGGTAACCCAATCACAAAAGAACACACATGGTATTCACTCACTGATAAGTGGATATTAGCCCAGAAGCTTGAAATATTCAAGATTGAATTCATAGACCACATGAAGCTCATGAAGAAGAAAGACCAAGTGTGGGTGCTTTTTTCCTTCTTAGAAGGAGTAACAAAATACTCAAGGGAGCAAATATGGAGACAAAGTATGGGACAGAAACTGAAGGAAGGGCTGTCTGGAGAGCATTCCTCCTGGGTATCCATTCCATGTGAAGTCACCAAAGGTAGATGCTGATGTGGATGTCAAGAAGTGTATGCTGACAGGACCCTAATATAGCTGTCTGCAAGGGTCTTACATATTCAGAGGAGGATGCTCACAGCTAACCATTGAACTGATCAAGGCGTTCCCAGTGGAGGAGTCAAAGAGAAGACTGAAGGAGCTGAAAGGGTTTGTGGCCTTATGAGGAGAACAACAATACCAACCAACCAGAGCTCCCAGAGTCTAAACCACCAGCCTGGGAGCACACAGGGAGGGACCCATGGCTCCAGCTGTATATGTAGGGGAGGATGGCCTTGTCAGGCATAGGTGGGAGAAGAGATCCTTGGTCCCATGAAGGCTGGACACCGAGTGTGGAGAAGTTTGAGGGTGGGGAGGTGGGAGTGTGGATTATGCCGGGGGCACACCCTCATAGAAGCAGGAGGAGGGGGTGTGTGATAGGAGGTTCCTGGGCTTGGGTGGGGAATGGGATAAGGAGATAACATCTGAAATGTAAATAAAATATCCTATAAAAATTTAAAAAAAAGAAAGAAAGAGCCATGAAGTGGGAGAGAAAGTAGTTGTAGTATGGGAAGTGTTGGAGGAAAGGGAGTGTGGGCAAATTTGCTCAAAATTTGTCATATGTGTGCATGGAATTCTCAATCAATAACAGTATAAAATAGACAGTCTTAGAACTTCATACACACAAACAATAAAAATGGACTCAGCGGGTTGTATTTGCCTATGCACAAACATGCATGCATAGATACATATATACATACACGCATAGATAACAATATTAATATAAAAAGAGGATATTGATTTGAGAGATGGAATAACATAGAAGGGAGGGGATTTGGGAGGGCTGGAAGGAAAAGAGGGAGAGCAAAAGTGATATGATTATATTTTAATTAAAAGCATATTAAGAAGGGAGAGAAAAGAAGAAAGAAATGTTCCAATGCTTAAAGCAGGAATAGCCAACTATACAAGAGTTGGCGAATGCCTGTGGTTATGTGTCTGAGAGATGCAGGGAGGAATCCCAGAAATGGGTGGGGAGCAAACAGGAGCTGAACACTGAGGGCCTCCTGAGTGGTCCCACAGGGACAGTGGGCCCACAGAGGACTACATATGGTGCTTCCTTCACCCTGCCATCAGACCAGAATGCTTCCTTGCTTACTTCCATATTCACAGTCTCTATAACTGCCTATCCCCTTAGATTCACTATTCAGAATTGATAAAAAGGCAAACTTGCCTTTTATGAGGAATCCCGGAGCCCACACCTTATACAGCTGGTTAAACAAATTTTTCAACAGGGAAGCTCAAATCGTCCAATACTGCCTGGGTATTTTCTTTAGTAAAACTCATTTATCAGCACCTTTAAAAAAATTTGTGATACAGATAGGTCTCCTGCTTTTACAAGGTCATTTCTTCCCCTAAAAGTTCATACATCTTTCTTTTGTTCTCTGTGCAACTGGAACATTTTATTTTCTATCATTGCAAACCAGTTTTGTTTCAAAATTGTTGAGTATGTGAGTTGAGGTCAATGCCTCTTCTTTCCTTTTTTCCTCTTTCACTTATTTTTTCAAGTACTTTCATTTTGGTGTGTGTTTATTATTATTTAATATTAATAAATAATATTTACTAAATATTATTTAATAATAATAAATGTTTAAACTTTTTAGTGATTCTTTGAGAATTTCATATCATGCAACCCAATTGCACTTATCGCCATGTCACTTCATATCTGCCCTCCCACCTTTGCAACCTCTATCACAAAAGCAAACAAATATTAAAATAAAAAAATAAAAAATAAAAAACCATCTTGCTATGGAAGCTGTAGTGTGTCACAGTGCATCCCATGGTATACCCTTTGTTCACACGTCTTTACTTACATGTTCATTGCATGAATCATTGTTTGGTTCAAGGCCTCTGGCTTCTGCTAACATTAATACTGGATCCTCACACTGGGTCTCCTATTGGATATCCTGTTGTTGCCGTGTTTCATGGAGATCTGACAACTTTGGTTCTGCATGACTGCATGGCTTCTTGATGTGCTCCAGCAGATTGTAGATGCGATAGATATTCTGTCTTTATCTCTGTAGTAATTGCTATTGCCATATCAATATTTACTAGTATCAGTGCTGTCTTAGTCCAAATTCCTGGAGACCAGGCAATTTATAAAGCTCAGAAATTTAGTTGGTGAACTTCTGAGACCTGTGAATTCAAGCACATTGTGCAAGTGTGTGTCTCACTAAGTGGTGGGGAATGTGTCAGGGTGAGGTGGGCCATGCAGGCTAGCTTGGTTCTTCATTCTGTGTGTACATACTGATTCCCTCAATAGAGTTCCATCTTCATGACCTCATCTAATTCAAAATAAATCCCCCAAACCATACATCTTAAGTCCATCAACGTGTGAAATTGCTGTTTAGTTCTCCAAGGTTTAGATTTTGGGTGCTCAGTTAAATTATAGTCAGAGATAGAAATTAAAGCATGTAGTTAAGTGAAACTTGAAGATGAGATATAAACTACATAATTTTACACCCAGTCTTGTCTCATGATTGACCCATAATCCATGGTGGATTCCTGACTTTCCTAAGTCCATGTTTTCATATTTTAGAGAAAAACATTCCAATGATTGTAGAACATGAAATCTTGAAGACACAAGCTGTAAAAAGCTTGTTTCTGAGAGACATTCACTTCACTTCAATATGTACAAGGTTTTCAAGAAACATACAGTCATGGGGGTTATAGTAATCAACATATATTATTTACAAACTTTTATATAGTAACTCTCAAATGCCAGTCATAGCATTATACTTAATAATATCTCATGCCAAGGGAGAGAATGACCTTAAAATTAGAAGGTGAACTTATCATTTTGAAACAATTCTTTAACAAAGAAGCTTAAAATTAACAAATAGTAAATTTTTAAGACTTTCATATTTACAATTCCATTAATTAATTATGATTTTATAATCTACAAAAGCAATATCAAATATAGCAAAGGGCTGATTCACCTTTAGAATGTTCTCTTGGAAAAATGAGTAAGTGGTTCACCAGAATTGCTTTCCTGAGTATCCATATGAAATGAATTGCAAGTATTGAAATAAATTAACAGAAACCATTGGTAGAAAATTTTAACTCACAACTACACTTTTTTACATATCATTATTCTACTAGATAGATTTAATTTTATCAATACAATGTTTGGATCAGCTTTTGTAAATACAACTATTCATTGCTGTAAATTCATAGGAGACCCCTTAATGTAAAGGGTATGCCCATAAGCAGAAAGTTCATGATTACAGAAGTAATGTAGACTCTTTTTTGTTAATTAATTTATTTACTTTATACCCTAATTGAAGCTCTACCTCCCTCCCTATTTCCTTTTCTTCCTTTCCCTCTCCTCATCTTCTCTTCTCTTTTGCCTTATAGAAGAGGAGGCCACCCATGGATGTTAACCCCATCTTGACATATCAAGTTGCAGTAGGAGTAGGCACCTCTCTGATTCAAGCAGCATAGTTAGGGGAAAGGAATCCAAAGGCAGACAACAGAGTTGTAGACAACCCCTGCTCCAGTTGTTCATGGGTCCCATATGAAGATTAAGCTGCACATCTGTTACATATGTGTAGGGGGCCTAGGTCCATTCTATGCATGCTCTTTGGTTGGTGGTTCAGTCTCTGTGAGACCCTATGAGCACAAGTTAATTAATTTTGTAGGTTTTATTGTGGTGTCCTTGACCTCTCTGGATCCTTTAACTCTTCCTTCCCCTCTTCCCCTCAAGATTTCCTGAGCTCCACTTAAGGTTTGGCAGTTGGTCTCTGCATTTGTTTACATCAACTTCTGTGTAAAGCCATTCAGAGTACAGTTATGATAGGCTTCTGTCTGAAAGTATAGCAGAATATCATTAATAGTAGGCTCTCTCTCATCATATGGGTCTCAAGTTGGGCCAGTCATGGCTTGGCCATTCCTGCAGCTTCTGCTCCATCTTTATCTATGCATCTCTTAGGCAAGACAAATTATTGGCCAAAGGTTTTGTATATGAGTTGGTGTCCCCATCCTTCAGTTAAAATTCTTTCCTGGTTACAGGAGGTGACCATTTCAGGTTCCATATCTCCTACTGCTAGGAATCCCATAGATTCCTGCGAGTTTTCTTAGGTTTCTAGCTTGCCCTAACACACTGACTTCAGTTCTCCCAGTTCTTACTCCATCCATCCTACCCCTACCTCATCCCTCCTCTTCTTATCCCCAACCATCCTACAACCAGTCTACTCCCTCTATCCACCCACAATATGTAAGTATTTCCTCTTCTCAGTGTAATCCAATCATTCTCCTATGGCCCTTCCTTGTTATTTAGCTTCTCTTGGTCTGATTTGGAGCATGGTTATCCTGAACTTTATGGCTAATAGATAATTATAAGTGAGTACCTATCATGTTTGTTTTTCTGGATCTGGATAATTTTTTTCTAGTTCCACACATTTCTCTGCAAATTTCATGATGTTCTTATTTTTAATAGCTGAGTAATATTCCATTATATAAATGTACTACATTTTCTTCATTCATTCTTCAGTTGAGAGACATCTGGGTTGTTCACAGGTTTTGGCTATTATGAATAAATGCTATGGCCATAGTTGAGCAAATATCTATGTGGTATGATGGAGTATCTTTTGCACATATGCCCAGGAGTGGTTTAGCTTGGTCTTGGAGTAGAACTATTCACAATTTTCTGAGAAACTGGTAAAATGATTTCCAAAGCAGTTGTATAAGTTTGCACTCCCATCAGCAATGAAGAAGTGTTCCCATTGCTCCACATCCTTACCAACATGAGCTGTTGTTTGAGGATTTTTTTTTTTTTTTATCTTAGTCATTCTGGCAGGTGTCAGATGGAATCTCAGAGTTGTTTTGATTAGTATTTTCCTATTGACTAAGGACATTGCACATTTCTTTAAGTGCTTCTTGGTCATTAGAGATTCCTCTGTTGAGAATTCTCTGTTTAGCTCTATACCCCATTTTAACTGGATTATTTGTTTTCTTGGTGTCTAATGTATTCATTTCTTTATATAATTTTTATATAAACTCTCTGTCAAATGTAGGGTTGGAGAAGAAATTTTCCCATCATGTGGGTTGCCATTTAGTCCTATTGACAAGGTCTTTGGTTTTACAAAAGCTTTTTAGTTTCATGAGGTTCCACTTATTAATTATTGATCTTAGTGCCTAAGCTGTTCATGTTCTATTAAGTTCTCTTGTGCAGTGTATTCAAGGCTACTCTCCACTTTCTTTTCTATTAGATTTAGTGTATCAGATTTTATATTGAGGTCTTTGACCTTGGGTCTGAGTTTTGTTCAGGGTGATAAATATGGCCCTATTTGCATTCTATTTCATGCAGACATCCAGGTAGATCAGTAACTTTTTTGAGTATGCTTTCTTTTTTCTCACTGTATAGTTTTGGAGTCTTTATCAAAAACCAAAAAGAAGAAACCCTGCTGGGCATGTGGTCTATAGTCACCAGGGTTTATTTCAACTTTCTTGTATCTGTTGAGGTTTGTGATTGAGAATATGGTTTATTTTGAAGAAGGGTCTATGAGGTGCTGAGAAGAAAAAAAATATATGTATATTATATATTTGGTTTAAATAAAATGTTCTCTAAATATCTGTTAGGTCCATTTGATTCATAACCATTATTTCTCTGTTCAGTTTCTGTCTTGATGACCTATTCATTGGTAAGAATGTGATGTTGAAGCCTCCCATTATTAATGTGTATGGTTTTGTGTATGATTTAAGCATTAGTAATCTTTCATTTATGAATGTGTGAGTCCTTGGATTTGAGGCATAGATATTCAAAATTGAGACTTCACCTTCATCTTTGTATTCTTTTAAAGCCCCTTGTCTTCTTTAAAAGATTGAATTTAAGGTCACATTCTTGTGCTTCAGCTGTTTTAGGATATCCAAGGTTAGCTGCTATACTAGGTTAGCTGGGCTTTTGTGATTTCATATTGTCCTGGCTCTTGTTCATTGTGTTCTTATTTTGGCCTTTATTCATCCGAGTGTCCTTGGCACTGGTAGGCCTCCTGGAATGCAGATAGAACTGTGGTTTGGAAAATGGAGTGTGTCAGGGACAGGGAGCAGTTCACTGCTGCTGGGTGTGTCCCCGAGGGACCTTAAATTTGTAGTTATTAAATAAATTTAAATTGTGGCATAGCCATCACTACCACCCATCTACAAGAGACTTTTAACTTGAAACTCTATGCTGGTTAACTAATAACACTCTCTATTTTACTTCCCTATCTCAACCCCTAACTAGTCTGTCTTGATGAATTTAACTTCTTTAGGTGCCTCCCCTAAGTGAAAACATATAGTACTTGTCCTCCTGTAGATAGTTTATTTCACAGAGCACAAATGTCTTCAATGTTCAGACAAATTGCAGCCTGTGTCAGATGTTTCTTCATCTGTAAGACTAATCATTATCCCTTTGCGTGTATAGCCACATTTTGCTCATCTATTTATTTCTCAGTAGATCATTGGATTGTTCCCACTGCTCGGGCTTTGTGAATAGTGCTACTGTATACAACCCAGAGCATCATTTAAATTATATCTCCTGGCCTTAAACTGAAGACTTAAGACCTTGAATTTCAACTTACTGTCTTTGCCACAATTGGTATTATATTTATGATAAAGGAAAGGGAACACTAGATGAGATGCCTAAACACAAATACTTGGAAAATCATTTTGTTTATTTTCAATTTAGACTTTTCATATACAATGTGGAAACACCATTGAACTATGAATATGAAAAAAATTTTTATGGGGAAGAGCTTAGAACCCAGATTTTCATATACAACTTACCCAGAAAGGAGAGGTGACCCTTTATTGTCTGTAGTTACAATGTAGGGAGAAAGACAGAACTCACTCATCTTAAGCAAGGAGGATATTTAAAGACAATTATCCATCATGAGCAGCCTTATTTATAATAGCCTGAAGCTGGAAAGAATCCAGATGTCCTTCAACAGAGGAATGGATACAGAAAATGTGGTAAATTTACACAATGGAATATTACTCAGCTATTAAAAATAATGAATTCTAGAAATTCTTAGGTAAATGGATGGAACTAGAAAAATATCATCTTGAGTGAGGTAACCCAATCACAAAATACACATGGTATGCACTCATTGGTAAGTGAATATTAGCCCAAAAGACTTATTTTCATAGTAGGAGATAGTTAGAACAACTGCACACTTAAAGGTTCATTCCTAAGATTGTTGGCCTTAGCTCCTGAGTAGTAGTGATTCCTAATGAATATCATTCACTGCTAATACAATTTTCAGGGATATGATTCTGCTCACAAAAGCTACAAAAATGGAAAACACAAGTCTCCAGTTGGATTGTACTTTGACTCTGGTTCTTCATAGTCTGTGTGCATAGTTCATTCATACTCCTAACTTTGAATCAGAATCTGAGGTACTATGAGCTAAATCATGTCCTTTTATTCATACATTATATCCCTCATTCTCAGTAGAGGTGGAAATGAGATAAGTAAGGTGAGCCCTAATAGGATATTTCATGTTTTAATTAGCACACAAAGTATTAGGCTTCAGGAGAGCATTTTCAGGCAAATTTGTTGTTGATCCTCAATTCACAACAGCAAGAAAATGGAATGAAGTTTGATGACTATCAACAGAGGAAAGATAATGAAAACCTGAAACATAGGCAGAATGGGATTTTATTCAGCTCTAAAGAAAAATGAAATTATAAAACTTGCATTAGAATGGATAGATTTGAAAATCATTGTATCTTTATAAAAGAAAAGTTTTTTTTAAGTTTTTAATTTTTTTCACTTTTTTATTGGATATTTTATTTATATTTCAAATGTTAATCCTCCTTCCCAGTTTCCCCTCCACAAACCCCCTACCACCTCCCCTACACCATGCTTCTGTAAGGGTGCTCCCCCACCCACCCACTCACTCCTGCCTCAGTGCCCTAGTGTTCCCCTATGCTGGGGCACGGAGCCTCTACAGGACCAAGGGGCTCTCCTTCCATTGACACCAGATAAGGCCATCTTCTGTTACACATGCAGCTGGAGCCATGGGTCCCTCCATGTGTACTCTTTGGTTGGTGGTTTAGTCCCTGGGAACTTTGGGGGTTCTGGTTGGTTGATGTTGTTGGGGACTACAATATGTACAGGAGAAAGCTGATGTCTGCGAGAGAGGAGACAGACATCACAAGACACACAGGCCTAAAACAGGTCCTCCCCTCACCAGTACAGAAAAAACAGCCTTGCTGGCCTTGGTTATGGAGTTTTAGGCTCCAGGACTTGGAGTCAGTACATTTCTGGTGATTGCGTAACCAAAACTGTGGAGTTTTGCTATACTCACCCTGGGAAGTTATTTTGCTGAGATGACAGAAAGTCCTGTTGAAGAAAACTACAAATTGGCAGAACCTAGCAAAGCAAAGTCCAACAAACTTAGTCTTCTGGATAAAACTCAGGAATATGGACATATAACAAAGTTTTTGTCAACTAGGGGATGCTTACGTCACTGTATATACCACATGCCCTTGGCACATCACAGCGTATTCCATTATGTTTGTGTCTGCAAAGTCCATAATACTCAGACAATGACAAAATTGCTTAAAATTGCTTAAGCACACATATCCCCACATCTGTCCCTGTGGTGATGCAACACTACTTATCATCTCTCCATCTACAGAGTCCTGTTTCACCTCTGAGCAACTATTCTTTTGTGAAAGGCTTATTAAGCTAATTGTATAGTTGGTAAACAGTTTTATAAGAAGTTTAGTAATTTCCTGGTACTGGGGTATTCAACTGAAGCCTTTTATATGCTATGCAAATACTCTGTAACTCAGCTGCATCCTCAGCCCTCATAAGACATTTTAAAAGCAAACTTATAAAAAGATTTTAATAAAAAGTCCAGCATTGACAGCAAAGTTAAATTTTTCTTTACAGCACAAATAAAAACATGTTATTTTTCATATAATAGCTGGAATTTTTATAATATATTATTTCATTGATAGCTGCAATATTACATTTTAACGAGTAGACTCACAGTTAACTCAATCATTTGTTAAGAACAGATTCACCATTCCAGCTATGAGAATCAATTGCTCAACTTGAAGGAGAATGCTAATAAAATTTGTCATATATAACATGAAGTCATAAAAAAGTTCCTCATAAGGTGATGCTTTCTAGCCTTGTTTCTTTATTAAATTCTTCATCCTGTCAGGCGTCTACACACACACACACACACACACACACACACACACACACACACACACGGTTTTAGCATAGCTTTCTACAGCTTGGCTTAAATATGCAGGTCCAGAAGTTGTGAAGTAAGGCAGTTTTTGGTCATTGTTGGCTTGTATGTTGTTATCAATACCTCATGGCTATTTTACCATTTATCTATTAGCAGATAAAATGCACTTTACTTAAATTCTTCAGTGTTTTTCTTTAGTGTGGTCATCAAACAGTTTTTAGCTTTGCTCACATGCTTCCCATGGAGGTCTGGAACACGGAAAAGTTGCTCACTTCAGCTATCAGCTCACAAAGATAACCCGGTGAACACAGCATCCTCCTCTATGGGGACTCAGAAACTATCTGGGTTAGAGAAATTGTCCACATAGGCATTTTAAATCTTTCCTTTCTTTTTCTCTAGGTTTTCGTGTATTAGAAATGACACTTTTATTTTGGTAAAAAGCACTCATTGTGTAATTGCTTTTATACGGTCTCTTTTAGAAACATGGCTTAAAAATGTGAAATGGCCAACAGTGGGGTGATAGAACCTGAAGAGCCCACCCCCAAGAGATAAACAGGACCCCACTGGAGGGATGGGGTCACCAACCTACCTTCAAATTTATTATTATTATTATTATTATTATTATTATTATTATTATTATTATTATCATTATCGTCATCATCATCATCTTTAATCTTTTTTTTTTACAGTTCAGTAGTTATCCCCTTCCATGTCCACCCTCTTGATAGTTCCTCATCGTATTTCTCCTCCCCAGTCTCTAAGAGGATGTTCCCTCACCCTCACAACCTCCCACCTCGCCTGGCCTCCCCAATCCCTGGGACCTCAAGTCTCTTAAGGGTTAGGTGCATTTTTCTCATAGAAGCCAAACCAGACATTCTTCTGCTGTATATGTGTCTGGGGTGACCCAGAATTGTTCCTGTCTAAAAGAAATGTAGGAACAAAAATGGAGTAGAGACTGAAGGAAAGGTCATCCAGTGACTGGCCCAACTTTGGATTCATCCCGTAGGCAGGCACCAAACCCAGACACTATTACTGATGACATGTGTTTGCAGATAGAAGCCTGACATGGCTGTGCTCTGAGGCTCCTACCAGCAGCTGACTGAGACAGATGCAAATACTTACATCCAACCATTGGATCAAAGTCGGGGACCCCTGTGGAAAAGTTAGGGGAAGTATTGAAAGAGCTGAAGGTGATGGCAACCCCATAGAAAGAACAACAGTATCAACTAACCCAGACCTCTCCGACCTCCCAGAGACTAAGCCACCAACCAAAGAAGATATGCTGGTCTGTGACCCCTGGCACATGTGTAGCAGAGCCTTGTCTGGGAGAGGGATGTACTTAATCCTGTAGAGACTTGATACCCCGGGAAGGTTGAGTAGGTGTGTGGAAGCAAGAGTGTGGGGGTGAGAAGGGGGTGGGATGGAATAGGATGCGTGGGGTGTGGAGAGTGGGGTGTGGGGGAACATCCTCTTAGAGGCAAAGGGGAGGGGGAGGGGGTGAAGAACTCTTGGAGGGGTGACTGGGAAGGGGAGCAATATTTGGAATGTAAGCAAATAAAGCAATTAAAAAAAATCTAACTTCATTATAGGAAACACAGTTGCTTCATTGTTCTCAAGAGCTTTGCTTCCCCAATTTCAGTTATAGAGGACCATAGTTCAATATAGAAACTCTTAAATATAGAAAATTTCATACATAAACCTCCCAAAGTTCTGTTATCTTTATTATAGTTTATTATCACAACTCCCTCATATTGTTTTTTCTTACTGTACATGATTTATAATCTAAAGTTTATCAGACATGCAAAGGAAAAGTTTATACATGGTCTCTTTGTCTGTGTCTGTCTGTCTGACTGTCTGTCTATCTCTCTCACACACAGACACACACACACACACACACACACACACACACACCCCACAACACATAGATCTTGGAATGTATCCTTGTGATAAGAGAATCATTCAGTAGCTGCAATCCTTGAAAATGTCTCTATCTGAGACTAATGTTGACAGCTATTTCTACTCTAGCTTGGAGACATACTTTGAAAACTAACATGGTGACTTCCTTTGCAAATGTGCTTTTTTTTTTTTAATCTCTCTCTCAGATAATTTGTTTTGATATTGCTTCTGCACATGACATTTTCACACTTGATAGGTGAGAGTGGTATTCCAGGTACTGGTAAACTTTTCAGTAGTCTCTTTCTCCCTGTTCTGTGAGTTAATTTGCATTTCATTTGGGTTTAGCATTATCAAAACCATCAAGCTCTCTAGCTTCCCTTTATTTAAACTTGTTATAGGGCGATTCTTGTTTTCATAACTTCTCAGCACAAATGCAGGATGGGAGACTGTAAAAACATTGCTGTACTTGTAAACACATACACACATATACCACCACCGCCACCGCCACCGCCACCGCCACCGCCACCGCCACCGCCACCGCCACCACCACCTTTGCTTTTACAGAAATTATTTCTTCTCATATGATTGTGGAGAAATCATTCTTCACAAGTCTAAGTAAACAAGATCAGATAAATGAAACAGTATTCAATATGGCTGCCAGCAGAATGGTACTGTGTGGCTACAGTCCTGCGTGCAATCTCTCCCCCTTACAGATATTTTTTTCTGCTGCTCTAAAACAAATCTGCAGGCATTGTGCATGTCATCAAAGTATATTATACATATACATTAAAACATTATAATGAAACTAATTTTGTGTAGTTAAAATGTCATAATTAAGAAACATTTGGAAGTGTAATCAGCCTTGCACTCTTTAATTGAAAAATAAAATAACTTAATGTATTTACTTCTTCCAAATCAAATCATTAATCATGTGAGTTCTATCACTAGTGACCTAATTCAACTAATTGGGCCAATGCAAAAGCCTGGAGACATGAAGGCAGAATCAGTGCTTTCTTAGCTAGGGAGTTACTTCTCCCTTAAAATTAGATGTTGGTAGAACTCACTTATATCACATGGTTGTAAAACATTAGAGATACTGGAAGCACAAAAAAAGGATTATTTATAAAAAGAAGTTTAAAACTGGGCATGGCAGCATGTTTTTAATCCCAACACTTGCACTCAAGAGACAGAGTAGGGCAAATGTCTGTGAGTTCAAGGTCAGCCAGGTCTTTAGAGCTAGTTCCAGGACAGCCTAGGATATACAAAGAAATCCTATATCACAAAAACAAAGAAGAAGGAAGAGGAGAAAGAGCAGGAAGAGGAGGAAGAGGAAGAAGAAAAGTCAGTTTGAAATAATTTCTAAATTTGTTATTGGTCAGTTGACCAGGTGCAGATCTGTAGAAACCAGAGTATCCTCAACTGTAGAGAGCCCAGTCAGTACAAACAGGAATAGATTCACTAAGAGTCAAGTGAATAACAACAGACTGCAGTGTGAGTACTTGACCATACTCAGAGAGAGCTTTGTCACCAGTACTCTGTGTTATCTTTGTCTGCTTCTGGCTGACAAAGTGCTCATGCTACTAGGATTTGCTGCTCTTCTTAGTCATCTTTTCATATTGAACTGAAGTTAAACATAATCTTTGGAAAGATTTCTTCTATTCTTTATTTCAAAAAGGAGAGTGAAATTAATTTTCTTACTCAATTTCAAATTTTTAATATGAGCTGTAAGCTGTCAGACAAATTCAAAGCATAATATTCATACATTACATGTTGTGTCTTCCATTTTATTTACGATGTGTGGTGCTGTGGCTTTCTGATTTCCATAATCCTACTCAATGTCACATAATTCTGAAATTTCTGCCTCTTTGAGAGTGTTTCATGAGCTGTTTTAAAGCACTATTGCAGAATCGAAACATTTAATTACTAATTAATTCAGATTTAAATTTTAATAACAAGTTTATGGGATACAATGTCATAATTTGATACATGTATATAATGTATAATATACAAATCAGGGTGGTTAATATTTCCATACCCTTAAATATTCAAAAGACCTGACCAACATATATTTGTGCAAATGTATGGGGTATAAATCAACTGAGGGCAATGTATGCCTTCAAGGCCTAGTATTCTCCATTTGGATCTCCAAGTCATGCTCCTATACTTATTTTTAATGTGCATAAAACTCAGGGTTTTAGTATTTAGGATATCATTTCTGCTTGAACTGATTATTTCACTTTCTACATCACAGGTAGGCTGCACATAGACCAGTGATGCTCATTCAAAATTAAATGTGAAGTTAAGGGGCAAAGTTTAATATTTAAATACATATTTTATATAGAAAGAATGAGATTCATAAGATTTAAAGGATTTCACCCAAGCCACTTAAACTCCTAACCTCTTTTTTTTTTTTTTTTTTATGAAAGAAAGTGTATTTGGACATTATAAGATGAGTTTAATTTATTAAATGCACTTTGTATCAAGTCCAGAGATGAATTCATTGTGGAGTCTCTACATTCTTCTCAAGAAAGTTTTCTATTATTGAACTTACGTTATACTTTCTTGATTCTCAGGAAAAGATGAACCGGTTCAGTGGTGTGATTCTTCTTCAGATAACCTTAGCAGAAGCTCTTAACAACTCTTAGAACTATTGTTAGGGTTAAATGAAACAGGCCTTATATACAGTGGCACTCAGTTGTGTTCCCTTACAATGCTATTGAGAAAGCATCATATATACCATGGACATGCAGAGGCTTTGCTCTAGAGTTCTTCCTGGTCCATTTCTATCCCTTTCATCCCTTTTGAGAATTAATAATATGGCAGATACGATATATCTTCTTCATTAACATGTTTCCACACACCTCTCTCAAATAGCAGCATTCTTCTGAAGGCCAGGCCCATGATGAAAAAAATAAGAAAATGAAAGGTGATGGGCATTCTTTAATACCATCCAATACAGTGTGTATATATACCATCGTTTGTTGGAGTCCATGAATTGCCTCACAAACTATACAAACACCAATCTTAGACAGGGATGATTTATTGAAGGCATATTTTAATACTGATCAATTAGGCCCATAGGTCAGAATTTGGGGGCTTGAGCCACAACATTGAATATCTTTCTCTGTCAACTTATAAAGGAAACACATACACGTACACACACGCACACGCACACAGACACACATAAGCCACAGTGGACTCATATGTAGGTGTAGGAAGTGCTGCTTGGTGGTTGGCTCTGAGTCAAGCTATTTTAGACATAACAGTTCATATTGATTTTTATTGGATGAGTCTCATGTAAAGCTTTGTGGAATTTTTTAAGATTAAGAAACCTCAGCACATACAGAACATAACAGGGTATGTGATCAGCATGACCTTGCTCTGTGTCAGGTTATTTTTCTGTGTCAGTGACTGGCAGGCACATTACAGCATCAATATGAAATAGCTGGTGGGCATGGAACAAATGGCTACAGTTGTGCTAGGTGGGGTAGACCTCAACACATTTCTTTCCCTATTCCTTTATATTTGACCTATATTGGTTCCTTGATTAAATCAAAGCAATTCTGTACAAAAAGAATAATCTGGCAGTACCAGCATATCTGATTTCAAGTTTATATATACTTCAAAGCCATAGTACTGAAAGTGGCTTGGTGTTGGCACAAAAGCATATACAAAGGTCATTAGAATATCAGACCCAGATTTTTCTCGTTAGTTTAATGTCAACTTGACACAAATTTGAGTCATCAAAGAGGAGGAAATTTTAATCGAGAAAATGCCTTTACGAGACTAGATTGTAGGCAAGCCTGTAAAACATTTTCTTAATTAGTAATTGATGGGGAAAGTCCCAGGTCATTGTGGGTTACTTCATTCCTGGAATTGTGGTCCTGAGTTCTGTAAGACAGCATCCTGACAGAGGGATCAAGGATGTTATAAGATAACACACATAATTAACTAAACTGAGATAATAGGGACTCACAGAGACTGAACCTACAGTCAGGGAGCTTGTATTCATTGATCTGGGTCCTCTGTATATATGTTATGGTTGTGTAGCTTGGTCTTCTTGTGGGACTTCTAACAGTGGGAGCAGAAGCTGTATTTGACTCGCTTGCCTGCTGTTGGGACCCTTTCCTCCTACTGGGTTGCCTCGTCCAGCCTTAATATGAGGGGAGATGCCTACTCTTATTGCAACTTGATATGCCATGTTTGATTGATATCCCTGGGAGGCCTGCCCTTTTCTGAAGAGAAATGGAGGAGGAGGAGTTGTGTGGGGAGGTGGGGGGAGGGCTGGGGAGGAGAGAAGAGAAGAAAGACTGTAGTTAGGATGTAATATATGATAATATATGAGAGAAGAATAAGTTTTAAAAAATAAAAACAAACAAATAAACAAACAAAACGAAAGTAGACAGAGCAAGCCATGATAAGCAAGCCAATAAGTAGCAGCCTTCCCACAGCCTCTGCATCAGCTCCGGCCTCCAGGTTCCCACTCTGTTTGAATTCCTGTCCTGTCTTCCTTCAATAATGAACAGTACTGTCAAAGTGCAAGCCAAATAAATCCTTTTCTCCCCAAAGTTCTTTAGTCATGTTGTTTCATCAGAATAGTAACCCTAACTAAGGTACAGAAATGAACCTATACAGCTACAAGCACCTGATTTTTCACAAAGGTTCCAAAAATACTTGTTGGAGAAAAGACAGCATCTTCAACAAATGGTGCCGAGAAAGCCAATGCCCACATGTAGAGGAGCAACATGCATTCTCCATCTCCTTCTCTGCATAAAAATAACGTATAAATAAAAGACCCCAATGTAAGACCTGAAGTGATTGATGAGCTTCATCAATGGGAGTTGGCTTGATCAAAAGCATTATATGCATGTGCAAGATTATCAAACAATAGAAAAACACATCTTTTAAAGTAGTAAAAACACAGTAGGATACCAGTCATAGGCAAGCACTCTCTGAATAGGACTCTAGTCACTCTAGAGATAATATGACACAACTACCAAACATGACTTCATGACATTAAAATGCTTTTGTGTTACCAAAGGAAACAACTAACTGAGGGAAGAAACAGCCTCAAAATGGAGAAAACACTTGCCAGCTACACATCTGATTGATGTATAGAATATACAAAGAACTCATAAAATTAAACAAGAAATTAAACAACCCAATCAACAATTGGGCTAAATAAATGAATAAGCAGTTCTCAAAGATGAAATCCAAATGGGTAATAAGCATATAAAAAGGATGTTTAACCTTACTAGTCATCAGGGAATTGCAAATCAAATCTAAATTGAGACTCTACATCTCCCCAGTCAGAATGGCAGTCATTACGAAAAATAAAAATAAATGCTGGTGGAGATGTGGACAAAGAGGAATGCTTCTTCACAGCTGGAGAAATGTAAATTAGTCCAGGCACTAGGGAGGTCAGTATGAAGTTCCTAAGAAAACTAAAAATAGATCTACAATAATGGACCATTTCTGTGTTATTACTTTCAAACCTGAAGAACTTTGAGTAAACACCTGACAGATATACATGTATACAGATGTTTATTGTACACTATTCTTAACAATTAGGACAGAGACAATGTTTGAGTGAGCCTCTAATTTTAGTAATGGGCTGAAACCAGAACACAATGCATTTGTTTATACTT
The DNA here is from genome assembly GCF_011762505.2 of Arvicanthis niloticus. Lineage (NCBI taxonomy): Eukaryota > Metazoa > Chordata > Mammalia > Rodentia > Muridae > Arvicanthis > Arvicanthis niloticus. The sequence goes on along the minus strand of NC_047658.1, from coordinate 35,687,410 downwards.
TTTATTCCACTAAATTATCTTTCCAGTCCTTCCCAAGGCCTGCTTAGCTTTGGACTTATTGTAAACTAGTGGTCGGCTAATATGTCACATAATGTTTCATGAGTCATAAGAATGTTATGCCAGATACAGAAGTAGGTAACAAGTGGTTATTGATGAGGCTAAAGATAGTCCAAGAAATCTGACTCCAGATCTTGAGCATGGCAGCTCTCCACAATCACAAAGTCAAATCAATCAATCAATCAATCAATCAGTCAGTCAATCTCACACAACCTTTAACAGAGTCCTTACATTTTTCTGCTCACCTAGATGTTTTGTATCTTGACTGCTTCATTATGTCTGTTTATTCTAGCATTTCTCTGTCTATATTTTGGTCTAGATGCCATGTATATTAGGGAGAGTGTGAAATTGAAGTCTCCCACTATCAGTGTGTGAGGGTAAATATGTGATTTAAGCTATGCTAGTGTTTATTTTACAATAGTGTGTGCCTTTGTGTTTGAGGCATAGACGTTAAGAACGAAAGTGTCATCTTGGTGAATTTTCCCTTTGATCAAGATGTAGTGTTCTTCCCTATCTCTTATGATTAGTTTTGGTTTAAAGTCTATTTTTCTTTAGATATTAAAGTGGCTATACCAGTTTGCTTTTTAGGTCCATTTGCTTGGAAGATCTTTCTTCAACTCTTTACCCTGTGGTAATGTTTGTTCATGATGTTGAGGTGTGATTTTTGGATGCCCCAAAAGAAGAGGGCCTGTTTTCACATTTGTTTTGTTAGTCTGTTCCTTTTTATTTTGGACTTGAGACCACTGACATTGAAAGAGATTAATGACCAATGATTGTTGATTCTTTTTATTTCATTGTTGAGCGGATGGTATTGGTGGTGGTAGTAGTGTGTTTGTGTGTGTATTTCACTTATATTGATTTAGGTGGTGTAAAATTATTTGTTTTTCTCTGTTTCTGAGGACATAGTTAACCTCCTTAGACTGCAGTTTTCCTTCTAGTACCTTCTGTAGGGCTGGATTTATAGATAGATATTGTTTAAATTTTACACTTTTATAGAATAGCTTTTTTTTTTCCAATCTGTGGTGACTGATAGTCTTGCTAGTTTTAATAGTCTGAACGATATCTGTGATCTCTTAGAGTCTGCAGCACATCTGCCCAGGCATTTTTGGAGTTTAGAATCTCTACTTAGCAATCAGGTAGGATTCTGATAGGTCTGCTGTTAGGTGTTAGTTTGTCCTTTTCCTTTGCTCTTTTAATATTCGTTGTTTGTTCTGTATGTTTAGTGTTTTGACTATTATGTGGTGAGGGTCTTTCTTTTCTTCCCCAATTTGCTTTGTATTCTTTAAGCTTCTTGTGCTTTGATAGGCATCTCCTTCTTTAGGTTAGGAAATTTTTCTTCTATCATACGTTGAAAATACTTTCTGGGCCTTTGAGCTGGGATTTTTCTCCATCCTCGATTCCTATTATGCTTAGGCTTAGTCTTTTCAAAGCACTAAGCTATCAAAGAGCTTGGGATGAGACTTGGGATCAAAGGGAAAATTCACCAAGATGACACTTCAATTCTTAACATCTATGCCTCAAGCACAAAGGCACACACTACTGTAAAATAAACACTAGCATAGCAAAAACAAAACAAAACAAAACAAAACAAAACAAAAAACAAAAAACATTTCCTGGATGTTTTGTGTTGGGACTTTTTAAGATTTAACATTTTCTTTGATCTACATATTCATTTCTTTTATTGGATTTTCAATACCTGAGATTCTGTCTTCAATCTCTTTTGTTGATTTCCTTTGTAGTTCCTGTTTGAATTCCCAAATTTTCATTTTCAGAATTCCCTCAGTTTATGGTTTCTTTTGTTGACTTTGTTTACATTTTGAGGTCTTAGACAGTTGTATTTGTTTTCTTCAACTGTTTGTGGTTTTTTTGTACTTTAAGGGATATATTCATTTCCTTCTGTTTCTTGTTTGTTTTTTTCCCCTGGATTTTATTAAGAGATTTATTCATTTGTTCTTTGAGGATCAGTTGATATTAAGCTAGTTTTTCTTGTGCTTCAGATATTCTGGGATATTCAGGGACACTTGTGGTAAGATATCTGTGCTCTAGTGGGCACTTACTGCTTGGGGTGTTGTTGATTGTGTTTTTATGTTGACATCTAGTGTGTTTCTGGATTTGTATTTTTGGAGTGAGTATTTTATTCATTGGCTTTTGTTTCCTCTCTAGGTTTTCAAATAGTGTTATGACTGTGTGTTGCTTGATTACCTGAACTGCTTAGTTGGTGTGTTCACAGAGAGAATTCCTGCTGGTGTTGGAGGCTGGGATGTTGGAATGAGTTGGGGGAAGAAGGTTGAAGAAGAAAGTTTGTGATCTCGTAAGGATGAGGTCAGAGGGGAAAAAAACCACAACAAGTTTCCTGTTTCTGAGCTTGGGATGAGACTGGGGATTGTATCTCAGGAGCAGTAAGAGAGGCGTGGGTCTGCTTTCAGCCTTCTTGTTACCCTGAGAGGAGTGGCCTTTAGGTTAGTATGGTGTTGGGGTCCAGGATACAGCAACAGATTGGAAGGGGCAGTTAGAAGGGAAAGATCCATGGGATCCACAGGAGATGGGAGCAAGAGATCAGGGAATGCCATCAAGGGTGTTCTCCAACAGAACTGGGGATGAGACTCCAGAATTGGATTTGGGGAAATAGAGTGAGAGAATATCTGCAGGCTGCTTATCTGGTTTTAGTCAAGTATGGCCTATTGTTTAGCAAGGGTGCTTTCTGGAGGTGGGGGCTAGAATACAGTGACTGAATGAGGGGAGAAAGGTTAGGAGATGATGGTGTGTGGGATTCACAGGAGATGTGGATAGCAGGAAAGAAGACTGCAACTGGTATTCTGTTGCAGCTCTAGGAAGGATACTGGAACATTGGATTTGAAGGGGGAAGAGGGTAGCTTACCTATTTCCCTATTCTGTTTAGCTAGTATGCTCCCAGTGAATGTTGGAATGCTCTGATAGGGTTGAAGGCTGGGATAATGGAATGGGTTTGAGGAAGAAAGTTTGGGGCAACGATTTTTGTGCTCCTTTAAGGATAATGTCAGAGAAGAAAAGGACACCTCAGAAATTTCCTGCTACAGAGCTGGGATAAGACTGGATTGAGTCTATAAAGTCTATAAAATGTAGCACCAAGTTACTGTTGAAGTGGTGTATTCTGCCACTATTCTTGTTTTGTGTACATCCCCATAGTATGTGGAATATCCTTATTTAATCTGCCAAAAGCTTCATATACACTGTTTCATAGCTAAAATGGCTAGTGGACTCCTCTATTACCAGATCATCTGACATCTTGGAATCATTGTCTGCATTTAGGTGACGGAGAGATGAGTATGATACCTACAGGTTCTGAGAAGCAAGGATCAATGAAGTACCAAGCAGTAGTGTCTTCAAATCAGATGACAAGTTAAAAATAATAGGAATGCTAGGAAATTACAAGTGTGTAGAGGGTCATGTTTTATTCTAAGCAACATGCATGTATCATAGACTCAACAGCATCAGTACCACCTGGAAACTGGACAGAAAGGAAAACACTATGACAACAAACCAATCAAGTCATAAGTATGAGGGGCCACCTCACAGTCTAAATTCAGCAAGGTATTCAAGGGGTTCTCATGCTTATGGCAGTGATGAACCTTTAGGTTAGAGGTTGGCCATCTGTTTCATAAATCAGTTCTGGTGTGATACAGCTATAACACATGGCCTGACCAAAATTCATTTCTTGACCCTTTGTAGAAAATATTTGCTAATACATGCTTTAAAATACTGAACTGTGAACTATTTTTGATACATCATTTGATTTATATTTTGACATAAAATTCTTAGATCTATCTATCCATTTGAAGATCCGAGTTTCTTCCCCATGTGTGTAAGTTTGCTACACGATTGTTTATAGCCATTTGTATCATCCTAGTATAGTGAATATCACATCTTAAAATTCAGCCAGGAGCCAGGCAGTCATAATAACCTGAGTCATAATAAGATTCAGAGATTATTTAAATAGACTGTAATTCATGCAGCAGGCTTTAAATCAGAAAAGGATGAAGAACTTTGCTGAGGAAGGGCTTTACCAGGAGGTTATCAGGAAGGACTAGGAATCATGACATTCTACTGGGCACAGCAATGCAGTTGCTTGTTGGTTTTTGTTAGGAAATCTCTGCTACATAAGCTCACTGGCTGAGTTTGGTTGCTTAGGCTTAAAGTTTTCTTTTCTTTTATGTGGGAATTCAGAAGAAATAACTCAAGTTTAACTTATTTGCAATCCCAGTGATCTTATTAAAATCACCGCTGTAGACTCACTGGCTTTGTCCACTCAGGGATTCTTCATTCCTGGCCTTTGTTTTAATTTACATTAGCAAGAGCAAACACGGGAGATTCCAGCTTAATGCACAGGAGAGATCTTGTTCAAACATGGTAAATATGAAAGCTGTGTTTTAGCTTCAGCAATTAGAAACAGAAGGGAAAGGTAGAGACAAGAATTTCCTTTTCTTATGTAAGAGAAATGACAGCCTGTTCAATTGATGCAATTAGAAACACAGGTTCACAGAATCCAGAAAAATGTTATAAATCAGAAGTTAAACTCAAAGAAATTTTGAAAAATTGTGAGAGGTTGGAAGAAGAAAAGTGAGATGTAATAGAACCTGTCTAAATCAAGATACAAGAAACAAGAGTCTTCCTGCAGGAGTCCCACAAGCCCAGAGGACAAACTGCTGGTCTTGGTTTCATTTCTTTGTTTGTGCTATGCTTTAATATTTGTGTCTAAATCAGTGGTTTCTAACCTCCTTAATGCTGGGACCCTTTAATGTAATTCTTCATGTTGTGGTGACCCAAACCATAAAATTATTTTTGTTGCTACTTCATGAGGTGACAGGTTGAGAACTGCTACTCTAAATGAGACTTTTACTTTCTTAATAGCATACAGTTCAGGTGCTGTGGAGTCTTGCTGTGGCTGGCCCCCTGTCATTCTCAACACCAGGGTCTCAGGCTCAGAGCTGTGTTCTCCCTTTCTCTATGCTGCTGTGCTGCCATGAATTCCACACAGCCCATGTTTATTCTGCTAGCTTACCTAGGAGATTCCTATTAATTTCATCTCATCTGCTCTTCTTAACTTCACCAGGTCAAGGAAATAAGAAAGTATATCTGTTCCAAAGACTTGAGCTTGGCACTCTCAGATCATTCCCTAAGGCCTCTGTTCTTATCACCCTCTCCTGGAACACTTCTGGTTTATTCCATCAGTCAATAATATGCATATCTTAGAGGTTAGGATGAGCCCATCATTTTCAGATGCCAACTATATCACTGCTTACATTCTTTTAAAATTAAAATGTTATTTTCCCCCTTTAAAATGAGCTCTTTAACAATTTCATACATGCTCTACCTACTCTCCCCAGACTTTCCATACCTACCTCCCCATTCCCCTTTACCCAGTTTTGTGGATTGTTTTGTTGCTGTCAAGGCCAATTTGTGCTGTCCAAATCATGTTGACTGCCTGGTCTTTCACTGTAGCCTGATTAACTTATCAGAAGCTACACATTTAGAGAAATTGACCTTTTCTCTACAGTAGCTAAGAATTACCAATAGCTGCTTGGCTAGGGGTCAAATTTATATCAGTGCCAAACTCCCCTCTCTATACTTGGATGTGGTCTGGTTTAGGCTTACACAGATTTTTACATGGTGTCACAAATCCCCATGAGTTAATGTGTGCAACTGCTCTTTTGTATCCAGAAGTTATAGTTTCTTTATGGTCACCCACCATTTCTGACTCTCACACTCTTTCTGCCCCTCTTCTGTAAATATCCTTGAGCGTTTAAAGGAGAGCCGTCTCCGTCTCTCCGTCTCTCCATCTCTCCGCCCCCTCCCTCCCCTCCCCCACCCCGCCCCCTCCCTCCCCTCCTCCGCCCCCTCCCTCCCCTCCTCCGCCCCTCCCTCCCCCACCCCGCCCCCTCCCTCCCCTCCTCCGCCCCTCCCTCCCCTCCCCCGCCCCTCCCTCCCCTCCCTCCCCTTCTCCCTCTCCGTCACCCTTCCCCTCCCCCCCTTCTCTGTTCCGTCTCTTTGTATGTTCCATTTGAGGCTGAACAGGCTGTTTTATTCTCTGTATCTCAGCCAGTTGTGAATCTCTATGTTGATCATCATCTACTGCAAACAGAAGCTTGTCTGATGAAGGATAAGAGATGCTGTAAACTATGAGTGAATTAGTTTAAAACTGTGTCCATTTATAGAATAACAGTATTTTCTCCCGTGTTCCATAATTTGTCCAGCCACATGTTCTTGACCCAATAATGGTGTCAGGTATGGATTTCAGTGTGTGGAGCAAGGAATAAATAAAATTAGAAAATTATTAGTTATACCCTGGTATTTCTTCTACTATTGTACCTATGGATATGCTTTGCAAGGTCAGTTGTTACTATAGCTTCAGAGTTCAAAGCTAGGTAAGATGTGTAATTATTTCTCCCTTCTGGTAGCATGAAAACTAGCCAATAGAAATAAAGCTTCCCAGTATCAGTTGGTTTCTTCATGGTCTATGACTCAAGTATGTGCTGTCTTCAGCAATAGCTTTACTATCAACTTCTGGAGGGTAACAAAAAATAGTAATAACCTGTAGTGTTTGAAGATTTTTGGGATTTTACTGGCCACTAATGTCAAAAGAGGTAACCTCTGCTGTCTAATAGGCATTGTTGCCCTGTTATAGGATAGTTTCACTTTGACTATTTTTAAATATCAGAATAGATATATTTTAGGAAATTTCTACAGTAGTAGGTTTCCATATGATTTTTTTGCAGTCATTGGATGTGTGTGTGCGTGTGAGTGTGATATGCATGTCTGTATTCCCATGTGTAGGGGAATACATGGGTATGGAAGTGGATACATGTTTTCATCTGTGGGCATAAATTTAGAGGCTTGGGGCTGATGCAGGACTCTTTGATGTTTAGTCTCAGCCTTATTCACTGAGACAGATTCTCAACTGAACCCAAATTTCACCAATATGATTAGTCTAGAAATTCAATTCTTTCTTGATCCTTTGTCTTAACTTCAGAGACAAGGAATTCCAGAATGGATACCACATATACCCAGTATTACATGAGGTCTGGGATCTCAGACTCTAGTCCTTACACATTGTTTTTGTGTAAGCCCTGCAACTGTTGAGAAACCTCCCTAACTCCTACAATGTCACTCCTTCGAGGCATCATTTTTTGACACCCTAATTGAAGTCACTGAGAAGTGTAATTATTACTTACGTGATTATTTTATTAGTTTTCCACACTCAGAAGACAGAGCACACCATGCCTCACAGGCTCAAAGAACCCTGCACCTGTAATGTGCAGATACCTGTACTAAGGTAAATGCCCAACAGGTACTTTTCTATATTAAAGCTTAGAGCTAGAGATAGACCAAAAAGAAAAAGTATTTTGTTGAGTTTGTTCAAAGGCTTGTCCAAAACATAAGACACAACTTGGGATAGCATCCCTGTGCCACCAGCAGCAAGGATAGACATAAAGAAAATGTTCTCCTGCATCTAAGAATTAGCTAATGAAACATAGAGGAGGAAAAAAAGTACATATAAGCTTCATTGGCCCTATATTAACTATGGACAAGAGACACAGACAACACAAAACAGTCTTGGGATGGGAAGATAACCTAAAGGGAAGATCATGCACCTCCTTTATTGGCTCATTTTGCAAATAGAATTCTTTCTGGCTGCTAATTTCTCCCATATGAAAAAGTAATATATAATAATTTCTCTTGTTTTTGTTAGTTTAAACCAAAACTCTTTTTACAAAAGATTTATTTATTTATTTTATATATTTAAGTGCACCGTTGCTCTCTTCAGACACACCAGAAGAGGGCCTCAGACCCCATTGCAGATGGTTGTGAGCCACCATGTGGTTGCTGGGAATTGAACTTAGGACCTCTGGAAATGCAGTTAGTGCTCTTAACCACTGAGTCATCTCCCCAGCCCTAAACCAAAGCTCTTAATAACATAAGTTACTCTTGTCACTTCTCTTTCTCCACCCTCTACTCAGCAATCTAATGTAAGATATCTCAGAATTTCTTTATCAGATCATTGCTGAATAAGAAGGAGTTCAGTGTATGGCACATTTCAGTGAAGGACTTGGCACTTCTTTGTTATAAAGTTTAGTTCTCATATTGAAGGGCAGGGATACTGCTCAGTTGAAGAATGATTGTGTAGCATTACAAGGCTCTTGGGATTAGAAAGGAAGAGAGGGAGGGAAGGAGGGAGGGAGGGAGGGAGGGAGGGAGAGAGAGAGAGAGAGAGAGAGAGAGAGAGAGAGAGAGAGAGAGAGAGAGAGAGAGAATCTTCACATAGCTATGTTAAGGTGATCTTGAATGTCTAGGAACTCCCCAGGCTTGTCAATAACTATGGCAATAGGAAAGGGGGTTGCATGTTGGCCTTACAAGGCTACAGCTCTTTGTCTTCCTACAGGCATGTACTTATGTATCCTGTCACACACTCCATGTGGGGAACAGGGTCTGTAATTTTCAGAACATGACACAGAATTTGTTTCTAATTTGTAGAAAAGTGCCATAGAGATGTAACTCTGATCTTGAAGGATATCAATAGTGACCAAGGTAGAAGTTTCTGGAGTTGCCACAGCCCCCTTTTGTATTGGACACTGAACTGCTATAGTAAACACGATAAACACATTTTGGAGAAGTGCTGAAACATAACAATGAGAGAATAAGCTGTGTGGCTGGGTAGATCTTCTCAGTGAATATGAGCACAGAAACTGAAATTACTGATTCAATAGGGAATATACTGCAGAGATTCCCAACACAGTAATTGAAATGGCTTAGAATAAATTAGCGTGAAGCAGAAAAAGTTTGATTTGAGAATCATATGCACAGACATGATGTTTGAGCTATAATATAATAAACTTTTTGTAAGAGAGAAGAGATGAAACCTTGAAACATATACCTGTGAACTTGTATTACATCAGAATGGCGAACTTCTCAGATTACTGAACTTAGAGCCATGAGTGAGATAATAAAAAAAGCTGAAGGCTAATGTTCTAGTTACATGGAAGACCATTCCCTGATTCCCCACTTTGAGGGGTGATAGTGTATTAATCCCAGTAAGGACATTCCTGAGGTTTTGGTCCTATAACTTGGTTGGTTTAGCTTAAGAATCCAGCAGCGACTTCCCTCAGCCTTTGTAAACTCTGACCTTTTGACTTATGGTGGGAAGGACATAAGGTGAGCACCAATGAGTATGTCCTAAATTTTCTGGATTAGCCTATGACAAGTTAACCCAATTAGCCATGGTGGAAGAAGGGCCATAAAATACTACTTTTAGTCATAGAATTCACGGTCTTTCTCTTAAAAACTATTTAAGACTGCATGTGTTCTTTCTCACTTTCATTTGTCACTGAACTTTCAATACCAATTAACCAAATTCTAATTGATTTTTGTAACCCTAACCACATTTTCCCACAAGCTTTATGTCTGCTGGCTATTGATGCATTTAGTTTTCTTGGGAAAGTAAAAGTAAAAGAAAAGAGTTTGGAGGAAGATTTTTAAAGACTGCTATTTGGATGACATTTTGTTTATCAAACACATCAACAAGGAGAATGTATGATTGAACAAAGAAACCATAGTTCCTTGGTGACTAGACGTCCTGCTGGATCCAAGAAAGGAGGTTACAGATGAAGAAAGGTCTATTCAAGGTAGTCCGCAAACACATACAATCCTTTATGAAAGGAAACAATGCATGTAACAGAACTGGGGTTATTTTTTCCAGCAGAAGATAAAAATTCAAGTAGAAAGCATCAAGTGAGAGGATGAAGGCACCATGAAATTCAGTCCAGGGGTGATGCTTCACTGTTCTGAGTTTCTCTATCTGCTCACTTGCTAGCTAGTGACTTCTAGTGGTAGGTGCAGTTGCTCTTGATGTTTAGAGAATGGAGAAATTGACAAAGAAACTTAGAAACTCCTTATTATCTTTTTCTGAACTGGAAGAAAAAAAAGCATGTTATAAGCCTCAGGAAACATAGTTGCCTTTGGCAGCCACTTCTGTGCCTAAACATTTGCCACAATGATGGAGCTTTCTGAGGTCCCTCCAGTCACCTGGTTTCATTTTGAGTCCACTTCTCTCCAATATTCTCATGTTCTGGTATGAAGGGCTCCTGGAGGACCTGGTTAATGCCATTTCTCTGAGATTATTGTTGATCATATATATGACTGATGACACCAGCAGGGAAGAAGTTTCCTGAAACTATGGACCTTGGGATGTCATTGACTCAGCCAGCTTTATGCTCATCCAGAATGGTTGAAGGCTTAGAACATAAATCTTTGAGACAGTTTGTTTGGAGGACAGCTTGGAGAGAAACTGGAAAAAGAATGATGAGTACTTTTGTATTCCCCAAATCATGAAGAACAGAAGTACAAATACTTGCAGGTTGGGTCCTTTGGAACTTGGTGCCTTTATGTAAACCTAGCTTATATTTACAGCTGAAGAGAGCAGAGGAGAACAGAGATTTTTTTCCTTGACATTCTCTAGACATATATCCTTGATACTCTCTAGACTCACCCACATGTCTGATTTTCTACATTTTAAAAATACAGTCTACATAGTGGGTGCTTGTGTAGGACTCTCACTCTACATTACTTGGTACTGAGTAGGTTCTAATATTTAGTGTATAGGGTAAATTATAAGATTATTTCCAAATATTTTTCTGTGGCAATGGAAGTTGCTGCCGAGTTGCAGGGCAGCACAGTCTAGACCTAGATGCACCTGGAGGTACAGGAATGGGTCTTTGTTGGGCTGTGCTGGGTGAACTTGTTAATGTCTGTGATCATGGTGGGGGGGTATTTCAGCAGGAAGGCAGAATAAAGAGAAAATTGAAAAGAAAGATCAGTGATGGAAGAAGAAAGCAGACTGAGGCAAAGGAATAAGTGAAGTAAGTGAAGAAAATTAAAATGGGGAATTAGAGTGGGGTGAACTAGACATGACTGGTATGGAGGGTACTCAGGGTGGGGGTAGAGCTGAGGTGCTTTTTAGTACTGGAATGATGATGTCTCCAGTCTCTATACAGTCTAATCTGTGTCTAGCCCTAACTCCTTCTATGTCGGAGGAGGCAGGGCTGGGCAAAACACATTAAGGCAGGGAGTCAAATTAAGATCTGAAAAGAAACACTGTGCAGAATCATTTTCACCTTTGCCACTGACTAGCTGCTGACTCTGCTTGCCTGTGTCAATGGTTGTGGACAGGGTCATTTGTGAGCATGAGGCATAACTGTACTTCCTAACAAAATGCTGCATCTGTAAAGGATTTGATTTCTGTGTACTTGTTCATGAATATAATTTCCCCAAATGCAAAGCACTTACTTGATTCCTTGGGATGTCATGTCTGTGGTTCATCTAGGCCTTCCCAAACATTACTTTTGGTTTTTTTTGTCCACTTGAGGAGCAATGTGTGATAGTTGCAAAAAAAAAAAAAAAAAAAAAAAACCCAGACAACTTTAAACTGAGACCAGCTTCTTTCAATACACTAAGTCTAGTGACTCCCTGTGGTCCACGGACACAGTTGTCTTTGCAATACCAGATTCTCCATCCATTCCTAGAATCAACCCAGGAAATAGTATTCTGCTCATACAAGATCTCCTTTTCCATAGGTGTAAGGCCCATGGGTAGAAAGTATGAAGAACTCTTCGTATAAGTGAACTTTGGTCCTTGGAACATCCTAAATTTGGTTAAGAAAGTCACTGGACCTAATGAATATAGTCTCTGTAAGGGCTGTTAGTCAGAGATCATCTACCTCATGACCTGCACCTAATATTTACAGCATCATTAGTAATGAAACTTGGGACATGAATGAATACACAAGGGAAAGAAGCATCTTGTTTTCCACTGATGTTATAAAAGAGTTTTTAAATGTTGTTTTGTTTTTAAATGAGAAAGAAGGTCAATGCAGATACTTGGTAATAATGAGATGGATAGTGTGATGGTCAGTGGGTAAAGGCATTTCCATAAAGCTAGAAAACATGAGTTTGATCTCCAAGACTCACAGAATGGAAGGGGAGAGTACTGACTTCTATGGTTTGTTCTTAGGCCTCCGTTTTTGTGCTACAGCATGCATACACTCGCCCCATACTATTACATACTAGGTAAGGTTCAGCCTGGCTTTCGACCTATTATTCAAAATCTGAGGTGCAGTCGAGTAATTTACCACACTAACTTAGTTTCTTGTAAAAATCGCTAAATAGCTTGATTCAGATTAAGATTTTGCCTATAAAAGTCCCAAGTTGCACATATAATGGCTAACCATGTCTCATTTACCATCCAGCAGTGGAGAAATGAGTTATGTATACTACATACTAAATTATGAAGATTTCTTGAATAATTATAGACCCTTCCAATAGAAGTAGGGTTACTACCTTACTCTACCTCTGCAAAGTTGCAAATCCTTCCTTAAGAATGGCAGATAGATAGCTAGATAGATAGACACACAGACAGATAAATATACAGATAATAGAAAGATAATTAAATGTTATTCTGTTTTTTCTGTTTTTTAAATTTAAATTGTTGTTTAGGATAATGTAGCTTCACCTATAATTGTAAGGAATAATACAGAATAGTTTTCAGTTTCTCAGTATAAATGCTTTGAAACCTTTAGCCCAATGTCTTAGCTAAAAAGACTGACATTGATATAATGCATCAATCCTATTCAGACTTCCCTAGTGTGCCTTATAATATTTGTGTGTCAGTTGTATATTTAGTTCAATAAACATTTACAATGTGTAAGTTAATATTATGCATGTTTACCATTAAAGTTAAGGATACTTAGAGAGTACAATCAATAAATACCCGATTTTAGAATGAAGAAACACTTCAAATAAGTAGCTTAATATTATATCCCAAGAGGCTATAAAAGGAGGAGCAATCCAAACCTCAAATTAGATGGTGGAAGGACATAAAAAGACATAAATCAAAAAGAAAACAAAAGTCATTGATAGAATCAGCAAAATTTGATATTAATGGTTTTTTTTCAAATAAGTAGAATTATCTAATATTTGGCCATATTAGGTAACATAAAATCATAATAAAATTTCAGAAATTACAACAGCCATCTCATAAACACAAAAAAGCATAAAGGAATATTTGGAACAACTATATGCCAATAAAATAGCTTATAGGAGACAGATAAATTCCAGGAAAATGCAATCTACTAAAATTAAGTGGGGAAAAAACCCCAGAGAACCTACACTGACCAATAATAGTGAAGATTAATTAAATATCTCTCCACAAAAGAAAAACTCTAGACCAGATGGCTTCATGCCTAAATTCTATCCATATCCCCCAAAAGAAATAGCATTAATATTTCTTAAATTCTTCCCAAAAGACTACAGGGTAGAATACTTCCGAATTTAGTTTACAAGTGCAGCATTCCCTTAATGCCCAAAATAAAGACACCACAAGTTGGATAGAAGAGGCTGCCATCTAGCACATCCTTGACGAAGAGTCAACAGATTGGTTTCAATAGAACATCAAAAGTCCCAATTTACCCTGAAAGGCAAGGCAGATGCAACATATACCAATACAGGATGTACCATGCTACACTAGCAGGCTGAAAGACTGTGAAAAGTAGAACATACCAGGTATTCAACAACATTTAAAACCCTTTAATTTACTTTTGAGATTGGGTCTTGTCTTGTAATCCAGACTCAACTTTTGGAGTACTAGAAAACAGGTTTGTTACCACACATAGGTGGACATCTTTTTGATGAAAACATTCAAGAATTTGGGTATGAATGTAGTGTTTTCAATGTGGTAAAGACCATTTAGGAAAAAGCCACAACTAACATTATAGTCAGCAGGAAATTACCCACTTTCATAATTGTGAGAAATCATACTCCCCAGAACAATGTCCAAACTCTGACTGAGTGCATATCAGAATTTCAATAGCACTCTTCAGAGAACCAGTATGTAACCACTAACATGGGACAATCAATGTGATTCTGAGTGAGAAAAACCAAGTTGCAATACTTATGTCTTCCAACTTGAGTTGTATTACAAAAGTGACAGTAATCGAAACATTGTGATACTGTCATCAACACAGACAGGTAGCCTAGTGGATTGAATAAGAGGCCAGATGCAATTCCAAAGTCAGTCAAGTAATTTCCAATAGGGCACCAGGAATTTTCTCAGAATGTGCTCTGAGAAAAGGGCAGTCTGCTCAGCAAATGGTGTTGTGAAGTCTGGATTTCCACAAGCAAGAGTATAAATCTAGAGATGATCTTATGTTATACACAAAAATCAACTCCATATGGTTAAAAAAATTTAAAGGCTATACCAAAAGGTAAGACTTTAAACCATAAAATTCCTAGAAGAAAACAGAAACTCATCTAGATGGCAATGATCTTGGCAATGTCCTGATAAGAGTTAATATCTAAGATTTATAAAGATTCACAAAACTTGCTAACCATATATATGTGTTTTCCAACTAGAAATGGGCAAGAAAACTGAGTCTTGGATCCAAAGTACATAATGCAGCTACTTGAGTGGGCAAAGCAGGACATTTCCAAGCTCTTGTATGGTCACCTTAGGGAGACTCTGTCCCAAAAATTAAAAACAAAACAAAAAAAAATGAAAAGAAAGTAAAGTGTTTGTCCAGCACATGTAAGGCTCTAGGTTTGATGCCTAGAAACATACTCAGCTCCCAAAATGAAAGGCCATTTTATATAGACATCCCTCTAAAATAGAAACATGAATAACAGGTTACTTGAAAGTAAGTTAAACACCACTGTTCATCAGGGAAATGTAAATCAAAATGACTATGAGATGTCACTTCGTATCTGTTGGGATAGCTATTGTCAAAAAGTTTGTGACAGAATGTGGAGTAAAAAGAACTTTTATATCCATGGTTAGAGAGACAATAGAGCCTTGCAGTCATTGTTGGAAACAATATACAAAATTGAAAATTCAGAGTAGATTTTTGAATGAAGTAAAATCACCCACTCTTAAAATTGTCTCCTATGTCTATTGCATCATTACACGTAGTAGTCAATATACAGAAATGATGTGACATATGTTCTAAATTTTTGAAGGTGAAGTAGGTGGGGTTGAGACAGGGTTTCTCTGTGTAGCCCTGGTTGTTGTAGAACAAACTCAGTAGACCAGGCTGGCCTGGAACTCACAGAGATCCTCCTGAATTTGCTTCTTGAGTGACTTGATTAAAGCCATGCACCACCACTGCCTGATATATTAACTTCTTTTCTGTTGCTGTCATAGACTACTGTGAGCAAAGTCAACTTAAGTAAGAAAGGGTTTAATTGTTATTATAGTTCCAGGGGACAGTCCATAGGATGCAGGAGACATTAGCACTTGGTTGGAGCAGGAAGCTAAGAAGTCACATTTTCAACAACAAATAGGAAGCAGTGTGTAAACTGTGAGGAAGGCAAGGTATAAACTCTCTAAGCTGCTCCATAAAGGTATACCTCCCATACACCCCCCCCCCCCAAATAGTGACACTAACTGCAGGGCATTCTCAGTCAAACTGACACTGTTGTTATTGCTGGTGGTGATGGTGGTGGTGTGTGATTATGTGTGCGTGAGTGTGCATAAATGTGTATGTGAATGTGTTTGAGTGGCTGTGTATATGTGTCTGTGTGTGTGTGTGTGTGTGTACATGTGTGTGAGTGTGTGTGTGTCTGTGTGCCATGTTGGCTTTAGCAAAGGAGGTGAGCCTATAATTTACCACAGTATGGGTAAACATAGAAGACACCGTGTCCATTAAATAAGTCAGAATGTAAAACATTGCTTGATCTCATTGACAGGCCAAATGTTTACAAAAGCCAAATATGTACAAATGAAGAATAAAATAAGAAGGTGAAAGGTGAGGAAATCAGTAGATGCAGATTCAGGAACAGGAAGTAGCAGATACATAGAATGAGGAGCTCTGGATGCTTATTAACCAACTCAGGAATCATAATCAATAACGCCATACTGTGTTCAGTGACTAGACTGGCTGTTCTGCCATAAATGCAGACGTGAAGAACCATGTGAAAAGCTACATGCTGATTTGCTTCACTTCAGAAACAACTTCACTATTTATAATTATCCCATATATCAGATTATGTGTCTTAAGTATGGGCAGGAAATTTGTTTTAAAGCTCCATTGTTATTTATGTCTTAATATATACACTAAAGAATAAAATAAATGAGAATTTGATTCCCAATGAAATTGAGATTGAATACAAGGCAATGTGATGATATCTGTAGAATTTCCCTTGAATAACCTTTAGGAAAGTTTAACTTTATCAGCCTTTTCTACACTAGAAAACAATTTCCTTTACAACACCACAATGGAACATTTACTAGGAGGCCAGAGCCACTTCAGCAGGCACAAGAGGTGTGCTTCAGTATCTTCTTCTTCACAATGACTCTACATGTCCAGGCAACCTGGAAGTACTTCTTGTGAAAATCTGATTGTTTTTCTCTCTGAAATATCTTTCTCCTTTGTTGTGAATGCATTCCTCTTTGATGCCCAGGTCACAACTTCTTTAGCCACATAACTTCATAGCTCTGCTGTAACTTCCTTGGTGTCTACTGGGTGCTCCAGGCTGTGGGAACATGTACTACTTGAATTACAATATCCTTGAAGTCTCTTCTCACTTGGACTGTGAAAGACTCAATCTGCAATCTAATGTGGGGCCTGTGTGCGACACATGTCATGAGTCTGGTGCTTGAATCATCAGGGAATAGAAATTCTCAATGAGAGATGACTGAAAGGTGAACATATCTGAAAATGAGATTTAAATTGTATCCCAAGGCAGGCATGAGGCCACATTCATGGCAATAATAGTATGCAATAAAAATCATATATTTGTGTTGACTACCATCTACTGCATAAGGGTTGAGAGATACACTGATTTTGGAGTATATAAATGTTATTAGGAATCATTTTTGTTATGTTCTTTTAGCAGAATAATAGCAACACAGAGACCCGCTACTGTTAGTGCACAATGTGCAGAGGGGGATCTAAATGGGATGTCTTCATCAACTTCCCTCCCTCTCAAGGATCAGTGATCTATTTAGAAGAGAAGGTAGAAAGAATGTAAGAGCCAGAGGTGGTGGGTGACTCCAAGGTAAGAACATATTTTAGACACAGTAAGATCAACTCACATCTCAATTCATGGAGATTGTGATAGCATGCAGAAAACCTGCACAGGTGCAAACCAAATGAGATCCTAGTCCTGAGAACAGGAAGTGGAACCTGTTCGACCATACTCCAGAATTACAAAATGGAATCCATAGTGTGTGTGTGTGTGTGTGTGTGAGAGAGAGAGAGAGAGAGAGAGAGAGAGAGAGAGAGAGAGAGAGAGAGAGACAGAGAGACAGAGAGAGACAGAGAGAGACAGAGACAGAGAGAGAGACAGAGAGACAGAGAGACAGAGAGACAGAGAGACAGAGATAGCTGTTAATTTATTAACTTTTATCTTACATTTTTGTTTAAATTTTGGTTTTGTTTTTATTTTTTGTAGAAGAAAGAGAGAGAAAGGAAAGGAGAGGAAGAGTGAAGTTGGATGGGTAGGGAGATGAAATGGATTTGGGCTAAGTTTGGGAGTTAGAAAACATGTTCAAAGTGTATTGTATAAAAATATTGAATAGAAAAGGGAACAAATACTTCCATGTGCCACCCCCAACCTCATACATTTGTCAAGATTTCAGATCCAAGCCAAGTACATGCTTGGAAAATAACATATAAATAGATATTCATAGAATGAAAGGCCATTCTGGTAGTCTGAGGGAAAAAGCTGAAAGACATTTGAATGTTATGTCTCATGAGCATTAAGTCAGGGAGTATTTATTATAGCTTTGGGGCATCTTGGCTTTGTGGCTCCACCTCCAGAGAAGACAGTCTGCTCTGCGTTTAACATCCCATTCATAAAAGTGTTTGGCATTAGATATCATGCTCCAGCCAATACTTAAGTTTTTCTTCTTAGTACAGTACAGTTCTGCTTCCATTGTTTGCTGTTCCAGCTTCAAGATGAACATTCTGATGGTCTGTCTTTGTTAGAGGTTATTGTAATTTCTGTGTCACTTGTCTCTGTTGAGGCACCTTTGTTTTTTCTGATGGAAAATTTTGTCTTTCTGAATCACAAAGAGAAATAAACAGCATTGGTTATTATTGGCAGTGGTGCTGGAGAGGTGGGACAGAAGGAAAGACTTATTTTTTAGGACATTTTTGGTAGCCCCTTCTTTTCTGGAAAGCCCCCAGTTAGTTAGGACTTCTACCATCTGTGATTGGAATAGGGAAGAGAATTATGGAATAGTAGACAGGTGGACAGGACTCAGTCTCCACATCTTTAATATGATTGGATCAGTAGAACAGATTTCTATTGAGTAGGTCCTACTAGACAGCAATGAGCCTCTGTTATGATGGGAAGGAGAATAGGAGACAAACAATGAGGAAACACATGGACCCATTTTCAGAGAACTCACAGTCAGAAAATAGGGTTTTCTTCTTTTGTTTATAATAAAAACCTTCATTTCAGGCAGATAGCAAACCCTTCTGTAGGGACAGTGTTAAAGTAAGATTTGAAGCTCACTAGACCAAACAGTCAAACAGAAAATGATGGACAAATGGTTTTGAAGGCAACTTGTCATCTTAAGTCACGAGACAAACTCAGAAAGGAACAACTGGGTGGGTTTCATTCTACTTTATAAATAGGATAAGGAAAAGAGAAAAATGAAAATTACATTACTGAAATTTCTTCTTCTGACCCTTCCCCCCCACCTGTGTTTTCTCAAAGGTGGAATGATAACATTCAATCTGCTTGGCAATCTGCTCTGAACTTTAATGAATTTTTCATATAACTAAGTCTCTATGTTGTCATTATGCTGGGTGCAGAAGAGTGGTTTAATTCACATGCAGTGTGGTTTAATTATCCTAAAAAACCTCTGAAAAGCATCTACGTATGTTTCTGAACTTTACTTATTATATTTATTATCTCACACCTATGAATGTCTTTATTGAGTTAGAAGTAATTTCTAGACATTACTTTGTTGAATAATATACTTTATGCATATTGCCAAATCAATAAGTGGTCTATGGTGATTTGTATTCTATATAATGCTCATCACTAGGTCACACTGGAATTATCTCTTCACAGCATGTCATAGGTGTACTATGCCTGTGAATTACTACTGATTTCATAGGACTCCCTTGAACAAACTCACATGTGTGATATAGACTGCCCCCCTCCTCCCATAACAATAGACCATACAATACAAGAAGGATGAGACAAAGATGTTTCCATCTGAATAGCATGGGAAAGTGGTGACTCGGTCATTGAACAATATCAGGCTTTTAATCTCTCCCTCAGAATGTAGAAAGAATATGTCATCCCTGGGAACTGTAATGACACACATGCACACAGAGAAGAAAATGTAGGAAGGGAAGGATGAACAGAGCATTCAGTAAGAAAGCATCACATTCTTTAAATTACTTAAATTTAGCAAAAACATTTAGCTGGTATTTTCACACAACATGAAGTCTCTTTCCTTCTCTGGTCCCTGGATGCTGGCTCGGTGGTAGGACTCTGGTAGAGGTGGAACAGCAGGATTCTGCGTCTTGCTCAGTGCCTTAAAACTCTTTGAACAAACTTGAACAAATCAATTAAGTTTCCCATCTGGAACCGGATAAAAAAGCTTGCCAGGTCCACCTCACATAATGTTGCAATTCCCAGTGAAGATTGTTATTAAATTAAGGGGTTGTGATTAAGACCAACTGGCGTGACTGTCTGGGCTTGGTTCCCCTCCAGAAATGATTAATGCTAAACTTGTTTAATTAGTTTTTCTTTCAGTGATTTGAAAGGCTACTTTCATAGGATGTTGGAACATGATTGCGCTTGGCTGCAAGTATTGTAGGTCTAAAGCATTACCCTTCAGAACTACCCAGAAAAAAATCAAGATTATGAAAAGAAATGATCACCAAGTACAGTCAAGAATGAAAAGACATGATATTTTTATTATACAGGGAAGGAACATGGGTTAGGGGAGACTGGACTGTTTTTAAATCACAAATAATTCTCTGTTTGTTTGTTTATAGGTTTGTAGCTACCTCTGTGGCCTATGTAAGCAATAGAGCTAGGTAAAATTTGTAGGCATTTTGAATATAGTCCCATGCTTGGAATGTTTTTTTCTAAACCCGCTAAAATCAGAATTGACAAGAGAAGAGTACCTTCTCTCTCCATGTAACAACTGATGATTAGGAGAAACAGGAGTCTCAGGACTAGTGAAGGACTTAGGATATAAAGATAGGAGCATTGGGATCAGTGCTAAAAACAGAAATCCTGGGCAGAGCAGGAAATGGGGGCACTTAGACTTTTTAATTCCTGACTGCATTTTTCAGTTATGTTGTTGTTCTCATTTTATAGGCAAAGAAACCAGGGCTTAAAGAAGAGCTGAGTTTTCAGTTTTTGAAAGAGGGTCTTGCTAGCTTTGAACTTGTCATCCTTCTTGCCAGAATACCAGAATTGTAGACATGCCACTTGGCTCATGAGTTTTTCATAGGTATTTACACACAATCTACAGGTGTTCAAAGTAGGGCTCTCTGTGCTCTTCTTTTTCCAAATACAAAAATTCTCTACTAGAATCCCTTAAAATTTTAAAAACATAATTTACTAATAATCAAGAAATAGACAGACAGTACCAGAGTTTCAAATAAAAGCGCTAACATTCCTGAGGGCCATAGAGTAGCATCATAACAACAACATGTATTTGGTGTGCACTGACTGTCAGGTGCTAATCTGAACACTTTGTACACTGTTTCAACAAAATGGAGCACACACAGTTGCCAGAGCAGAGTACAAGCTTTTGCAATGACTTGAGGTTCATTTCTCATTCACCCTGTAAGTCTTCTGATTTTTGTGTTACCTTTTACTGCCTGGCAGATGTGGAGAGATATAAAATCACATGTTAAATGGCTTACCTACAAACACTGGGACAGATGCAATAGGACATAAACACAGTCACCAAGCTGTAGCTGGTTTCCTTTCAGGCACAATCAGAAATAACAGGTCATTATGGGAACTCTTTCCACACATGTGTCATGCCCTTTACCTCCATCAAGCTTACAGTACCAGAAAGAAGGATCAGTGAGATTAAGGACCTATTGTAAGTTATAGTCAGTAGGATACAGCTTGGCCCATACCCTGGGAATATGCACTTCTTTCATTGTTTATTTATTTTTAATTATCAAATAGCTTGAGAAGTATTAGTTAGTGTTAGTTTTTCATTGAAGGTCTGGGAGACTTCTGTGCTTGAACTTATCTGTCTCTGGCTGTGCTTCTTTGGGAGATTTTTAATTACTGCTTCTATTTCAATGGTTTTATCGGTCTATTTAAATTATATACTTTGCCTTGATTAAAATTTGGTAGGCTGTATACATCTAAAAATTCATCCTTTCTTTTAAAATTTACACTTAATAAAAATTTAAGTATGTCCTCATGATTCTCTGGATTTCTTCAGTGTTTGTTGTAATTTCTCCCTTTTTTTCATCTTTAATTTTAGTAATTGAGACCTTTTTTTTCTCTTTCTGTTGATTTAGCTTGTTAATATTTTGAAAGAACAAATTCTTCCTTTTATTTATCCTGTTTGGTTTTCTTTTTTGTTTAGTTAATTTTAGCCCTAATTTTGATTATCTCTTCCTATCTCCTCTATTAGAGAATTGTTTGTTTTGGTTATTCAAAGCTTTCAGGTGTATCATTACTTTATTCTTTAGAGATCTCCCAAATTTGATAGGCATTTAGTGATGAAAACTTACCTCTGAGGATTGTTTTCATTGTGTCTCATGTATTTTGGTATCCTATATTGTATTTTCATTCAATTCTAAGATATTTTAAATTCCCTCCTTGATTTCTTCCCTGACTTCACAATCATTTAGTAGTGTATTATTTAGGTTCTATGAATTTGTATGAGTATGTATATCTGAGTAGTATGTATTGTATGAGCATGTATTAGTTTGTGACATCTACAGTTTCAATTGTTGTTGGTAAGCAGGTTATATCACTGCTATAAGTTAGAAATAGGAATTTATTTGAATTTTGGTATATTTGTTGAGACTTGATTAGTGTTCTAATATGTGGTTAGCTTTGGGAAACCTCCCATGCAATGTCTACAGATGTCTGTTAGGTCTATTTTTTTTTATTTTATGATATCATTTACTTCCAATGTTTCTTTGTTTTTGCCCAGATGATCTATTTATAATAGTGGAGTATTAAAGTCATCCACTATTCCTGTGTTGAGGTTAATCACTAGTTTTAGATTCAATAGCAATTTTTTATAAAAATGTTTTCTTATACCTTTGATGCATTTATATTTAGAACTGTAATATATATTTTGACATGGTGTTTCTTTAATGAGTATGAAGTGACTTTATCTCTTCTGACTGGTTGTGGTTCAAATTCTATTTTGTTTGATATTATAATTGCTACACCCACTGGATCCTTGATTCAATTTTCTTGGACTATCTTTTTCTTTCCTTTTATTCTATCATGGTGTCTACTTCTGATGAGATAATGTGTATATTGGCAGCAGTGAAAGGATAGATCCTATTATCTAATTCTATCTGATAGTCTGTATCTGTTTATTGGAAAATGAAAGCATTAGTAGTGACAGCTATTGTTGAACAACCTGTATTAACTATTACCAAGGGACTTTTTGTTGATATTGTTGCTGTTCGCAGTGTTTTCTTGGAACCTGATTGATGAAGTATTCTCAAATTATTTCTCTCTCCAATCCCTTCAATTTTTTTTTCTGTTCAGATAGAAGTATTGCAATATACAAATTATTGTTAATGTTATATATTTAATATCTTAATATTAATAATATATTTACAATGTTATGTTTATAACATATTATACAATTATAAAAATGTATATATAATATTATATATAATATTGCTAATATTATACATATGCATGTTATATTAAAATATATTAAAACTATAAAAAATTAAGCTAGGCAGTGGTGGTACACGCCTTCAATCCCAGAATTTAGGAGGCAGAGACAGGAAGATTTCTGAGTTCCAGGCCAGCCTGGTCTGCAGAGTCAGTTCCAAGACAGCCAGGACTATAGAGAGAAACCCTGTCTCAAAATATCAAAAAAAAAAAAAAGAAATATAAAAAATTAAATTATATAGTATATATAGATCTATATAGATCATAGATCACAGATCACACATCACATATCACCTATCACCTATCATATATGACATATATATTATATATTACAGATCACATCACACTATATATCACATATCCATGTATTATATATCGTAGTATATATCATATATCACATATCATCTATAGTCATATATCATATATAACAGATCATATAGCATATATCACATAATGCACATCACATATTATGTATCATATATGATATATCATATATTATATATCATTATCCATCATCTGTCATATTATGTCATATATCATATATTTATTATATATCATGTCTTATTTTATATTATATACAATACATTATATATCATCATATATCATATTATATTATGTATAGTTATATTACATTAACTATATTATATTAGTTTACATTATTATAATAGAAATTGTTACTATATTGCATATAGTAGCAATACTCTATTATATTGTTTATATATATTAACAATTAAAGAATAAGAAGGGTCATAAATTTGGAAGAGAGCAAGAGAGTGTACATGGGAGGGTTTAAAAGGAAGAAATGGAAGGTGAAAATGGTGCAATTATATTATAATCTTAAAAAATTATCTAAAAATTTTGGTGGAATTCTTTACAGAAATTGTAAATATAACCCAAGGTTGTATAAAAACACAAAACAACCTAAGATAATTCACACTAAAAAAATATAGATAATAGCAGAACTTCTGTAACTATCACTATTTTTTATCTTAAACTATACTATAGAGCTATAGTAATAAAACAACATGACACTGGCATAAAAATCACACTGAGCAGTGGAATAAATTGAGTACTGAGACATAAGTTCACATACTTTCAGCCACCTGAACTTTAAGAAGGAAGAAAAAAACCGAACACTAGAAAAAATATGGCATCTTCAACATTTAATACTGGTCAAATTGGGTAACTCAAATAAAAGAGCAAAACTATATCTGTATTTCTTTTTTTCTACCAACTTGTTATGTTTATTTTTTAATTTTCAAAACACTTTATTTATCAATATTTGTATAAACATATATACTTATACATGTATACATATATAAACAATAATTAAATAATAAATGTATTTAAAAAGTATGGGGAGTTGGGAAAAGTGGGAGGAAGGAGAGAAAGGGGAAAATTATGCAAATACAGTGTTCATATATGAAATTCTCAAAAAGGAATACAGTTTTTTAAAATGTTCAACAGATTAGCTAACATTTTACAATACAAAAATAAATATGACCTTAATTATGTTAAAGGACATTTTAACTCACTACAAACTTTGAAGTTTAAAATGAGATCAATAAAAATCATTTTACCCAGCACACGAACAAAAACCACAATAACGTTTTATAATTCAAAGTATTTCCAAGAACAAGAAAATAGATTGTCAGGAGCTAAGTCAGCAGAACCAGGGGTACACTGTGTGTGTGTGTGTGTGTGTGTTTTATCAGATCATAATTTTTACTTTTAACATGGGGGTTATAAACACAAAAATGCAAGATGTGGGGAAGGGAATGACACAGGAGCATAGGTGTTCGGGGGAGTAAAGTATATCTGTATTTCTAACACTGAAGAAAACTCCAATAGTTCAAGAGATTCAACATAAGATCTGATATCCTGGTACTAGAAAAGAGAAAGTACAGGCACCGGCAACGTACAGGAACAGGAAAGAATCTGTTATCCACAATAAGACAAACTTGTTCAAATATCACTTTTCATCTCTGTGATAAAATACTGTGATGAGATGGTCACTTTTTGTTGGGCCCCATTTTGGCCCTGGTTTGGGCCTTGTGGACAAACCTAAGCTTGGCTCAAGTTTGAGACCTGTCTTAGTCACTTCCGTACTGGTGTCGACTCAACAGGACCTGTTTGGCCCTGCCTCTGCTCAGCTGTTGCTGATGTAGAGCTTTACAATTGACACTGTCAATCACCCTCTGTCACCCTTCTCTGCCCCCTCCCAAACCTCTCCTCTCTATGCTCCAAGTTTATATAAACAAGAAGTTGTTACATTGAAGTTGAGTTCTTGCTTCAACAAGACTTCTGGCCGGGTGTGTTTCTTTGGGCTATCGACACTCAGCATCCTGCTCAGCAGGGGGAGAGGCCCGGCTGGACTGGGATCTCTCTCCTCTCACCTAGACCTGCCGCCGGCAAGGAGCCAACAACCTTTTAAGAAGAAAAAAATTAGTTTGGCTCATATTCTAAGGATTTTATTTTGCAGTTTGGTGAATCTGTAGTTTGGCGAAACATAGTGTGGGAGAACATTATGGAAGGAACATTTGAAAGAGTGATGTTCCATCTCATAGCAGCTAGGAAACACAGAAAAGAAGGGGACAACACTCTAATACTCTCTTTAGGGGCATTTCGCAGATTAAGTATCTTCCTCCACATGGTATACATGTTCATAAATAAATAAACACTGTTTCTCTTTTAAAATTTTGTAAATATATGTCTCCTTGGTTTAGGCAATAAAGATTTATCATCTTTAACTGCTTCTCAGCCATTTGAGATTTCTCTGTCATGCATTCTCTGTTTTGCTCTATACCTCATTTTTTTTTTGATTGGGTTGTTTGGTTTTTTTAGAGGTCAGCTTCTTGAGTTCTTTATATATTTTTGATATTGGCCCTCTATCTGATCTGGGGTTAGTGAAGAATTTTTCCTAATCCATAAATTGCCGATTTGTCCTTATTGACTATGTCCTTTGCCTTAAAGAAGCTTTTTCGTTTCATGAGATACCATTTATCAATTTTCGATCTTAGAGCCTGAGCTATTATTGGAGTGCTGTTAAGGACATTTCCCCTGTGCCAATGAGTTTGAGGTTCTTTCTCACTTTCTTTTCTATTACATTCAGAGTATCTGGTTTTATGTTGAGGTCCTTGATACACTTGGACTTGAGCTTTTGCAAGGTGGCAAATATGTATGTATTTTCATTTTTCTACATAGCAACTGCCAGTTAGACTGAGAAGCACTTAAAGAAATGTTTAAAGTCCTTAGTCATCAGGGACATGCAAATCAAAACAACACTGAGATTTCACTTTACATCCAATCAGAATAGCTAAAACTGAGGTGACAGCACAAATCGGTGAGGATGTTGAGAAAGAGGAACACTCCCCCACTGCTGGAAGGATTGCAAAAATGGTACAGCCATTCTGGAAATCTATCTGGAGTTTCCTCAGAAAACTGGAAATAGATCTACATAAAGACTCAGTTATGCCACTTTTGGGCATATACCCAAAAGATGCCCCACCATGCCACAGGGTCATGTGCTTCATTATGTTCTTAGTGACCTTATTTTTGACAGCCAGAAGGTGGAAACAACCCAGATGTCCCACAATGGAAGAATGGATCTCAGAAAATGTGGTTCATTTACAGAATGGAATGCTATTCAGCCATTAAGAATGAGGACAACGTATTTTTCAGGCAAATGGATGGAACCAGAAAATATCATCCTGTCTGAGGTAACTCAGACCCAAAAGGACATGGATAGTATGTATTCACTAATAAGTGGATATTAGCCAAA
Source organism: Arvicanthis niloticus (assembly GCF_011762505.2). Lineage (NCBI taxonomy): Eukaryota > Metazoa > Chordata > Mammalia > Rodentia > Muridae > Arvicanthis > Arvicanthis niloticus. Next base: position 35,660,680 of record NC_047658.1, on the reverse strand, counting down.
AAAAGTACAGTACACCCAGAATACAATCCACAAAAGGTTACAATACAATACAATACAATCAAGAAGGTTACACAAGCATAAGGGCCCAAGTGAGGATGCTTCAATCACACTTGGAAGGGAACAGAAAGCAATCATGGGGGCAAAAAAATCTGACTAGAAGAGGAGAGGGAAAGGGAAGGGGAAAAGGTGAACATAATCAGATATTAGGGGGAACAGGAGTGTAGCCCTGAGGACCATCACAATAAATGAAAATATGCAATCTTAGGAGGTGGGAGGTAGGCTACCCTCTAGAATGTACCAGAGTCCTGGAAGGTGAGAAACTTTCAGGACTCAAAGATAAGGATTTTAGATGAAATGGCCAACACTGGGAAGAGAGTACTTGTAATGTGCACCTCCAGTAGAAAGGGCATCAAGTGGAGGGATGGGGTTGCCATCCCACTGTCAAAAACTCTGACCCAGAACTGTTCCTGTTTAAAAGGACTTCAGGGGCAAAAATGGAGAAGAGACTGAGGGAAAGGAGATCCAGTGTCTGGCCCAAATTGGGATCCAGCTCAAGGGGAGCCTTCAAGGCCTGACATTTACTGATGCTATGGTATGCTTACAGCCTAGCATGGCTGTCCTCTGAGAGGCATAATAAGCAGATGCAGATACTTAACACTCATCCAATGGACTGAAGTTGGAAACCCCAGTGGTTAAATTAGGGAAAGGTTGGAAAAATTGAGGAGGAGGAGGGTGACCCCAAAGAAATACCAGCAATCTCAACTAATGTGGACACCTGAGATCTCTCAGACACTGAGCTACCAACCAGGCAACATACACTAGCTAGTAAGGGGCCCCCGACACATATACAGCAGAGGACTGCCTGGTCTGGCCTTAGTGAGAGAAGAAGCACCAAACTCTTGAGAAACTTGAGGCCCCAGGGAGTGGAGAGACCTGGCACGGCAGGGGTTGGGGGTGGAGACATCTTCTTGGAGACAGGAGCAGAGGAATGGGATGAGGAACTGTTGGAGGGAGGACCAGGAGGGAGATAACAACTAGATTTTTTTTTAAAAGATGAAAGATAAATATTAAATTTTTTTTATCATCTTAATCTCTTTATTTGAGAGCATCTTGACTCTAGTGTGTAGACTAATATGAATTAACAAGAATACTTTAGGTATAGTTTGTTGAAAATTTTCTAAGTACCAACTTTATAGATTCAAGTTCACCAGGAGTAAGTTAAGACAAATAGAAAATATTGTTAGTGTTCTTTAGACCACAGTGTTTTGTATATCTTGACTTTGGATAAGTAATTGACAATTACTATCTATGTCTTTTATATAGTTAGTTTCTCAGGTATGGGTTCCAGATATGATTTTCAACTTCTAGAAAGGTCCTTAAACCCATCCAGAAAGTAGTTGGTTAATCTCACTAGTAGACATGACTTACCAAGTCAATTGTTGTTGTAATGTACAAGGTAGACAACTGGGTAAGATCAGTACCTACTTTTCCCTACAGAAAATATGCCTAATACCTTATAGTACTATGAAAGCTATCCAGTAGGGATGTTAAGTCAGTGTCATCTTGATTTCTCCAAGTTTCATCACTGAAATATTTGTGACAACTAGTGCTAATGGCCCTTTGGAACTCTATATGAAAATCTTCTACTTTAGAAGCTCCCTAAAATACAAGTATATGAAAAGTATTTAAGAGGAGAAGAAGAAGGAGAGGAGAAGCTAGGTGATGAAAGAGAGAAAGAGGGGGGAGACAGGGAGGCAGATGTTCATGTATCTCCACCAGTCAAAGATAGTTGTTATATGTAGGTTGGGTAGTGGGTTACACCTCTGATTGAACAATACCAAACTTATAAAGCCTATGATTAACATTTTTTAAAAAAATGTATAAATGCAAAAAGAAAAAGGGGGCATGGGATAGTGGTTTTCTAAGGGGGGGGAATGGGGAAAGGGGATAGCATCTGAAATGTAAATAAAATATCTAATAAATTAAAAAAAAGAAAAAGGGAAAAAAGAAAAGTATTTAAGTTATATAAACATATAATAGGGCAGGCAGTGCCCAAAATAGCTATTTTATGCATTTAAATAAGACTCCAAGTAGCAGGAATGGGTTAGTTACATCTTGTTGAGTCTTTTGCCAAATGGGCCCCATAAACCTCTTCAAACATTATAGATTATTTCCAATAGAATTTATTGACATCTACAATCTGACAGTATGGTTGTATTGATGAAGACACCGCTTATACATGCAACTGAACAAGGAAATAAATCAAGCTTGTGCTCAAATAAAAGTAGGCTCTAACTGACTAGTGGTTTTAGTGCTTAAAGATACTTTGCCTGCTACAAGAAGAAAAAATAATTATCAGTATCACCCAGGCATTAATTCTGAGACCTGTAACAGTGACCAGAGTGCAAGATGGTGGTGCAACAATGGCATGAATGCTATGGGAGTAACCAACTACTTTAAAAATTGGATTTAAGCCCCATTTTCATGAAACAAAACCCACACGTGGCATTGCTAAAGCGGCCAAGAAGTTGATACAAGATAGGTCATGGGCTTAGGGGAAAGTCTAATACTACTATCTTGTTAAATAAACAATGAGATGCTTATTGGAGTGAAAATTTTCCTAATGACATATTGTTATCACCCAAGAAGTTTCTTGCAGTAGATTGTAATTAACACAGTCCTTCAGATGGACAATGTGATGTGAGTGAGGAAAATTCATGTATTCAAAACTAAAAGAGATATCTTTATTAAAACTTTTCTTCAAGACTCAGTGAAGAAGAGCTGAGAAAAGTGCAAGAGCCAGAGATCATAGGTAGTTCCCAAGTAAACAGTCTTCCATATACAACAGAGTTGAAGGCTCCATGTGGGCACCAATTCAACCTTTCTAGTCAATGAGCTGTGTGGTTGTTGTCCTCAACAATAGGGCTCAGTTGTCATTTTCAGAAAGCAACTCTCTAGCCTAGCATCAGCCTGGGTTGTTCAGGGATTTCCACAGCACACCCAGTTCAACTGAATGCAATTCATTCCCACCATTAGGAACCTTGACTGGTTACAAAAGATGGCCAGCAGACTCTATCCTCCCTCATTAGGAGTACTCACTAGTGTTACCCTCATAGATTCAAGAAAGTTCCCACTGCACTAGGTTTTTATGCTGCCCCCACAAATACCTCAAATTCCACATGTCTCTTCCCACAAACTCTCCCTCCTTACTCAATACATAATATTAGTTCTGGTCCTTGAGTGACAGAAGATAAATTTGGAATATTAAGACAACATCATTCATCCATAAAATAAGGAAACCTTACTGACTGCAACAATATGGGTGAACCTAAAGATCATTATGCCAAGTGAAATAAGGATCGTATTAACTGGGGACCAAGTGTTCAAACATCTGAGCCTACAGAAAATGGCTCATTGACATTCCCATATGTTATCCAGCTTGAGTCACTTCATGGAAAAATGCATACTGCTTATTAGGTACACCATAAACATACAATTTTTCAAGTAAGCTATAAAGTAATGAATAAGAACAATGATTTTGATTTTACATGTAAATTTTAATATATGAGTATTGTTACTTACCTAACAAACCTTAAGTTTTAGAATAATTTTAGGTTTATAGATAAGGTGCAAACAAAATACTAATATTTTATATCTATCTTCTTTTGAGTAAAAATATAAAAGTAATCAAATAAACTACTGTCAAATAAAACCCAGAGATGTTTCAAGTACCAATATTTGTTGTCTTTTCCCATTTGCTCAGTTTGAAGTGGTAGTGATGCTCTATTAACATGTGGAAGGGCTTCAGGTGTTTTCCCTATGTGATTGATTGTCATGGTCCACCTCAGTGGGTTGTCATGGTTACAAGTCTTGGGGCAGATAGTTGGCCTCATGCCAACTATCATGTGTTAGGGCTTACTCAGCCTTACTAGTTCTTCTGTCTGGTTGCACTGTCCACTTGCCCCACACACCATTAGTTGTTTACATCCGTGTCCTTTTTCTGTTCTGGTATTAGATTCAGTATTGTATTTAATTCTAATGTTTTCTCTATTCCAAGGCACTTTCTAGTGTTTCTTTTGTGTTGCAACTTTGGCAGTTTTAAGGAATACCAACATATTCTAGATGTCTTGAAACAATCAATCTGTAGTTCTGTGATTTATTTGTATATAATTAGGCTGGAGTTCTGAGTTCTGAAAATTGGTTCCCAGAGGTAAATATTCTTCCACATTATGTAATATAAATGACACACAACACTCCTACATGACTTGTCGCTGGTGTTGTTATGCTAGGTCCTTAGGTTAGGGTTTGCTTGCCAAGTTTCTTCACTGTGAATATTTTTCCCTACTTCAATGCTATATAATTTTTATGTGAGTTGCTAAGTCCACTTCATACTCAGCAAATTCAAATAGCCCCAGGAAGATGCCAGGGAGAAGAGAATCTACCTATATCAGCACCCACTTTTCTACAGTTTTACTATAGTTATATATCCTCAAATTAATCATCTTTGCCACTATACTGTTTTTGTTTTTATATCTTTATCCTGCTAAGATTGGAACCGTGAATGCTCTGCCCTTCACAACTACCACATGCTTGTGGAGGATATAGTATTATCTACCTTGATTTCATGAATAAAATCCATTTGTCTTAAGGTTGGCAGTGCTATAGGATCACTTTTCTACTAGGTCTTTTTGACTATTATTCCCATACCCAAAGTCTCTCTCAGAATATTTAACCTTGAAGGACTCTCAGATGATGGTGCTTCTCTCTGTCATGTCTTATCTTTTCCCTTTCCTTTGTGTGTATACATTGCAAGAACATTGTTTAATACTTTCATGAATGTTAATCCCTTTTCTACAGTCTATTTTCCTCCTCAATATCCCAATAGTAAACTAACAAGTAAATGATTTCTATCAGTGTCTTAACTTCTAGACTTCAAACTATAGGAGAGCATAAACTCCAAGAATGTTTGAGGTTCCCTCCTATCTCTTACTGTGCAAGAAAGGTGTCACACAACTACAAAGCATGTTCCATATGAATCAATGTCTAATTTCTGGGGGACAAATCCAAAGTCCTCCCTCTGGCTGTAAGGTAAAGAAGCCATCATAAAGCACTCATGTTCTGCATTTCTAGTTTATATTTTCCCCTCAAATGGTGATCTTAGGAATTTTCTTACTTCATTGGAAGTTTTGCTACCTATCTGAAAATATGTTTGGAATAGCATCTGACATTTATGAGGGTTCTCTTCTAAAGAAGTGTTAGGTGACCTAGTCAATTTTCATGCTGGAATTGAACATTTTTTTATGAATGATGCAAAGATTTGTTCAAATGGTTTCACATCACTTCAATTTCCAAGAGTCATATTCTCTAGGGCTCTATCCTGTGTAAACTTCTGTAATGGATTTTCCAAACCCCCAAATCACAGAATCTCAGGCCTTGTCCTGTGGAAATATTTTTTAAACAGAGACAACTTTGTTGGCACCGTTACTTTTAGAAGAGCAGCTATGCTCAATGCTCAGTGCTCAATGATGAATATATCTTCATATACTGAAACAGCTCTGGGACCAGCTGAGACTTACCTGTCTACCTGTAGCCAATGACACATATTCTCCTGACTTATTATTACATGTCATCCTTTAAGATGCCATGAATGGAAAATTATATTGTAGTTTGATTATGGGATCAAAGAAAACCTCTAAAGAAAGGCAGTTGTCTTTTTTGTTGATCTTCCTTAACTGATATGTGCACCTTACACATTCCATATGAGTGTCTTTACAGAACTACATGCTACTTGTAAAATTTGTATATCTTATTTCTTCATACAAATCAGATGTGTTTGAATTCCTTCAAGAAGCCTTCCTAAGCCCCTTTCTTGCTTTGATATTATGTAAGATTTCATTGGAGTCTGCATGTGATGTACCAAAATCCTTGATAATATAGCTTCCTTTTACTTGCCATGTTCCAGCAATTAACCCCCAACAAACTCATGATTTTCCTTCCTATTGGTCTCCCAGTGCCATCTCTATCTGATGTGAAAAAATGTTTCATTGCTTCCAACCAAAACCAATCACATAACAAAGCCCATTTATAGAGGATCTACTTAGCTTAACACATTATCTGTTGGGGGAAAAAGTCAGATTTCTGTTCATTTGATTAAGCCCTGTTAAATTGCACATCTGCACCATTTTTTAAAATTACTATAACTCTAGAACTTCATTTAGGGCCTGAAAATCATGGGGACTCATCTTCTACATTTTGATGGCTATATTTAACAAGCTATTTTCTTCATTTTGTCCCCTCCCCAATCTCCCAAAGCATAAAGAATAAATAGACATTACTAAGTGCATTGTGATAAAATTGAATGTGTGACCTGTTTTTCCACATTCTAGAAGAGTAATGCCTTCACAGCCAGCAGTGAGAATTTTAATCTTTGCAGACAAAAGCTTTAATGATAAAGACCTTTTTTTGTTTGACACTTGGAACAGTAGAGAAGTGGCCCTTCTCGTCTTAGTCAGAAATTTTCCAGAACATTTCCCACAAATAATGAACTTCTGGCTTGTAATAAATGAATAACTTTGAAACTGGCCCCAAATCACTTTTCTTAAGCTTTAAAAGGACTTGGAAATAATATCTCTTTAATTAAAGCACTGAACAATGCACGCCTTTCTCTGCCAGCTGAAGAGTCTCTTTGCAATGAAAAATTTTATTTTGCTCTGAAAAACTGTGTCGCCTTATGGAATTATAATGAAATGCATGCAAATGCTTAACTCAGAATGAAATGGGCTCACAGTAGGCTAAAGGGCTCATATTTGAAAAATTTATCTTTCATTTTTATCTAAAGACTGGATTAGAGTTCTCTCTGCCTGTCCATCAGGGCAGATGATTGGCAGAGCAAAAGATACAACTCCCAGGCTAAAAAAAAAATTGACAATCATTAAAAAATGATCCTACTTAATATGAATGTATATTTTATAATAAATGGGAAAGAATGGGTTTAGTAGAATAGAGAAGACATAGTTTTCTTAAAACCAAGGCCCTTCTTCTATAGCTGTCAATGCCCTTATTCCCCCCATAGTCACATGTAGTTCTTTCCTTTTTGTTTAGTGAAGACAAATTTCACCTGTCCCATGTGAAGTTTTCTTAGTTTTCATTAGATGAAAATGTGCTTCATGCTAATTGTCAATAGTTGCTGCCAATTCTGTGATCTGCTGCTACTCTTCTGGGAAAGGTACAAGTGGAGCATTGATTTTCTTCTGGCCTGAAACACCTTTTGGAAGTATTATACAAACCATTGCATAGAAACTGTTAAATAGTCCAACGCTTTTATTACTCCTAAAGTCACCTATGACACCTATATAGTTAGTCCTAATGTATTCTGTGGCTAGGTCAACCTACAAATGATTCTCCTATAAAGATCTATAGAATTGTAAATGTCTATATGATAGTTCCATATATGAAAGATTGGTTTGTACTGAATAATGTTTGTCTCTAGAACTAATTCAAGAGAATCTGTGTCTATGCCTGTTTGTTAGTTTCCTTGGAGAAGGCCTGTTTCCAGTAGCTTGTCATATGAAATCTATATAACTTTTGAAGCTGATGTGTGGTTTAAGGCAAAGATGACCTGTAAAGGGCAGAATAATAAAAGGTGAAAAAATAGCAATGTTTGCCTCTAAATAAATTTATCTCTCTGCAATGTATGTTGCTATGGTAACAAGAAGGACTTTGGCATTATGAGAGAAGTGAAGATATTACATTTGATAATTATTAAATTCCTTACTAATACTGTGCTCTCTGGCTGACTTAGATTGGAGTATATTTGATTCCAAAGAAACCCGTGATATTATAGAGTCAATAAATTCTGGGTCAATAAAAGTCTTCTTTTCCCACTATCTTGAAAAAGGGAAATATAGGAAATCTAAGGTATCAGGGCAGATTTTGGGAGCAGTGTCAGTAATGATATTTGTTTTAGAATGCATAGTTTATTGGAAATGATAGAGATTTACGTGACATTGGAGGAAAATGGAAGACAGCATAATGTTTTAGTGGGGTTGTGAAAAGAATAAAACTTGGCTAAATATTCAGAAAAATGCTGCATATTACAGAATGGGAGCGAAAAGGACGAAAATAAATTCTCCAGAGATCAATGCAACAGCCTCAACTGAGGAAACCACCCCACCTATACACTGTAATGTCTTAGTTTCCTTCAATATTACTTAAAGGACTATGTTGACTCTAATCTACACTTTTCCAAAGCAGAATGCCATTACCCACACTGTTACCCCAAACTGTCCTAACAGATTTTCCACATTGCTCTTCTTTGAGATAATAGAAAGAAAATTCCATAGAATTTACTGACTGTGACTCCCTTAGTCTAGAGAAAAGCAATGATCTCAAAGAGCATTTCACAAAGTAAGTCAGAAGCTATCAAGAGACAATCCTGAACCACCACTACGTTTTTCGAACTTTCAATGAGACAAGTGCCTGATTCTACTACTCAGATTGTATTGGGATTTAAAAGGGAGTCTGAAGTATTTCAAGCTTTCCAATGATCAGCTCCAATTTTAAAAGGCTTTGAGAATTCAAAGAGAGGTGTTAATGCTTTTGACAATAAAGTGAAAATCATTTGCAGAATTTCTAGCTGATCTCTGAATGTCTGTCGACTGCTTGGCCCAGCATGCTGCACCGAGATTCATAGAACACAGGTGAAAGCAGGAAGCAATGCAATAAGACACTGGACAAGTCTTCAGTGAAACCTTTGAGGATAAATGTAGATTTCCAGATCCTCCTGGACAGGCATCTGCCCACCTATATGCTGTAGGACTCTAGTCTTGGCATTCCAGATGAGTTGCAGAGACTGTTAAATACAGGTGTGCTATTGCATCTGTGGACTCTTGTGGTTTTCTTCATTTTCCATTGGACAAAATGATTGGACGAAGGTGAAGATAACCATAGTGAGTGACGTCTAAAGTAGTTTTTCAGACTGTGTTTTATTTTTACTAGAATCTGTAGGGGCTGTGGGCCTTGCTCAGAAGCCACATGGCAGAGCAAGGCCCACCACCCCACAAAAATCAAAATCTTTTTTTGTTTTAAAATTTGTATATACAAGAATTTTGTAAATTTAATGTTTTATTTTCCAATCTGCTACCTTATTTTTCCCATATAATCTCCCTTTACAATTCCATAATCTATATTATTTACTGGCTTGGAGAGATTATCAGTGTGATAAAATGCATATTTCTTATAACTTTTTTGTAACCCTGTCTTAGTTTAGGTTACACTGCTGTGAACAGACACCATGACCAAAGCAAGTCTTATAAAGGACAACATTTAATTGGGGCTGGCTTACAGGTTCAGTCCAGTTTTATCAAGGTGGGAACATGGCAGCATCCAGGCAGGCATAATACAGGATGAGCTGAGAGTTCTACATCTTCATCTGGAGGCCACTAATGGAAGACTGACTTCTAGGCACCTAGGAAGTGGGTCTGATAGCCTATATCCAGTGACACACCTACTCCAACAAGGCTACACCTACTCCAACAGGGCCACACCGTCTAATAGTGCCACTCCCTGGGCCAAGCATATGCAAACCATCACAAACCTCTAGCCACTAAAATCCTGTCTTTGTGTTCTTGGTATTCTAGATAGTTTTGGTCAACACCTACTCTCATGATCTATACCTGCCATTATCATACACACTCAAGGTCACCCACCACCTATACCTGTCATCAGCATCTTCACCCATCTTTATTATCTAAACCCACCCCCACAACCAACCACTCATTTATAAAGCTCTAAAAGAATAATTTGTTTCTTTACCCAGCTAGAAGGCTCCTCTTCTCCTGTCCATCCAAAGAAAGACTGAAGAATAAATGGGATTGAATCACACTCTTCCTGGTCTCCAACATTTTTGGTGCCCAAAGTGGAGCAGCAAGAATGAGAGACCCAGTGAGGGACGTTACTGGAAGAAGGATCTGCTGAAAATTCAGAAGTGAAACAAAGGTGATCACTGCGGGAATCTGCCGCGTTGAGAAAGGTAAGCCATGTTAATGAAAATGGGGCAAGAAATAAGTCAGCCTGAATTTAACTCTCTGTTTTTATTTTGCCCCACATTAGGCACCAAAAATGTTGCGGCCCGAGCTGTCAATGTTGGAACCTGCACTGCCAAAAGCCTTGGGGGCTAAACTGTTAGAGCCTGCACTGCCCCAAGCTGCTCCAGTCCGTGGGTCAGGGTTCAGCAAAAGAGAGAGTGAGGACGAATGCAAAGAATGGAGACCAGACAGAGTGTAATTCAATCCCATTTATTCTTCAGTCTCTCTTCCTAGTCCAAATCCCAAGTCTTGAGTTCCTAGTCCCTAGTTCCTGTTCCAAGTTGTAGTGTCTAACCTAACTCCTAGTTCCAAGTTGTACTGTAAGTTGTACTCTTCCGAGTGTCTAATGTCTACTCCTACTCCTAGTGTCTGAATCTCTGTTACTCCAAATTGTTCTGATTCTCTTCTGTCTGCCTCTTGCCTTTTATATGTCTCACTTCTAAGCCACGCCTCTAAGTCACACCTTTAAGTCATGCCCTTAGGCTTTGTCTCTAAATCTGATCTCTAAGTCACACCCTTAATTCACACACCTTTAATCTCACACACCCAAGGGAAAATCCTGGGTATCTAAACCAAGATGTTATCAGAGTGTGCTCAACTGTTGTAGGCTGATGTAATCAAGTCTCTTATCAGGGTATATGGCTCAAGATGGCTGCAAGGATGATAACCACCTTCTGTCTGCTCCCCACAATTGTGCTTATAGGATTTATACCTGGTTCCTCTTTATATTGCACTGACTTATGTGTCTGCTTTATGAGATCCCTGTGCTATTCTACTCACTGTAATTTTATAGTATAACTTAAAATCAAATATGGTAATCCATTTAGTATCATTCTCATGCTCAAGGTTTCTTTGTATATCTATGGTATTTACTACTTCCATATGAAATTTAGAGGTGCTTTTTCAATATCTATGAAGAATGACATTAGGAATTTATAGTAGATTGTGGCTGACTTTCTAGATTGTTTTTGATGGTATAACTATTTTTGCAATATTAGTTCTCCAGTCTCTGAGCATTGGAGGTTATACCTCCAATATAATTTCTTGTTAGATTTTATTCTGCAGTGTTTACTTTTTATTTCAGAGATCTTTCTGTTCCTTGGTTAGGTATACTCCAAGGTACTTTGTGAGACAGGTTTCGAATTATTCTTAATTTATTTCACAATGTGTTTGTTATTTATAAGAAGCTATTAATTTTGTATTTTAATTTTGCATGCTATCACTTTTCTGAAAATGTTTGTTGGAGATTCTGCTAGAGTCTTTAATGCCTTATACAGGAAGCATCATATTTATATAAAGGTAATTTATTTTTTTAATTTCCTATGTGTATCCCTTTTATCAACATAATATTTGATAGCTTTTTATAAGAGTTAAAGAACTATATTAAATAAGAATAAAGTGGATAGCCTTAATTTTAATTTTAATGAAAAGTCTTTATGTTTTTCTCCATTCAGTATAACACCGATTATAAGTTTGTCATATACAGTGTTGTTTATATCTCTAGTTTCTTCAGAACTTTTATTCTTAAAAGATGTTAAATATTATCAAAAGCTTTTGCTACATCCCTTAAGATGCTCATGCAATTACTTTCCTTGAGTTTTTTTTTTAATGTGGTAATTTACATGAAAAATTTTGTATGTAAAGCCAATTAACTTCTCTTGGAATGAAGCCAACTTGGTTTTTATGTGTTATTGAATTAAATTTGTAAGTATTTACTATCAGAATCCAAAGAATTCATAAAAATTTATTTTAAAAAATTACAAGTATAAAAAGCAACAGAGAAGTAAAACTAAATTTTGATATCTGTAATTTTGAACTATGATCATATTATTTTAATTTTAGTTACAAATGAACTAAAAGAGAATTGCCATATAAATGTTAATTTTCATTTTTAGGGAGTATATTCCAAGAAAATAGAATAATATTTATAACAATCCACTGGTATACCCATGTTTATTAATTCACAGTAGTTTAAGTATAGAAACAATCTGTATCCATCAACTGATAAATGTATAAAAAGTACAGGATAGCTGCATATAGCATTCATATAAAATGTGATAATTAACAACCAGAAAACCATAAATGCCAAACAGTTTATATAATAGAAGTTGAGTATATTATGGTCTGCCAAATAAGCCAGGAACAGAGACAAATGGTATACAGTCGTGTACAAAACATCTAAAACAAATTAACCTTGAAGAAACAGTAAAATCATGATGTCCAGGAATTGGTGTGAGTGGAAAACATTAAAATATACTTGTCAAATGGTGCAGGTTTCAGCTGTACGGTCACCAAATTCTGAACAACGAATGCACAGCATGGTAACAAAATCATAATAAGGTGTCATATATTTCATATTGCTCACCAAGAGGTTCTTGAGGCTTTTTTTTTTTTTACCAAACAGAGTTAGCATATATGCAGATTAGCTTGATTGTGGTGATCATTTTTCACTTCAAATAAATTATGTCCAAGTATTATCATATATATTTAGAATGCACACAATCTTTGTCAAGTATATGCCAATAAAAATGGAGATATAAGCATGAGAGACTGGAGAGGAGACAGTGAACTACATTGCTTTCAGATCTTTAAATTAACTCTAGTAACATAAGATCAAATTAGGTAATTTGGAACAAAACAGTCCCTGCTGATTGATTATTAGTGAAGCTTGGCTGCTTGTAGCTCATTAGACTTATTTTATTTCTTTGCCAATAAGATACCCTCCTGCTCTCTGTAGCTCTTCCCCTGCTCATACACATGCAAACAAACATACCACTGGCAATGGAATTGTTGGAAGATTCTTTTGAAAATGGTGAAATTAAATATTCAAAAAATTTCATACACAATTTATAGCTCTACTATTTACACCTCATCTTTAGCTATCCTTGGGGATTCTAATTTTATAATAAAAGATAAGAATTTGACACGTAATAACAAATAAATATACTTTATTGAAAAGTATATTTTTAAAAGTAACATCTATTGCGTAGTTAGTATGAACCAGATACATTCTTCTCTCACAGTTAATCTTTTTATTAAAATTATCTAAAATATCTTAAAGAATGTCAGACCAGACTGGTTAAATAGGCCAAGTTTAAATAAAACTCTGAGAAAAACCACTTTCCTTTTACATACAGATTTTACAACATGGATTTCCCATTGGTTTCAGAGAAATGTATTTTAATACCATTACTTTTTAATACAAGCTTTGAACATTCATATTATTTGATGAGACAATTTTCTGATAAACATTTAAATACACATAAACACTGATTTTAACAGCAAAATTATTTTGTTATAATGATGGAAATACATCAAAATATGATGATATCAGCTGATACTTTACAAGCAAATAATACTAAACTCTGTTTATACAGTAAGCTGTGGCCATAAATAATATTGTCAGTTTTATCAGCTAGCCACATAAAGCCTAGCATTCATTTAATTGATAAAAATAGTTTTATCCACCATAGTTTCAATATGTGGTGGTCATTTAAACTTAAATATATGAAAAGAAAAAGTATTAAACTGAACTAAAAAGATTTGTTCTGCTTCACTGCAAATGTGTGTTATGTGCATATTACATTCCTAACACAAAGACAAACATTTTAATAGAAAAACTAACACTTGAAAAACTGTGAATATGCAAATCACGAGGAAAACATTACATCTAAATTTGTACTCACTTGACAGTTATGGTACAAGCTCAATATAAACCCTAACAGTAAAAACAACATGGCAGAGAGCTGGTCACCAAGCAGTGCTCTACAGTTTAAGAAGTATTTCCACTGGCCCAAGGCATCTGGTACCTCATGACTACTTTTTTTTCCCTTTTTTCTCTCTCTCTCTCTCTCTCTCTCTCTCTCTCTCTCTCTCTCTCTCTCTCTCTCTCTCTCTCCCTCCCCCTCTCTCTCTTTATTGGATATTTTATTTATATGACTACTCTTTACTCATTTCAAAAGCCAGCAGACATGCTTCATCTGTGGTGAGAACAGAATTCAAATCTGAATCTGCAACATTTTCTTCCTTAGTTTGATTTAAAGTTCCTACTCATTATTGTAACTTACTGTTACCTAATGTCAAATGTCTCTGCAACTGTTTTGCCATTTGTTGTATGCAATACAATTCATGTGATAAAAGTTTGAGTTTTGTTTGTTTTATATTTGTTATGTCAGTGTTAGAAAAATATGCATGCACTCTTACAACCTGGGTAGCTAACATTCAGTGTTAAAACACCCAGTTTATATCAGACTCAATTTATAAATTTCACAAATCACTTTGTATACAATTGACAGCTGTTTTTAAGATATGCCTTGAAATTTTACCTTTGTCACACAGTATGTGAATTTGACAGCTATGAAGAAAGAATTTTTTTTTTGAAAAAGTGCCATTTGTTGCATGCTTAATTTGACCCAGATGACTTTTTAAAAAGCTAACAGCTTTTATTGTCAGACTTTGTGAACCAACACACATCACTTTCACATAGCAGTGCATAAGGGATAAGGTAAATTTGATTTTTCTTTGTGACTGGACTTATTGGTCTCAGTCTTTATAACTTTTTCATATAAAAATAAAAGTTCAAATCCACATTCTTTTTCCTCTGGTCATAAATGCTGACTTATTTACAGGTGCTGTGTTCAGTACACCATTATAAACTTGGGAAGAAATAATGTTTAAGTTTTACTAAAGCCTCAGCATTTTATGTCAAGGTCTTTTAGAGGCTTGCTGAAGTGTTATGCTATACAGTTTGGGAATGCCTTTTGAAAGTGCTTTCCATTTTTCCTTGCACTGCCTTTGAATAGATAGTATAATATTTTCAGATTATACAGAAGCAAGCCAGAAAATTGGATAACTTGCTTTTGGCCACATACACTGTAAACATTAGATGTCAGTTTAAGCTCCACGAGGCTAAGGTGATTAATGTCAATGTAATCACATTATAAAACCAAGAACTTTATTCACCAATTTTCAACTGTTTGCAAAGTTGACTTTTCTCGTCTCCATAATTGAAAAAAAAAAAACTTACCATGTGTGATTTACTTGTATCATTATTAGACACATTTATTGATACATATATCTTTTTTAACTTAAATATGACAGTGTTTGGAAATTTGATGTTATATAGTTTTACTCCTAATGTGCCTGAGCTTAGACTTACAATAATTTGAAGCAATTTACAAGATATATAGAATTTCATATGGACAAAACTGGCTGTCAGACTCCTCAAATGAGAAAGACATTATATATTTATTATCAAATGCAAAATACAAGGATTGAATGCTTTAGATAAATGTTATTTATATTTTCTATCTCAAGAAGGTCATGTTCCTGCTTTGTGTCAGAACTGCTAGTTTGAATATTAGTCTTCCTTATTGATTATCTGAGATGCTTCCTTCTTGTCTGTAATCAGCCTGGGGTGTGGTATGACTTCTCTTTAGGGTTGAAGAAAGGTAGTAAAGGATTTATCTCTCATGGTTACTTAACCGCAGCTCACAATATCTTCACCTAAAATCACGGCTTAGTCCAGAAAAGAAGGAAGGTAGAAAATGTATTATTCCTCATTGTTATTCTACTGCAGCTCACAAGCATCTTCCTAAAGAATGATAGTTTACTCCAGAAGATATATATCCTACTTGCCACTTTGAATCTTTCCTGCAGTGACTTGTATTCATAATGATAAATGAAGATCCTTTATGAAAGACCATGATGCTCAGAAATTTAATCTCATCATACTCATATTTATTTTAACAGCAGCTGAGTGGAGTTGAGTCATACAACTTTAACTAAGAGGCAACTATGCATAAGAAATTAAGACTGTAACATACTTTTACTCTTTCATTTATTTGGACATGATTTGGTAAAATCTACTGAGGACAATATGAAGTGAGAACCCCATGAAATTGTCAGAAAGTTGGGGATAGAGACAGAAAAAGATGACATTACAAGTGACAAGTGTTTCTACTAAGCCTAATTCTATGCTGCATGTTTACTTTGAAGATAGAGGAAACAGGAAAGCAAACTTATAAAGCCGGAGGTTTTCAAAGGTCTTTGGATATTGTAGAATAGAAAGCCATTCTAAAAAACAAAAACGGTGGTTCTGAAAAAGCTTCGTAAGAATTGAAATAATGGGAGACTTGAAGAAACAAGAACTGTTAGAAATCTTTGGAAACTCTATGTAAGAAGTTATTTCAACTTAAACCAGCAAGTGACAGGGGAAATGGGTCATAATTATCCATTTGTATAGTAGTATTAGAAAGTTATAAGAAGACTACCTTGATAAATATCCCAGAACTAGGCACTTTCATTGATGGTGGTATCATATTGGCTCAATGTTAGCAGACGCCTCTTGGAATTCAGGAAGGTATTGCTGCAAATGAGTATAAGAGATGAAGTGAGATGGGGGAATGCCTTGAGTAAGTCTTTTCTTGAGCCTCAAAGGCCTTTATAGAATGGCCCAGATACTGATATCATCAACATTAGGGGTGCTTTTTCTTTAACAGCTGTCATTCCTCAAGATCACAACCAAGTTGAAGTTGATACAGCCACTCTGGGGTTTCAGGAAAATATCTAGTATGTGCTGCATGAAATTAGAGAACCCATGCTTCTAAAGAACTATAATTTTGAGAGCATGGATCCATAATACCTGGCCTGTTAGTAAGCAAACTTCAGCAAGAGAAATAAACTCAGACCATGCATTCTATATATCCAGTACTAAGGAAGTCCATCAAGCCCATGATCTCCAGAATAACTACATCAACTAAAAAAATTAGGGTGGATAATACGATCCATGGCCATCCTATGAAGGGTGTGTGTTCTCTCAATTTTATAAGCTGTATCAGACATCAGTGATTCCTCACCTCAAGTAAACACATCAGGAGTTCTTGGAGGTGTCATTGGTAGAGCATCCTAAGCAGAAAGAAACATATTTTCGGTATGTATCGACTTTATTATCAAAAGTAATATCTTTTCTGTACCTCCATGCTTAGGAACAATTATGTCTCTTCAATTTTAGATCAGGTAAATTGAAAGAAAGGGGCAATGGTTTCCATTCTCAAAAATGTATTCATGTTACAATATCTGGGTACATTGTAATATGAAGAACCAAGAGGAGAGCTATGGATTTTATAGGAGAATCAGGGCCCAGTGTACTGCTGTGATGAGGATGGCTATTTCGTAGCAAATGAGACCCTGTCCTGTTGATATTGGTTTGGTGACAAAGTCATTTATTCAACAAACAGTTGTCAAATGTCTCATGAGTATCATTCAGAGTCCTGTAGATAGTGAATAAGTAATACATACAATGAAATTCAAACAGCAAACAAAAATACATAGAAGAAAGCTTATATTGTGAGATTTCCGTATTACATAATGAACAAAGTTGAGGAGATATTTAGAAAACACTTGCAAGAATCCATTTGAAAAATGATAAAGGTTGAATGAAATATCTAGTAAAGAAAAACAAACAGAAGTCAAGTGCTTTGTGGTAGAATAAAGAGAACAATGTCTTAAAGATATCACAATAGTTGGTGAATCTTTATCCACCCTGGTTCACGGAAGTAAAGGAATTTTTGTTCTGTGGATTTTTGTTCCAAAGGAGAGCCCTAGGGTTCCCTGATCAAGCTGGGTTATCTAGGGAAATTTCCCCATGTTTAACTATCAGGTGAGCCAGAGGCCACTGAGGCTATGATTTAATCAGGTCTTTGTTCTGCATGCTTTACTATACATGCTGAATTTGCAGGTATACAGAATACAAAATCACAAAGGCTTAATGTAAATTTTCAAAGGTGATCCCGGGAGGCTAAACCAGTAGGCAGGGTCAGAGATCTTGACAGGGCAAAGTAGAAATCTTTGAAAATTACGATAAAAAAATCAAGAATGTGAAATGGTTGCTTGAGGAACTCCATGGACTGCACAACTGCAGCAAAACTAGAAAGTAGTCACACAGAGCACATCATAAAAATTACAGAAAGCTGTAAATATACCCTGTGCTGTTTCATCTTGAACATTTGCAGCTTTCTTTGTGCTGTCTAGAAGGCTTTATAACTGAGCTTAGATTTGCATTTTTGAATAATACTGGAATAGCCAAGACTTTGTGGACTTGTGGAACAGTATTAAATGTGTTCTACATTGTAAGAATTAAATTAAATCTAAAGTGGTCATTGGTAAGAAAACAATACATATTAGAATATATGGCAATAAAATGTAAAAATTTTATAACAAAATTAGAGGAATTAGCAAAACTAAAAGGTAGTTCTTCAAAAGCATAAATAAGTTTGAAAACATGCCATGCATAATTGAAAGAACTAAGATAAAATCTTTATAGACAGTTCAAGATGGTCTGAAACTCAATCCTTCTGGCTCAGCTTCTCAAGTCCTAGGATTACAATTGTATTCCACAATTCTTAGCTCCCTATTCATGCTTTAACCATGTCAATAATGAAACCTTTCAAAGCAACACCAGGCTTAGGTCTAGATGACCCTAATTTTTGCCAGTAAATTTTACCAATAAAATAATTCTTTAATGCTCCAACATTTGGTAGTATAGGGGATTTCCAGGTGTTCAGCGGTCTCTATAAATTGGCTAAGTTTTAGAAGCTATGCTTAGTGCTTCCCATAATTTCAGTTAACTCAGTCATTCTGGATTTATGACGGGATTGAAGACCTATAGTCTCATAGCCAATCCTGGCTATTTACTTTGAAAGAAAAGATCTGAGTGGATGGTTTTCAGCTGACATCCATTCTAAAGCCAGATTCAGAACTAAGTGTTCTAGTTAGGAGAGATGACAGAGGTTCTGGTTAGTCAACAAACTGATGGACTGGGTATTAGGACTATCTTGTACCTCACTGGTACAAATAGGCATAATTATGCTCTAATTGTATTTTGAGAGACAAGTTTTATTTTGACAGGAAGGGTGATATGTAGGAGGAGCTATGGTGAGAGGAGTACAGAGAGGAAGAAAAGGAGTAAGGAGAGAAGAAGGAGAGGAGAAGCTAGATGATGAGAGAGAGAGAAAGAGATAGAAAGGGGGGGGGCATGGAGGCAGATGTTCACATGTCTCCACCAGTCAAAGATAGTTGATATATCTAGGTTGGGTATTGGGTTACACTTCTGATTGAGCATTACTAAACCTATAAAGCCTTTGATTAACATTTTTAAAAAATGTATAAAAGCAAAAAGGAAAAGGGGGCATGGGATAGAGGTTTTCTAGGGAGGAGAAATGGGGAAAGGGGATGGCATCTGAAATGTAAATAAAATATCTAATAAAAAAAGAATTCTTTAAAATCTCTTCCAGAACAGAAGCAGAAGAAACTTTTCAACTAATTTTAGCATTTTTCTATTATTCTTGTCCTCAAGCATATAAAGATTGTAGCAATAAGAAAATCTATAGACCAGTATCTTTCAGGAACCTTGATATAAAATTATTTTACATAAGTATTAGCAAATCAAATCTATACAAGTGAAAAATTCATCACAAAATATAATTAATACACTATTGTTTAGTGTTTTAAATGTCATAATTCATCACACCAGTAAACTGAATAAAAACATAATAATGTGAATAGATACAGTGAAAAGCATCATATGAAACTAAATTCCTTCTCATTGTAAAATCCAACAAGATACTATACACTGTAGATTTTAAAAAATAATAGTTCATCAATGTCCATTTACAGATTAACATGCACACTAGTCAGAGCATGGTATTCAAGGAGGCAGAGGAGGCTGTGCATATGGTGTACCTGGAAGAAATGGCCTGGGATTTCTGATGACTTGTGCTATGTACCCATTTATCTGAAAGTAAAGACTACTAAATGATACAGACAAGGTAGGCCATTCTCCAACAAAACAAAAAAGGTCTTAGAAAATTGGATGAGTCAGGGATTTGACCAGTGAGTGTACAGGACGAATCTGGTGCACTTTGTATTGTTAGAAAGCCATTAAGGTAAAAAATGTTGCTATCATTATAGCAATGTATTACAGCAACCAGAACCAGAAAAGTCAACAACTATAAAGAGCTAAAGCCAAACAATAAATTAGAGTGTGGAGCTATAATCTAATATCCAAGATGAATAGATAAGATATAAATAGAGAAGTGAACACAAAATAATTAGGGGAGAAGATATGTCCTCTGAGTAGAAAAAAAATTAAAATACAGGTAGGTATTCTACCCTCAAGGGGATATTAAACTCTCTAATTTAAATTTGGGCTTCACAAATGGCTTCATCTCAAAGATTAGATCATAGAAAGATAGACCAAGGATAAAGTGTTTGATTCTTCTTTCATTGAATGCTGATAGGTTCCGGAAATGTCTCCATAAGATAAACTTAGACATAATAATTTAATTTTATTTGGCATGATTGGCAAGTGTATAATACTCTATTCCACACAAGGGAATAACAATAAGTGCATCTATCTATCTATCTATCTATCTATCTATCTATCTATCTATCTATCTATCTATCTATCTATTTATCTATCTATCTATTCATTCATTTATTCATTTATTTTTTTAGAAATTGAAAATATCAAGTTAAACTCTAGAGTAGTAAATATAATATATCATTAAAAACAGGAATAAATTTGAAGAACAGCGAATTAGCTCCTTCTAATTTGCCTTTTGTCTGTCTAGTTCTTGCTACTTCTGTAGAATTCTTGAGTAAAAAGACCCCTACAGTAGTTCCAAGTAAAAACTGAACAGATAGTAGCAGGCACATTTAAAATTGTAGTCTCTATGAAGCAGCATTCTAAGAGAAATGTCATTTTATGTAACTGGAAGCTGTTCTTGAACCTTGCACACAGGATTGGCTTTATTTTTCCAGATTCGGATCACTGTTGCTTGTAATAGCTTTTTCCTTTGCAGCATTTGTGCAAAAAAGTCAGTGTTGAATTTTTGCAGCTACTCAAGACACTTATCTGTGTCCATGTAAAACCACAACTCTTGCCTCAAAGGGCAAATATAAATGACAATGGCACATATTTCATGTTACCTGTAAGTGCATACTACAGACAACATGGTAACAGTTAGATGAGGTTATAATAGTAACAAAAGCAAAGTACCATTATAAATCAAGCACATTTCAAATACTTTGATGGGAACAATAAGTAGATTGTCTGAAGCAAAGTGGAGAAACCTCCGCTGTATGTCTCTCTGGTCAGATTCTTTGCTTTTTGGTTGGTAAAACTAGGGTGTTGTTATATTAATGCATTTCAAAAGGTTTGGTATCTGTGAGTTACAGGATGTTAGGTTCAAAACAGAAAAGGACTGGCTCTGTATCCCATAAAAAGACTTTGCTTGGGTCACCCTTAGAGATTCTAGAAAGTTTGCACTGCACTACATTTTTACATTGCCCCTCAAATGGCTCCCAATTTCAGTTATCTCTCCCAGTACTCTCTCCTTCCACCCTTCAATCTCCTCAACTTCTCCTTCCTGTTCCCATATCCACTGGCCCCTAGTCCACCAGCAAGATCTATTCTGTTTCCCCTTCCCAGGGATATCCATTTTTTATTGAGAATGTTCATACATATCAATTTGAGTCAAATGAGATTTAAAAAAAAAAAAGTAGGAAAGTCTTGAGAGGGATGGTGATTCTATGGTTCTTTAATTTTTATGACCCATTTCTCAGAACCTAGAAGCATCCCATGTAAATAAGCATGTATTAGAGAGCACAAAGAAGGTCAAAAACCTCTCCCCTGTGGGTAATCTTGAAGGTTAAAAAGCTGTACTTAGACACAGACCAGTTGTAAACTGCTTACCAGAGCACAGAGGGTGTGCATCAAGGTCCAGGTCCAAATTATAGGTAGCTTAAAAACACAGGGCATTTACACTCTTTCTACATACTACAGAGTTACATGAGCCTTAGAAGGGGACGTGTTTTTTAGATGTATCCATCAGAGGTGCATCAGAGGATTAAGGAAGTTGCAGTGAAATTTTATTAGCAACATCTAAAGTTGTACCTGTGAAGTCTCACCAGCATGACTGCCCATATGTGAGCCAAACAAAGATGATACGAATCGATTTGGCAAACTAGGCAGAGAAAAAGTCCACAGGTCTCAACACTATACAAAGAACTGCAGGCAACCAAAGACATTTGGGAGCTGGAGAGGTGATTTTTCCCTAGGAAAAGCACATCAATTTGTTGTTCAATGGCAGATGGTCAGCCTGGAAAATATACATACAAGTACCACTATACAGACTAAACAGGTTATATTTAGGAATACACATGTACTTACAAGTACATACATGTATGCAATAACAAGTGAAGCAAGAGGTTATGAATTTGAAGAGGAGCAGGTAAGGGTATAGGGCAATTTGTATGGATAAAAAGGAAGGAAGAACGGTTGTAAATTATATTATGAGCTTAAAAAAAATAAAGATACAAAACCACAGGGCACTTAGGGAAATCTCTGCATCATCATTAGCTGAGTACTAAGCAAATTACCCAGAATTCAGTACCAATAATAACCACTACAACAAAAACACATTAGAAAAAAGAATTAGCTGAAGAAAGCCACTAAGAAAACAACACTAACATCAACGATAAAATCTAAATGGCAATGATAGAGAACTCTAGAGGAGTCTAATTCCCAGTACCACCAAAGTATTTCATTATCCAATTTTCAACAAAAGTGAGGCATGCTAAGAAACAGAAAAATATAACTCACACACAGGGACAAAGTAATTAACTGGAGCTGCCCCTAAGGACAGCAACTTGAGGAATATGCCCTGGCACATACATGGATTACTCAGTAAAACCAATGATTCATCTTTAATTAGGAACCATGTAGCCCTGCAGGGAGCGGAATAAGATATCCCAAATTGGGAAATAACATGATCTACCACTAAAAATTTATGCACAAAAATGTTTTCCTCTGAAGTAAAGGGAAAATGCATACATTACTGGATAGCTGGGATAATGTTCCTAGCAGATCTGTCCCATGACACATGCAGAAGAGAACTAGATAATCTGAAATGAAAGGGTATAGCACAGTAACTAAGATCTATATGAAGGGGGAAAAACACTGGTAAAGAAACACATACATTTAGAAGACAGTATTAACTATTTATTTTTCTACTACCATTTATCTTCTATTATATTCAAAGTGTATTTCTCTCTATATAAGTGTATACATATATGTGTATATATAATGTTTTATACATATATATGTATGTACATAGAAATATATTTTTATAAAACAAGCTTTCAGGATTCCTCTCACAGATGCTGACAGGCTCCCTCTTGCAACATTGTCTGTGATTGTATGCTCCTGGAATTGTTGGTGCTACATCTTGCTTGGGAAGTGAGACAGGTGGATAACTGGGGTTCATGAGCTTATTAGAAGAATGAACATAGTATAGAGAGAAAGAAAGAGGAAGCCTGCATGGTAGTGGTAGGGCATGTTATTATGCTGGAGGTTCTCAAGAAAGCTGAGCACAAGACATAACTGCAATGTTGCGAATTCTTGCTTTGTACCTTCTCTCATACTCGATGTATAAGAAGAGGCTACCTCATATGCCTTATGGGCTCAGTTTTCCTTCCATCTATCTATCTGTCTGTCTCTGGTACTGGGGCCTAAATTTTCCCTGAAGCACATACCCTGGTGTTTCCCCTCTATCTAATAATGAGTATAATAACTGTTCTAATAAACTTCTTATTATCCAGTAACCCACCTTAGGGTTTATTTGAACAACCTTCCCCATCCTTAAAAAATAATCTATAAAGATAAAATTTGAGTGAGGCATAGCAGTACATGCCTATAATCCTAACATTTGGGTGGCTGAGGGAAGAAGATGTGAATTTCAATACAATTCTGGTCTTCATGGTGGGATCATTTCAACAAGGTACAGTTTGTTTGACAAGAATGTCTAAAAAGAGTCTGTTATTTAGCAGTTCGATAACTTCAATCAAATATTTTTTCCTCAATCTGCTTTTGTTCCATGATAATTATGTGTAAGTATTAAGGTCAGTTCTAGGTTGAGGAACTAGCAATACAATAGATGCAGATAGTCAAGGAGCAAGCAAGACAATAAACACAAATAGTCAAAGAACAAGCAAGGCAATATACAAAGTCCCCATGATCACTGTTTCTAAGGACTTATCAGGATGATGAAAATATCTGAGCCTACTTCCCTGTCCTAGCCCAAAGTCATTTTCATGCCTGAAGCCTATTTCTTTTTTCTAGTCTAATATTTTGATTTCTGCCTGAAATTATTTCTTTGTTGTAGCCTAAGATTTATATTCCTGCCTGAAATTACTTCTTTGTTCTAGCTTAATGTCAGATTCCTGTCTGAATTACATTTCCTTGTCCTTGGACAAACATCAGACTCTTGCCAGACAGCCCATTTCCTTGTTCTTGGCCAATGCCAGATTCCGGCCAAGCAGCCCCCAAAGCTCTCCACATCTACCTGTCTTTTATTTCATAAACAAGACTGAGTCTGTCTTAGGTCATTCTGACAAGAATGCTTTCCTTACCTGTTGTGGAATATGCATTATCAAAATCAATCTTAGATTGGTTAGGGTCTGTGCAGAATTGTGTCCATCCTTGGTTTGCCACCCTGTTAAATTAATAACTCTGTCTGGGGATTCATTTTCAGTTTCAAGCAATGTACTTTGGCTGTCAACATGTTGACACTATTAAAAACATGCTTTAATACATGGGCAGGGGAAAAAGCGTATTCGCAGAACAAAAAGGGCTAGCATGATCAAACTACATATGACATTCTCGAAGCTTGACCAAAATGGAGATACTAACCTCAGGCCATGGATAATTTTATCAGCAGTATCTGCAGCATCAAAGCTCAGCAGAGCAGCATTCTTTAAATTCATAAGCTCACTGTGCAAAGTTAAAACATCCAGAGAGGTGTTAGGATTATGCCAAATACCCTGCAAGTGTCTTTAAACCTTTTCCTAATTATATTGACTATCATTGTAAATTTTAGAAGTAACACAAATCCATTGGCATTTGGCATGACACTCGAGCTGGCTCTTTACTCTTAAACTCTGACCCTCCTTCCAGTAATTTGAATAGGATAAAAAGCATCAATCCATTGTTCCAAATGCCTATCTAAATCCTCTTGTATAGTCAACACATTAGTAACATTTTTTTTTTTTTTTTTTTTTTTTTTTTTTTTTTTTTTTTTGCTAAATGATTAACAAAAGTAGCTGTCTTAACTTCTTGTGTCAAAAACAATGTCAGAAGCTGTGGTGCTAGAGATTAATGTATTTAAAGCTGTTATACCAGCAATAATCAAGCCTACTACCCTCTTGCTTCTGCTTAAAGCCTGACTTACTTCTTTCAGTACTTGCAAGCTTTTTTTTCCCAGAATACCAAGGTTCTGTAATACTCAGGGCAATAAAACAAAAGCTGATTGATAGACGCCTAAAACAGACATGCCATGTTTTAACACACTAATACAATTAGAATGTGTACAATCAATACAACTTTCATTAAATACTTTAGAAGAATCAAAAGTAATTTTAACATGACAATTAAAAGAGCCTTACCACATGCACTAACACTTGTTTGAAATCCAGATCCTTTCCCAACTTTATCTCTTACTAACATAATGTCATAAAGAACTGCAATTAACTTACAAATATGCCTCAGAAAATGTCCAGAACCAGCCTTCCAAGTGAAGACTGTCATTTCCAATATTGCATATCTCTTGTATTTTTCTTCAATGTGACTAGTTTTTCAGACTCAGTCATGGACTGGTCTAGAAATCAATTCTATCCAAATTTTAATCTACTTTTTCCTTATTCTTTGCTTCAGAAAAATGTTTAATAGCTGTGACTATTAATATTATAATGTAGGTACTTAGCCTATGTTGGGTACAAAATAAGTCATTATTAAACATTGCTTCTTTGCCTAATAATGAGAAAAATACCTTCTGCCCTGTACATTTTAAACAAGGTGTTTAATGTCATTTCATAGTATGAATACAGACATCTTTTTTACATGGAAGAGCATTGTATACCACACAATTAGAAAACACACACACACACACACACACACACACACACACTAATTTATACTGTTGCATTTCCCTGATCTTGATATTTTATATTAATTTTCATTTTAGTAGTTTTGTTAATATGTTGAGATTTTTTTCTTTGAAAGGGAATTGAAAAGTAGCTTTTAGAATGATTCACAAATAAATTATATTTTAGTATTAACATTAAATACTGTAATAATGGTGCAGCTAGATATGTACAAGGGATCAGGAAGAGTTGGGACAGTCTGACTTTGGGGAATGACATGAGGTGGCTTTAGAAAGTGATGAACTAGGTCAGCTTTGTCTTAGGTATGTGGAGTTATATAAATCTATTCATTTTGTAAAATCCATTGTACTACTCCTCCATCTGTGGAAAAAAAGAGATATGATCAGTGTACCATAGACAGTTTATAGGAAGATACAAACTTGCATGTATAGATAGATAAATAGCCTCTGCTACTTTAGCTAAATTTCAGTCTGTCCACTATGTTTTGAGTGTGGCAGCCAGCATACACTTTCTGTTCTTTCTCTGCTGCCCATTATTTCCTCCGGTTTGTACAAGTCCAATGTCCTCTTTCACACAACTGCATTTAGAAATTTCAACTATGCACTGTACACAGGAGAAATATAATTTAATGTTTTGTCTTGTGTGTACACAACAAAGGCCATTCAAAACACCATTCATTATTTTCAATTTCATCTTCATCTATGAAATAAAACAGGATATCTGGTATTCCTCTGTATATGAAGAGTTATATCTTAAATGCATGCAATCATAAAATAAATAAAGACAGAAAAAATGTTTTTAAAATGCAATTAGAAAGTGTCTACACAACCCATGTGACATTATCTAGATTGAGGCATAACTCACTTTATGTAAATCTGTGTTTACTAGATCAACATTTTATTTCGTTTCAATTTAGCTTTGAAACCACGGCTTGTCAAATTTGCAAATGTGCCCTTTTAGATATATTGTCACTAAGCGTTGTGGTGTGGTGCATGTCTGCATTCCACTTGGGAGGGGTGTGAGTGTGAGCTATTCTAGCACAGGAGTGAAGAAAGACCTTGCCAAAGATAAAAAAAAACCTATCTGAAACATATTATACTATAACCAATATTATATATTATTTTATCAATTATGAATTTTGATGCATGTGTAGATTTAGATAACTCTTGTGTAAATGAGATAAAAAACACCCATTTCAATAACTTCTTAAAGCAATTATGTTACCAACTTATTTCTGACCAACTAAATTCCTGATGTCCACTAATACATTTCCTATAGAATCTTACAGAACACAACTATTTAAGACTCTTTTTAGTTAGTATCATTTTATAGTGAATCAGTTGAAATCAATGAGATAGATGATAGATAAATATATATATGTGTGTTATATATATCACATATATATTACATATATATAATAGATTTTTATCTATTTTTTATATTTGTATGGTGCATATAATGCAATTTAATCAAACTGCTTTCTCTTTTCAAACTTTTCTCCTAAACATATCATCACTATTTCTTCCCAAAACATTTCCTTGAAGAAAACTCAATCTCCATCCCCCAGAGGCTATCAATTACCAATATCTCCCCAGCAAGGGGTGAAATTTAATGAGCACCTCTTGCACCCATGCTGGCATTTTGGTTCGCTTGATCTTCTATAGATCTTGTGTATGTTATCTCAGCTGTTGTAAATTCATGTGTGCAATGGTCTTATTATGTAGAGTAAATACTGTTTTTTTTTCCTGTAGGCTTCCATTATGCTTAACTCTTACAATGTCCATTTTCTGTGATGCTCCCTGAGCCTTGTTGGTATAGACCAAGTGGTGTGATATAGTATTCCCATTTAAAGATACATAAAACTACAGTTTCTTATTCTATGCACATTGACTAGTCTGTAGGTCTCAATCTGTATTACTATTTAAAAAAAACTTCTCTATTGAGGAATGAGAGATACACTACTACATAAAGACAAGAACTTATGAGTCAATCTATTACTATATTCATTAAGCAAAATAATATTATTAGCTTCTGCACTAAGGCTGATGATATAGCTATTCATGGGGCTTTGGCCCAGTTAACAATACTAAGTATGAATTTCATCAAGTGTAGTAGACTTTAAATCCCACCAGAAAGTGGTTTGTTGTTCCTATAGCACTCATACCATTATTAATGCAATGGGTGAGCAGACAGACTGACAGACAGACAGACAGACAGACAGACAGACAGACAAACAGACAGACAATAGAGAACAGAGTATATGCAATGTATAAAGCAGTAGAAGTAAAGCTGTGGACTTATTCTGGTAATTATATTATATGATTATGGAAGGCTCCATGTGCTTTCTCTAAGCTAGAGACCCGGAAAGCCACCATGAGGATTCAGTGTAAGTTCAAATTATTGAAAACCAGGAACAGGAGAGTATAGTGGCATCATGAGTGCCATAGCCCTAATGCCTGAAAGGAAGAAACTTTCTTATCTGTGAAACTTCATATCTGTGGGAGGGAGATTAATGTGTGAGAGAGGAGTAGAAGAAGGAGACAAGAGGGAGATTTTTTAATTTGTCTTTGGTACTATGTAGATCCTTTAATCACAGGATGCTACACTTTCATATTGATGGTTATAGTTTTTCTTTATAGTTAATATTTTTTAAATTCTAACTCTTCTGGAATATCATCACAGAAACAATATGATACAATGTTTTATCAACTATCTAGACATTCTTTAATGCATTCAAGTTGACATAAAACAAACCATGGCAATTTAAACATTTATAAGCATAACACCTGTATTTATATCATTAAATGACAATCTCTGAATAGATGAGATAAGAAAGTCCTAATTCTTCCACATGTAATAAAATTGGGTGTGTCCAAAACACACCAATCCCTTCTCCAACAGGGAAGACAAATCTGTGTTTCACTTGAATACTATAACTTAAATTATGTGATATAAAATAATAATACCTAGTGAGACAAAATACAGAACACATCTTAAATTAGTCAGAAAAGGAATGCCAGAACAAATAACATTTTAGCATGTGTATGTGTGCATATGTATACATATATATGCATATATACATATATATATGCTGTCACTCAGAGTAAAATAGTTATTTATATTGTAATATTGTAATAGTTATGTATATTTATAAAATAGTTATTTATTTATAGTAGTCACCATGTCTGCCATAAAATTGTAGGTTGTGTACCTCCTATTTCCCACTTCTGGAGAAGACAGATTACTTATCATTCTACCTAGATTTGATTTTTGTGGTTTGTTCATTATCTTAACCACAAGGCACAGTAATACTTGGAGGCCTCTTAAATGGCCTCCTGCACTCCAGGCATTCTCTTTCTTTCATCTACTGTAAAGCAAAATTTGATTTTTCCTTCAAATTTGGAATCAGTCACCCAAACCAACATCTTAACTTCCTTCTTAGTTTGTACACACAGAGGCATGAGGAACCTAGAGTGTTGAGTTACAATATTCCGGATAACTGAAACCATTGTGTTTCTTAGAAATAAGCATCCTTCTATCTGAAACTGTGACCTCTAGACCATTAGAACTGAAATACTAGGAACAGAAATCACTGGTTTTGTTAGTAGGTCACTGGACTAAAGATGAGCAATGTCACTGGCATCTTCATCCCTTAAATTCAAGCTCATTCTTCGCTATGGAAAAACAAAACCACATATTAGATTCTGATTCAGGTGAAATGGAGACTTCTGGAAAACTTTGTCCTAGTACTAGAAGGTACTGCCAGTCAACTTGTGCTGCAAATTCCTTTTCAGAAGAAAGTTGATGAGTCTATCAAGCCAACTCTTTAGGACAGTAATGAGCAAAATAAGACCATTGAGTTTTAGCAGTGTCATCATCTTGCCACATTACTTGGTTAAGCAATAAGTTTATTACTCAAAAGCAAAGCTGTGCATAACACTGTCAACATGGACATCATGTTATACATATTTGTGGATAGTCATTTTGTCAAATCTTTATATACATGGAATAAAATTAATATCAAAAATAAAAATCTATTTCAAAAAAGAAAGCACTGCCTTGCTTGACAAAAACTGTTCAGTGTAACAAAAAAGGCAGCCGGTATAATGTTCCAGAGAACAGTTCTATATACAGGCCTCAACACTAGTTTCTGCTGACAAATTGTTGAATTATGGCATAGCCATACTGACCATGACATGCTCATCCATATCCTCCAGCCCTGAAACCAAGACCATTTCATTCACAAGCCCACTGGGCAATGATGGGCTAGCTAAAGGCAAGGTTGATGGCCATGAAATAAGTCAACTCTCAACTTGATTATTAAAATCATTCTCCAGTGACATTCATACAAGGCACAAATATCTTCATACTTGCATTCCTTCAGAGATATATAGCCATACATGTCTCCTGTAAATGTCTCATAGCAATATTTCAATAGTGCTCCTTCCAAATTCCCAACCACGTATCCCATGATTAGTTGATACTGGTACATAATCATATGTATGGCCATGTATCCTTCCAAATCAATGCATACAAATAGCTGTATGACATAAAGTTCTTCCCTCTGAAATGATATCCCTTTACTGCTAACCTCTAGTATATTCCAGATAGGAACCATAGTGCTATCTATCACTCTGCTTTCAAGAAATGCCTTTATGCCATGTACAAACAAGCTTTTAATTTCATGTCTTTGTTAATACATGGTAAGAAATTCCCGCAGGATTTTAAAGTACCTAAAGGGAGACAGAAAGCAGCATAGAAGGTTAAATGAACCTTTGGTCCACCATTTCCTATAATTTAGAGCTTATTTAGTAATACTTTTATTCTATATATGCTTTACTTTGTGATTTAGTTCATTAGGTAAAAATTTGGAGTAAGACTCCTAGGTTACATAAAACTTGTCACTCATGATCAAGGATTTGATTTTTATACAGAACCCAAATAACAGGCTAACAGTTGTCTATTGGATGCATATTTTATTATTGTAATCACAATTCCTGGTAGAAGCAATTGAAAAGAGGACAAGTTTATTTTATCCCACAGGTTCAAGTTTAGTTTTTCATGATGAGGAGGGCATGAAGGAGCAGATTTCTACCTACTATGGTGGATCAGGAGGCAGAGAACGGTGGCCTTTGGCTTCCATTTTTTCTTTACTTTTTTTTTTTTTTTATTGCATCTGGGCCTCCAGCCCATGGGACAATGTCATTAATATACAAGAAGGGCTTTCCCCTGCTCCTCTCAGGGAACATGGTGGCAGATAGACCTAGGGATATCCCTCAATCTTTTAAGTGATTCTAAGTCTAGTCTAGTTAACAAGGAAGATTAGCTATCACAAATTGCCTTTCAAAAGACATAGGCATACCCCAGGGATACTGTGATCATTTAGGTAAAACAAATATGGTAGTAAGTCTAGTTGCATTAATTGTTTGATTTCAAGTCATGGAAAAGCTAAGTCTATCAGAAGAACAAGAACATCATATCTAAAGCAACAGTGTACCCACTAGAGGCACCTAGGAGA